>NW_027397071.1:9701445-9978817 GCF_003265705.2 Callorhinus ursinus | reverse complement strand
TTTCTTTCTTTCTTCTTTCTTTCTTTTTTCTTTCTTTCTTTCTTTTTCTTTCTTTCTTTCTTTCTTTCTCTTTCTTTCTTTCTTTCTTTCTTTCTTTCTTTCTTTCTTTCTTTCTTTCTTTCTTTCTTTCTTTCTTTCTTTCTCTTTCTTTCTTTCTTTCTTTCTTTCTTTCTTTCTTTCTTTCTTTCTTTTTTCTCTCTTTCTCTCTTTTCTTTCTCTTTCTCTACTCTTCCTCCTTGTCTACTTGTTCCCTGGACCCCACGGCCATTTGGTATCCCTGAGTGCCTGCTCATCAGCTAGCTCTCTCCTGAACCTCCCTCTCCTCTCCAGTCTCTCCCCTCCTCCCCCATTCCCCTCAGTACCAACCTGCTTAGTTTCCCCATCTTAAAACAGCCTTGCTGCCGCCCTGCCTCTGCTGTCAAATTCAGATCCCATCTGGTTCCTTTCCCTCAAAGATAAATAAGCAGCAGACACTTGTAGGCTCTGCTACCTCATCAACAGTCCCGGCCCTCCTAGTCCTCACCCCCTCGAAGAGAAGGTGGAATGTTCCAGACAGAGGGAACCACATGAAGGAGCAGGAAGAAGGCCTGAGCAGCTGGAGTGCAGAGAGCAAGGGGATGTTGAGCGGAGGGTAGAGGAGCAAGGAGAATCAGGAGATTGTACCTGCCCCTAAAGGCTGGCTCCCCTGGGCTCTCTTCTGCTCTTGCTCTGCATGCTCTCCTAGTTCACATCCCAAATCTGCCATCTCCCACCAAGCATCTCCAGCTCCACTCCCCTCCCCCACAACAAACACATCTCCACCGGGATCTCAAAGTCTAACTCCCTAGCTGAGCCTCTGCTCTCTCCCCGCTCTGGGTGTTCAGGCACCCAAAACAAACCCCTGGGACTCCCACTGGACCACCTCCTCCTCCTCATCCCCAGCGGCCTGCCTCACACAGTCGCACTGAGTCCCGTGGTCACTCAGATCTACCCCGTCAGCAACCTGTTCCTTAGCCGCCACACTGGCTCTCCACCTGGACTGTTGTTACAAGCGCCTCCTGCTGGTCTGCGCCCCCAGCCCCTCCTTCAGGGGGACTATTCACCATGCTGGAGGAGGCTGCCTCGGTCGGTCAGACCTCCCCTGCCCACATGCTTCAGATGGTTCTCTCATCTAATCAAATAAAGCCCAGACTTCTCAGCCAGGGCCCACATTCTTCACAATGTGGCCACAGTTCAGATTAGCAGGCTCTTCTCTTCTTATCCTAACCATGAGCTCTGAGCTCCAGCCCCACCTAACTACGCACCTCTCCCAGCACTGACCACGCCTTGCACTCCTCTGTATTTGCCCATGCTGTTCCCTTCGAGGGCATGTCTTCTCCTCCTGCCCTCTGTGAATTCCTCCTTCCCCACCTCTTTTCCAAAGCCTTCCCTAACTCCTCCAGCCCCACACAGAAATACTAACAAATACAGCTCTACCACCGCATCTGTCTCTGTCCACATTAGACTGGTTGCTCCTTGAGGCCAGAGCTGGAGTCTTGTTCATTTGTGTACCTCTCACGCGTAGCTTGGTGCCCGGAGCATGCCCAGGGCCAGGCAGGGCTCTCTCCTGGGCCTGCTCTGATACACTTAACAATTAACTTATTGTAGATGTTGCTTTGGGATATGCTGCTCATAGCTCAGCCCCAGGCTCCATCTCTTCCCCTCTGTGCTCAGGGCCAAAAATGATCTCAGCTGGATCTTTGATGGACTGTACCTCAGTCGTATGGAATGCTGGGCCTACTGAGCTGCCCTCAGCAAATCAAGTAGCACTGTGGGTTGAACCTATTGCTAGGTTAAGGCATCCGGTGCCATCTTTTGATGAGCCTCAAAGAAAGTCTGTCTAACTTGGCTGGGACATCAGGCCTACAACTCCTGGCTGCACCTGGCATTGAGAATACAGTTTTCTGGTTAAAGTGAATGAATTCAGGGCTGTCTGCCGAGGAGCCCAGAGACCCAACTGGCCTCCCAGATGGTAGCTCCAGGAATGGACAAACACCTGGTTACTTCTCTATGCCATCCATCCATCCATTCATCTATCCACTCATTTAACCAGTATTTACTGAGTGTCTACTGTGTGTCAGGTACCTTGCTAGGTGCTAGTATTCAAGACACACGTGTTCTCTCTGCTCCTCTGGAGCTTCTTGCTAGTGGCAAAGACAGATGTCAACCAAATAAGGTAACAACGAAATACTTCATGTAATTATAACTTGTAATATGTGCCATCAAAAAGGGGATATTTAAGACTACCATATTCAACAGCTGGAAGGAAGCCAGGGTGCCCAGAACAGAGTGAAGGGGGCTGAGGCTGGGCCCCTCGGGGCTTTGTGGACCAATATGAGGAAGTTGGCTTTTATTCAAGTACATCCAAAAAGCCCCAGTGCAAGGTTTTCAGGAAGGGAGCAACATGCTCAGATTCAGACTTTGTAGTATTACTCTGTGAAAGACACCATGAGGGGTCTTTCCATCAGATAAATCCAGCATATGGCACATCCAATAAGTAAACTGTCCTAGGGGCGCCCGGGTAGCTCAGTCAGTTCTGCCTTTGGCTCAGGTCATGATCCCAGGGTTCTGGGATCGAGCCCCGTTTGGGGATCCCTGCTCAGAGGGGAGTCTGCTTCTCCCTCTCCCTCTGCCCCTACCCCCATGCTCGCTCACACGATCTCAATCTCTCTCTAAATAAATAAATAAAATCTAAAGAAAGAAGAAGAAAAGAAAACTGGCCTGGACTCCTTAAACAGTCACTATCACAAGGAAGGAAGGAAGGAAGGAAGGGAGGGAGGGAGGGAAAGTAAAATGACATATGACCAAAGGTAATGCATAAACCTCTGGTTTGAAAGAAGCAGCTATCAAAGATGTCCGAGAGACAGCAAGGAATTTGGATTAGACCGGATATTCGATGATACCAGGAATCACCATTTGTGTCCAGGGTGCGGCACCCATCGTGTGGGGGGTGTGGGAGAGGGCTCTGACACCAGGAGCTGCACGCTGCACGCCATGATGTTTGCACCTCACTTTCACTTCGTTCTCTAAAAATTGTGAGAAGAAAACATAGTGTCAACAATTAGTGAATCTGGGTGGAGGGTATCTGGGGATGCATTGTACCATTCTGGCAATTTTTCTGAATCCTTGCCATTTTCCAAAATAAAAAAATGGGGAGAGATTTTTTAAGTCTAAAAAATGTTCATTGATTTAAAAACAATGACTTGGGCTGCTGCGTGGAGACCGGTTTGGAGGGGAAGCAACCACAGGAAGAATCCAAGTATCCTCAAAACTCTGACCGAGTGCCCCTCAGTGCCAGGCACAGAGTGGGGGGTCCGGAAAGGACAGTGTCCACACTCAGGAGAGCACAGCTGTGGAGAAAAGTGCAGGGAAGCAGACTGGGCACACGAGGCAAGCGTGGACAGAAGACACTCAGGTCTTGGCCTGCCCCAACTTTTGGCTCACAGTCTCTTCCTTCCGACCCCACCCTATAGTCCCAGAATGGCAGCGTCTGAAGCTCCACAGGGACAACCTCTTGCCTCCCATTTCTGGGCCCTTTATAAAGCAGCACTGAGCCCAGAAACAGGATCAGGCCCCAGGGGAATCAGGATCTCCCCACCCCTCTCTCCAGCCAGAGAAACCCCCCTGCCTGCCCAGCAAAGGTCACAGGGACCCTTCCCTTCCACAGCCTCCAACCATGCCCTGTTCAAGCAGGCCATTGGTCCTAGAATTTCAGCCCACAAGCCCATGACAAGGGTCACCTGATTCTTCCCAACTGTGGCCTTGTCTGCCCCTCCGCTGTGCTGGGCCACAACACACCCACCCTGATCTTGGCTTCAGCCAAGGTGACACATCACATTCATTCATTAAGAGCAGAGACTCTGGAGCCAGATTGCCTGGGTTCAAATCCCAGGTCTGCCATTTCTGAGCTGCGTAACCTTGGGGAAGACCCTTACCCTGCAGGTTAAATGAATGTGTTTATGAATTCCTCTTGCCAGGAATGCTGTTTCTGATTCAAGATGCAACCCAAGTCCCACCTCTTCCAGGAAGACCTGGAGGATTTCCTCCACTCTCACTGCCCTCTCCTCTGAATTCCTTTAACCTCTTCTGTCTCAGTTGCTCCTGGATCACTTTACCCATGCTACCCTGTTCAGCTGAGAGCCAGGGCCAGGCCTTATGCAAAAATATATTCTCCATCTGCCTGGGGGGCCCTCAGGAAGCAGCCTGGGTGAGGAAGCCCCAGTAGAGCTGGGGGAGAGCCTGGGGCTATCCCAGCAGGTCACTTTGCCTTCCCAGCCCCCATGGTAAAGCAGGAGGTTTGGCCTAGAAGAGCAGTAAATTCCCTTTGAACAGACTCCAGGATCTTGCTGCACCCTGATTTTCTCCCACGTAGGAGGGAGGTCTGAAGGTTCCTTACAGCTGGAAAGTTCCAGGAAGTAGGTGGCCCTTCTAGGGGTCAAGAAGGACACCACCAGGGCAAGCCCTAGACTGAGACACTGTGGTGCACAGAAGACTTGGAAGTTTCCTTCCAGCTTTTAGGAGGTGGAAGCAGCTGAGGAGGGGGCAGTGCATGGACAGGCAGCTCTGTCCTGTGCCCCTGGGGTCAGGGCAGGGAGAAGAGGAAGGACTATTTGCCAAATATGTTTGGAGATGAAAAGAGGGGGTTCCTTGCATCCCCAACTTGTCTGCCCTTGGGTAGAAAGGCCACTGGGGACCGAGAAGGGGGGCTTCCTGTTCCTGCGCCTTCCATGGCAACCCCTGCCTCAGCGCTAAGCTCCAGAACCATGATCCACACATGATCCAGAGCCAAGACTGTGGCTCTCTCCCACCCAGAAAGCTTATTTTGGTACAAAGGGAGAGAGATGAATGGAGATCTGCAGTTTCCCCATGTGCTGGCTTAGGCCTTCCGCAGAAATGAGAGTCTCATTACCCAACCCTGATTCAAAGGATAATTAACAGATGGTATAATTTCCGAGCATTCTCCGCACCACATGGCTATTAGGTGAAGAGCAAAATGCCCACGCAGCCCCTAGATCCTCCCAAACCAGAGTCGAAGCAAGTCCACAGAGGCAGAGCCCTGCAGAGGCTGCTTAAGCCACTCCTCTGCTTCTGGAGCTGCCCTTGGCCTTGCCCAGAGGAAGCAAGCTCATCTTTAATAAAGGCAAGAGCATTCTCCTGAGCCATGGGTCCTCCTCTCACTTGCTTCTCCCCATCCTTTCCACCACCATTGCCAGAAATGCAGGCTAACCCTAATCCCTCTTGCTGTCCCCAAGGCCCATCTCCTTTGCTTTCCCCTGGGGAAAAAAGTGAAAAGCTGATATCTCATCCTAGGTATCACTGCGTGGTCACACTGTGACCCTGGGCCCGGGGTCCCTGAGACGGGATTCACAGCTCCTTCACTGTGACCAGAACGCAGTGTTGGAGGGAGCCTCTGCTTCAGTGCTTTTCAAATGGGGTTCCTCCAGAGCATAAGCCTCACAAGGTGGCCCAGGGATGTACTGGTTGGTGAAGTTGTGGGGACAGGGCAGGGCCCTGACCTCCACTTCTTCCCAGGAACACTACTGTTATCTGTGTTTTGTTTCAGCTTTCTACTTCAAATTTCATTCGAAAAACAGATTCTCCTGCTACATTGACTTTTGGAAACCATGTACCTTATTCAATCCCCACATTTTCCAAACGGGAAACTGAGGTACCGGAATTTGACCAAGATCACACAACCAGAGGGCGAGGTGGGGAGCTGAGACTAAAGCCCCAGCCTCCTCCCCAGGCCAGGCCTTGCCTCATCCTGCCTGACCAGGCCCCTAGCACTGCATCCAGTTGGCCCTGTTGTTCCTGGATACGAGTCCCTGGATGGGGTATGAAAGAGGGCAACTCCTTCAGGAGCACCCTCCACCAACACTGCCTTCCTCTTCTTCATGGTCCAGTCTCCATGCCTGGGCCACTCCCAGGACTCCTGGAATCCTGCACACCCCCTTCAAGTGGAAGGTTCAGTCTGCAGGCCTATACCCCGCACTGGGCAGGACTGTTTGCTCATCACAAAGCTGTGAGTAGAAGCCGAGGAACAGCAGCTGGACACTGATAGGGAAGGAGGGAGGGGGCAAGAAGTCATCTTTCCAGCCAGGAGGCCCTAGGGGCAGTGAAATCCCCCCCCCCCCCCCCCCCCCCCGTCTAGGATCCAGGAAACCTGGGTCCTAAAGCTTGGCTCCATCCCTCACCCGCCTTGTGACCCTGTACAGGTTTCAGCAGCTAGCTCTGGCTTTGACACTCCCAACTTACCTGCTCCTGAAAGTCCAGGTCGTGTCCCAGATGAGCCTGGGGTCATTCTGCCCAGCACCTGGATCCCAACGGGGGGGGGGGGGGCGTAGTTAGACCATGACCTGGTTTAGGGGTGGGGATGGGGGCCTTAGGACCTCACTGGGTGTTGCCAGGGAGGTGGGATACCTCTCTGGAATATGGGGGAGGCTTTATACTGTTGAGCAGGGCTCTTTTAGCTCAGTCTTACCCCGGACCCGAGGGCTCTTATCAGCAGCCAACCATCGTAGGCGTAGGCGGTGTGAGGTGGGCCCTTGGCCTCCAAGATTCCTTCCAACTGTTTTTGAAAACCTCTAAGTATACTTAGGATACTACCCCCATTATTATCATTCGTTATCTGGCTTCTGACTGTTAATTCCTCTCGAACCTGTGGTAGGGATCTATCACCGGCCCAGTGGTAGGCCTGGGGAGGGATTAGGCATGGAGGTCTGGCTGGCGGGAATCCTAGAACGGCGGTGCGGAGGAGGGCGCTGGGTGGGGCCCACCTCCTTCGGTGCGGCTGGCGTCGCCGCTTTAAGGCGGCGGCGGCGCGAGCAGGTCTATGGTAATGAGCCGCCGCCGCCGCCGCCGCTCTGCAGAGCTCGCCCGCCCGCCGGGGAGGCGAGGGATCGTGGGGCTGGGCCCTCGGCCGCGGCGACAGCAGCAGCCGCCGCGGCGGGGACGCGGGGCGCCAAGCGGCCGGCGCGGGGCCGTCGACGACGGCCGGGGTCCGGGTGCGTAGCTCTGCGGGCGCAGGTGGGCCATCCCGCGGGGGCGAAGGGGGCACCTCGGGGCTCGGGGAGTCGGCAGGGCCAGGGGCGCGCGGGGCCCGCGGGCGCAGGTGGCGAGAGCCGGGCGCGCAAGTGGAGGCGCAGCGCCAGCCCGCGGTGGTCGGGGTGACCCGGGCGCGGGCCGGAATCGGGGAGCAGTGCGAGCCCGGGTGCGTCGGAGGGCTCAGCGCCGGGCCCCGCCGAGGCAGCAAGGCGCAGGCCCCGAGGGGCGCACGAGTGGCCCCCGGGGACCGGCGCCCCGGCACGGGCATGAGGCGCGGCGGGGCCGGCGGGAGCCGGAGGAGGAGCCGCCGCCGCCGTTGACCCGGCCGGCCGGGAGCAGGGAGAGATGCAGAGCCGGGCAGCCCGCGCCCCTCTTCCAGCGCCACCGCCGCCGCTGTTGCTGCTGCTGCTGCTGCCGCCACTGCTGGGAGACCAAGTGGGGCCCTGTCGTTCCCTGGGGCCCGGGGGACGTGGTTCCTCAGGGCCCTGCGCCCCCGCGGGCTGGCTCTGTCCAGCTTCAGCCTCCAACCTCTGGCTCTACAGCAGCCGCTGCAGGGATGCAGGGACAGAGCTGACTGGCCACCTGGTGCCCCACCACGACGGTCTGAGGGTCTGGTGTCCAGAATCCGGAGCCCACATCCCTCTGCCGCCAGCCCCCGAAGGCTGCCCATGGAGCTGTCGCCTCCTGGGCATTGGAGGCCACCTCTCCCCACAGGGCAAGCTCACCCTGCCCCAGGAACACCCGTGCTTGAAGGCTCCCCGGCTGAGATGCCAGTCCTGCCAGCTGGTGCAGACCCCAGGGCTCAGGGCAGGGGAACGGTCAACAGAAGAGTCCATGGGCGGGCGTCGGAAAAGGAATGTGAATACAGCCCCCCAGTTCCAGCCCCCCAGCTACCAGGCCACAGTGCCTGAGAACCAGCCAGCAGGTACCCCTGTGGCATCCCTGCGGGCCATTGACCCAGATGAGGGTGAGGCCGGCCGGCTTGAGTACACCATGGATGCCCTCTTTGATAGCCGCTCCAAACATTTCTTCTCTCTGGACCCAATCACGGGTGCTGTAACCACAGCTGAGGAGCTGGATCGTGAGACCAAGAGCACCCATGTCTTCAGGGTCACGGCACAGGATCATGGCATGCCCCGACGCAGTGCCCTGGCCACACTCACCATCTTGGTGACTGACACCAATGATCACGACCCTGTTTTCGAGCAACAGGAGTACAAGGAGAGCCTCAGGGAGAACCTGGAGGTTGGCTATGAGGTGCTCACTGTCAGAGCCACAGATGGTGATGCCCCTCCCAATGCCAATATTCTGTACCGCCTATTGGAGGGGCCTGGGGGCAGCCCCTCAGAAGTCTTTGAGATTGACCCTCGCTCTGGGGTGATCCGAACGCGTGGCCCTGTGGATAGGGAAGAAGTAGAATCCTACCAGTTGACAGTGGAGGCAAGTGACCAGGGTCGGGACCCTGGTCCACGGAGCGCCACAGCCGCTGTGTTCCTGTCTGTGGAGGATGACAATGACAATGCTCCTCAGTTCAGTGAGAAGCGCTACGTGGTCCAGGTGCGCGAGGATGTGACCCCGGGGGCCCCGGTACTCCGGGTCACAGCCTCAGATAGAGACAAGGGCAGTAACGCCCTGGTGCACTATAGCATCATGAGTGGTAATGCTCGGGGACAGTTTTACCTGGATGCCCAGACTGGGGCTCTGGACGTGGTGAGCCCTCTTGACTATGAGACGACCAAGGAGTATACCCTACGGGTCCGGGCACAGGATGGCGGCCGCCCCCCGCTCTCCAACGTCTCTGGCCTGGTGACAGTACAGGTCCTGGATATCAATGACAATGCCCCCATCTTTGTCAGCACCCCCTTCCAGGCTACTGTGCTGGAGAGTGTCCCCTTAGGCTACCTGGTTCTCCACGTCCAGGCCATCGACGCCGATGCTGGTGACAATGCCCGCCTGGAATACCGCCTTGCTGGAGTTGGGCATGACTTCCCCTTTGCCATCAACAATGGCACAGGCTGGATCTCTGTGGCAGCTGAGCTGGACCGGGAAGAGGTTGATTTCTATAGCTTTGGGGTGGAAGCCCGAGACCACGGCACCCCAGTGCTCACTGCTTCAGCCAGTGTCAGCGTGACCATCCTGGATGTCAACGACAACAACCCCACCTTTACCCAACCAGAGTACACAGTGAGACTCAACGAGGATGCGGCCGTGGGCACCAGCGTGGTGACAGTGTCGGCTGTGGACCGCGACGCCCACAGTGTCATCACCTACCAGATCACCAGCGGCAACACCCGCAACCGCTTTTCCATCACCAGCCAGAGTGGTGGTGGGTTGGTGTCGCTCGCCCTGCCGTTGGACTACAAACTTGAGCGGCAGTATGTGCTGGCGGTCACTGCCTCCGATGGCACGCGGCAGGACACGGCACAGGTGGTAGTGAACGTCACTGATGCCAACACTCATCGTCCCGTCTTTCAGAGCTCCCACTATACGGTAAATGTTAACGAGGACCGACCGGCAGGCACCACGGTGGTGCTGATCAGTGCCACGGACGAGGACACAGGCGAGAACGCCCGCATCACCTACTTTATGGAGGACAGCATCCCCCAGTTCCGCATTGATGCAGACACAGGGGCTGTCACCACCCAGGCTGAGCTAGACTATGAGGACCAAGTGTCCTACACCCTGGCCATCACCGCCCGCGACAATGGCATTCCCCAGAAGTCTGACACAACCTACCTGGAGATCCTGGTGAATGATGTGAATGACAATGCCCCTCAGTTTCTGCGTGACTCCTATCAGGGCAGTGTGTATGAGGATGTGCCCCCCTTCACCAGTGTCCTGCAGATCTCAGCCACTGACCGTGACTCTGGCCTTAATGGCAGGGTCTTCTACACCTTCCAAGGGGGCGACGATGGAGATGGTGACTTTATCGTAGAGTCCACATCAGGCATTGTGAGAACGCTTCGGAGGCTAGATCGTGAGAACGTGGCCCAGTACGTTTTGCGGGCTTATGCGGTGGACAAGGGAATGCCTCCAGCCCGCACGCCCATGGAAGTGACGGTCACCGTGTTGGATGTGAACGACAATCCACCTGTCTTTGAGCAGGACGAGTTTGACGTGTTTGTGGAAGAGAACAGCCCCATTGGGCTGGCTGTGGCCCGCGTCACAGCCACTGACCCCGACGAAGGCACCAATGCCCAGATCATGTACCAGATTGTGGAGGGCAACATCCCTGAGGTCTTCCAACTGGACATCTTCTCTGGGGAGTTGACTGCTCTGGTGGACTTGGACTACGAGGACCGGCCCGAATACATCCTGGTCATCCAGGCCACGTCGGCCCCCCTGGTGAGCCGGGCTACAGTCCACGTCCGCCTGCTTGACCGCAACGACAACCCACCAGTGCTGGGCAACTTTGAGATCCTTTTCAACAACTATGTCACCAACCGCTCAAGCAGTTTCCCTGGGGGTGCCATTGGCCGCGTGCCTGCCCATGACCCTGACATCTCAGACAGCCTGACCTACAGCTTTGAGCGGGGGAATGAACTCAGCCTGGTCCTGCTCAACGCCTCGACAGGCGAACTGAGGCTGAGCCGGGCATTGGACAACAACCGTCCTCTGGAGGCCATGATGAGCGTGCTGGTGTCAGGTAAGCAAGGGCCCAGGTGGCGTCAGGCAGGGGTGGCCCTTGGGGGGAGGGCCCGGGCAGCTGTCCAAGGAGGAACCGCTGACCCGCCTCTCTGCCCAGTGCCTGGCACAGAGGTTGAGGGGCGAGAAGGAGCTTGGGAAGGAGCCCTAGGAGTCCTGGCGGCTGGTGGAGGCCCCGCCTGCGGTCCCGGGCTGGGCTGGGCTGCTTTGGTTGGCTGCCCCCTGCCTACCACCCTGTGACGTGGCGGGGGAAGTGCTGCGGGGAGGCCCTGGCTATGGCTGCCAAGATTGTGAAAAAAGGCGCGTGGAAGACTGGGGGTGTCCAGGAGAGCTGGGGGAGGGGTAGAGAGGACTGTGGGGGGGCGTGGGGGGGGTTGCGGGGGAGGCGAGCCGGTCCCCTCAGCACCCCTTCATGCCCGGCAGGCTATTCCTGTGATCTCATAACAGCCTTCTGACAGAGCAGAGGGCCATGGGGCACAGGGTTGCCGCCGAGGGGTCAGGACCCTGCAGTCGGGCCTCTTCTGGCCCCTTCTGGCTCCCGGCTGAGCCCCAGACTGGCTGAGGGGGACTTTGTCTAGTGCATTCTTTTCCCTCCAGGCAGAAAGAGCCTGGCCTGGCTACCCCTTCAGAGCTCCCGCAGGAAGCGAAGCCCGAGCTCATTGTCTCTGTCCAAACAGACCCCACTGTCAGAGGCCATGGTTCGGGGTCCAGCTTGGGGGAGGGGCTGCAGTGAAGCCAGGGGCAGGCTGAGGCCTCCTGGGGCTCCTTGCCACGCCATGGGGCTGTTTTAGGATGCTAGGCCTTCTTTGCTGGCCGTGACCAGTCTGGGCTCAGGGAATGGGGTGTGGGACCAGGATGAGCCAGGGGACTGGTGGCCTTTGAGGGTACAGCCCCCTGCTCCGGTGGGGAGAGAACAGAGTCCTGGGGCGTGGGAGCCTGGCTGGGACCCAGGCTGGGCATTCCTGCTGCTTGGCCAAGCGCTCAGCCTGCAGACTCCCTGGACAGAGGGTTGGGGGAGGAGAGTTGACGGGGGTGGGCGGCCTTCCGTCTTCTCTGTCAGCCGGGGGGATGGCAAGGAGGCGGCCGGCCCCACGTTGCGGAGTCCCTTCCCCAAGCTTGGGCACGACTGGCACCCCCCATGAGGGCCCCTTGTTAGGGGTACCCTGCAGATGGATGGGCCAGGGTACCCCACTCCAGACACATCAGGGAAGAAGAGAAGAGTCTGGCACCCCTTTCCTGTCACCCCAGGGACTCTGGGCCTGGAGGGGAATGAGGGACATGTGGGATGCAGGGTGTGGCTTCCGCCCCCTCCCCGCTCTGGGTCCTTCCCGGACAGATGCCTCTCCTGCCCCACTCCTCAGGTGGCCCTAGGAGCCCGGGCAGGTGAGCTTTTCGAGGTCAGAGACAAGGTTCTGTGCCTCTTGAAGCTTCAGTTTCCCTCCAGGAGGAAGTGAAGGGCTGGAGTTCCTGGATCCTGGATCCTTCTCTGTGCTGGGCGAAGCAAGCAGTGGGGAGGGATGGAAAAGAAGGGGCTCTTCCTCTTGTCCTCCCCACAGCCTGTCCTAGGTGAGAGTGGCACCTCACTGAGCAGGCCCTGCCCAGCCTTCAGGCTCCTACCAGGGCAGGGCCCCTGACCACAGCTCCCCTAGGAATAGAAGGGAAGGCCTCGGGCCGGCCCTCCAGCCCTGACCCTTGGAAGCAGTCACCACGGCAACCCCAAAGTTCAGGGAGGCTGGGGTGAGGGGGAACTGACTCCCACTGCCCCTTTGTTTCCCTTCTCTTGGTCTTTGTCTCTCTTTCTTCCCTGCCCCTGCCCATGTGGGCCCTCCTGCTCTTCCCCTCTCCGTGGCCCTTCTCCCCATCTCCTGTGTGGCTCTCTTCTCCTTTCCCACTTTCTCCATTGCTGGCTCTTTTCCTGGATCTTTGTTTTCCCCTGTTTAGTCTCCACGTTCCTGCCTCTCTGCCTTCCCCCTGTCTTGTTCCCTGCGGCTGAAGCTGCCCCCGCTTGGGCTGGATGGCTCTCCTGAAGCCCCAGTTCTCCCTGCCTCTTTCTTACCCTGCTGGGACACACAGGAGCTCCAGTGCATGGTCCCGTCAGCTCCCAGAGCGGTAGACCCTGTCCAGGCCCACAGCTTCCACCGGCACATCTGCCCGGGGAGAGAGGCTTAGAGTCTGATTCTGCCACAGTCTGGGACCTGGGACCCCCGTTCCCACCCTGCCTTGGCACCTGCGGGGTGACCCAGGTCAAGGCAGGGGAGAGGAACAAAGAGCAAGGATTGAGCAGTAGGTTGATTGCTGGGGATGGGGGACCACAGAGGAGGGGGCAGGTGGCCACAGATGGTAGACCAGATGGGAAGCAACAGAGACACATTGGGTGAGGGGCATGGGCGGGGCCTGGGACTGCTGAGGGGAGGCACAGGGAGGAGTGCTTGTTCCCAGGGCTGAGTGGTAGGGAGGTTTCTCTTGCTCATGGGCTTTGACTGCCCCCCTCCTCTCCCTAATCAGTTAGGGGCACTGTGTGGACTCTGGGGCCACTTTCTGCCTGGAGGGAGTATCCCATCAAGGAATCACTGGGCAGAGGCACCAAGTACACAAGAGCCCTCTGCCAGGTCCACACCTCCATGCAGGGTGGTCTGAAAGCGGGAGGAAAATAGAGCCTGAGGTCATCAATCTGGGCAGCCTTCCTGGAGTAGGTGAGCTTGGGGCAAGTGAGAGAAGTAGGAGGACTGTGGGCTGGCATATTCGGTGGCTATAGACAGGAGTGGGAGGAGCAGGAGTGGGTAATGACAAGCAAGCTTGCTGGTGAGAGCTGGTGGGCTTCGGCAGCCTCAGGTGATGAGGCTGGAGGGCAGGTGGGTAGGCTGAGGACGGGGCTGAGATGGGTCTCTGCCTTCAGCCTTCCCAGGCTCGACTGAGCTGCCTGGGGGTAGTTAGCCACCTCAAATAGGTATGGTGTAGAAGCAGAATCTACGCCCAGGTTCCTCTCCTTCTCCCACCCCACCCCAGAAACACCATCTCCTGACCCGTTCCTGCCAGGGGGTGCTTTTCAATACCAACTCAGGGCCCCTGCTGTGTGTGTGTGTGTGTGTGTGTGTGTGTGTGTGTTTAAGATTTTATTTATTTATTTGAGAGAGAGGGAACACAAGTTGGGGGAGGGAGGTAGAGGGAGAAGCATACTCTCTGAGCAGGGAGCCCGATGCGGGGCTCGATCCCAGAACCCTGGGATCATGACCTGAGCTGAAGGCAGATGCTTAACCGACTAAGCCACCCAGGTGCCCCCCACCCCACCCCCACTGTGTTTTAAAGACCATTTCTTCACTAGGGAGACATCAACATCTTAGTATTTACTGAAACCTACTATGTGTAGGATATTGTAATAAATAAAAATATGAATATCCTTTAGAGCCCTGCCAAGCCATTTCCCCCTCCCCACTGGCCTCCAGCTTTCATTTCTGAGCTAAATAAAATCCATTGCCATATATATGTGCATTCAGGTGTGTATGGTATTTCTGGGCTTAGAGTGTGGGTGGAGTGAGACACTAGCGTGTGTTAGCATCCAGCTGTTTATAAGTGAGTGTGTGGCCTGCAGGTGTGGCAGGCATTCGGGTATAACGCGTGAGCCAAGTGGGCGATGAATAGCTGGAGGCCCAAGGCCAGAGGAGACATCAGCCTAGTGGGGCTCTTCTGGGGTTTCAGATTGGAGAGCTGCCCAGGCCCTTCCATCTCTGCCCGCGCCCCCCCCCCCCAGATCCCTCACAGCATCAGGGCAATGGGTGGTGCAGCCTCTGGTAAGGTGGCTCAGCTGGATTTCCTGGGGTGAGGCCCCCCCCAGGCTATCTTCGGCAGCCTGGAGAGTTGGGTGGGAAGAATGCTTTGTGTGGGGCGTTGCTATGGGGATAGCAGGCCTGCGCCCAAGCAGCTATGGGGCTCAGTGGGAGGGGGACTGGGTGGCCCACTGACCCAGTTCACCCCCCCCACACTCTGCTTTGGTGGGGGAGGAGGGAGCACAGCCAGGGTCAGGGTTATAGTAGTGTTGAGATACAGAGGCCGAGGGGGAAGAATGATTATTTTTGTGGGTACCTCTTGGTGCTCTGGGCCCTGTAAAAGGTAAGAAATAGGCAAAATTGGGTTCTTGTGCAGGGAAGCCCCAAATCTGGTATAAGGGAGCAAGACTCATGGCTTGGGCAGGGAGAGGCGCACAAACATTAAAAAATGTACCATTCTTCACAACGGAGGGTTTTGGGAAAGTATGCAAAGAGAACTTCTGAAAATCAAATCGCCCTAAGTGTCTATGGGGCCTGATCCCTCAAGGTGTGACTTGCCTACAGGTGCCATACGTGTAGTTTCTTGGGCACCTTTTGCCAATTAGAAAAGGGAGTCCATTGTGGCAACTGGGCAGTGCAGGGGTGTGTGGGCTGGATCTCAGCTCCCACTCCCTTCTCGGGGTGCTCCTGCCCAGGGCTAGATCTATGGCTCGGCACCCCTGCCCTCCCCAGCTCCACATCAGGTCCTGACCCATGTCGTTTCTCTGCAGACGGCGTGCACAGTGTGACTGCCCAGTGCGCACTGCGGGTCACCATCATCACGGATGAGATGCTTACGCACAGCATCACGCTGCGCCTGGAGGACATGTCGCCGGAGCGCTTCCTGTCACCCCTACTGGGTCTCTTTATCCAGGCGGTGGCGGCCACGCTGGCCACACCCCCAGACCACGTGGTAGTCTTCAACGTGCAGCGGGACACCGACGCCCCTGGAGGCCACATCCTCAATGTGAGCCTGTCCGTGGGCCAGCCGCCGGGGCCCGGGGGCGGGCCACCCTTCCTGCCCTCCGAGGACCTGCAGGAGCGCCTGTACCTCAACCGCAGCCTGCTCACGGCCATCTCTGCCCAGCGCGTGCTGCCCTTCGACGACAACATCTGCCTGCGCGAGCCCTGTGAGAACTACATGCGCTGCGTGTCGGTGCTGCGCTTCGACTCCTCGGCGCCCTTCATCGCCTCCTCCTCCGTGCTCTTCCGGCCCATCCACCCCGTCGGGGGGCTGCGCTGCCGCTGCCCACCCGGCTTCACGGGCGACTACTGCGAGACCGAGGTGGACCTCTGCTACTCGCGGCCCTGCGGCCCCCACGGGCGCTGCCGCAGCCGCGAGGGCGGCTACACCTGCCTCTGTCGCGACGGCTACACCGGTGAGCTGGGGCGGCGGGCGGGGCCGGGGCGGCCGGCAGGCTAAGGACCGGGGCGGCCTCCTTCCTTTCCGGAGTAAGGTGGAGGTTACCCTGGGCCGCCGGCAGATCTCGCTTGCTTCTCCACGACCTGGTGGGGAGAGAGGATGGGGGAGCCCTTCTTCTCCGAGCACCCCCACCCCCACCCCCCATCTCAGGCAGCACCAGCTCTAGGAGCAGCCGGCTTGGGTTTATGTTCCAGCTTTGCCACTAGCAGTCGCGTGACCTTGGGCAAATTACTGAACCTCTCTGTGGCTCAGTAGTCTCCGTAGTTTCAAATGGAGATAATGAATCTACTTACAGCCTAGCAGCGTTGTAAGGATTAATTTAATTAGCTTAATACATGTAAAGAGCTAGCCCTTGGAAGGTGTTGGCTGTGATTTAAGAGACCCCTGGGGTCTGGTGACTTGTTCTGTGTCTCACCTCACAGCCCAACTTAGCCCGGAAGCTGGACCTGGGACCTGGTCTCCCCCAACCACTGAGAGAGTTACTTTTCTGGGCTATGAGTAGTGCTTTTCTTCCCAGGCATGGAGGGGAAGGCATGGAAGAAACTGGAGGGGTTTGGGTGCGGGGTAGGGTTGTTTCCGAAGGTCGTTGTACCTGTGTGACCCTGAGCAGAATAGCTCCACCCCTGCCCAGGTGCTGGAAAAAGGGTCAGGCCTCCGGGTTGGCCTGTGACCTGGGTCTTTACACATCCCCTCCCCAGCCTCTCCCCCTGGGAGGGCTCACTGCCTCTGCTTTGTGCTCCTGCCCCTGCCCCTGCCAGATGCTGTTTCTCCTCAGGACACCCCCTTCTCCTCTCCTCCGTGGGCCCTTCCTTCCCCGGTAGGTTAGGCCTTATTGTCTCTCCTCCACAGCCATGCGCACTGGCTCTGCCAGCAGGGGCAGGCAGATCCCACCGCCTTCCCGGCTGCATCTTCCTGCCCAGAACTTGCCAGACTTGACGCCTCTCGGCTGCTGTTGTGGGTGGGGGTGGAAGGGAGGGGAGGGCTTGGGGGATGGGAGGGGAGTTTTTGTCCAAGAGGATGGGGAGGGGGCTTAGAGTGTGCGAACAACAGTTTCCATGGAAACAAGAGCCAGTCACTAGGCACAGGAGCTGAGAACCTATCTCTAGAATCTGGGAATGGGGAGGGAGAGAAAGGGGTGGATTTTCCCATCTGATGTTGTTGGAATTTTCAGCTCCTCCACTGAAATCCTGGTCTGCTCCCAAGGCTCGGGCCCCCATTCTGTCAGTATCTCCCAAGTGCACAGAGGGCCTCAGTCTGGACCCCAGGGCTCAGGGTGGGAGTTGTCTGCCCCATTCCCGGGAGTCCCCCAGCTTCACCTCACCCCCCCCCCGACCCCGCCCCAGCCATAACTCTGACAATCCAAGTGGAAGCCTGGTCTCATCCCCAGAGAGGGAAACTGATCTTGGCGCCTGACAGGGACAAAAGCACCAGTGGGAGGGAGGGAGGAAGGGGGTTTGGCGCCAGCCCTGGCGTTGTCCTGCAGGCTCTTTCCTCCATGCACATTCACCCCTGTGGGAACAGAACAGCCCCTAGCTTGCTCGGTAGCCATGACACCAAAGGCTAACTAGGACCTAGGCCTTGTGACCGAGGCCCCGGCCGGCCTGTGCGCTTGAGCCCCAAACAGGAGTACAGAAGGGCCTGGGAGCTCCAAGGAACTTGCAGGGCAGCAGTATAATGGGATGGGGGTGAGGATGCTTGGGAGAACTTGGGAGTGTTGCAGGAGGTATGACTGGGCCCTGGGGAGGCATCCCAGGTCCCCTCCACCTTCTCAGGCACTTGGTACTCACCCTGCCTTTCCCCCTGCCCAGGGGAGCACTGTGAGGTGAGTGCCCGCTCAGGCCGTTGCACGCCAGGTGTCTGCAAGAATGGGGGCACCTGCGTCAACTTGCTGGTGGGTGGCTTCAAGTGCGACTGCCCGTCTGGAGACTTCGAGAAGCCCTACTGCCAGGTGACCACACGCAGCTTCCCTGCCCGCTCCTTCCTCACGTTCCGTGGCCTGCGTCAGCGCTTCCACTTCACCCTGGCCCTCTCGTGAGTGGCTCGGCCCTGGGGGGGGGGGGGGGGGAGGGTGCTGGGAGCCTGGGGCGTCTCCCCCTCTACAGGCAGGGGGAGAGGTCGGGCAGCGAAAGTGCTGGGAGCAGGTTGTTGGCAGAGCCGGGTCGGCACTTGGAGTGGCCTGTGCACTTTGCCAGTAGGCCTTCCTCGCCCACCAGGGTCCACTGACCGCTCCTCCTACCCACTCTCGAGGGTGGGGAGCCAAGGGGTCAGGGTTCTGGTTTCAGTTCTGGTGTGGGCTCATCGTCCACACTTGAGCTCCATGGCCCACGGAGCCAAGGGCCACGGTGTCAGCTCTCGGGAGGGTCCTGAGTAGGATCAGGGGCTAGTTAGGTGGCTGGGGTGGTCGGGGTTAAGTGGGTGCCCCATTCCCTGCCCCCCACCCCCAACTTCTGCTCAGGTTTGCCACCAAGGAGCGGGACGGACTGCTGTTATACAACGGGCGCTTCAACGAGAAGCATGACTTTGTGGCCCTCGAGGTGATCCAGGAGCAGGTCCAGCTCACCTTCTCTGCAGGTGATCCCGCTTGCCCCATGTCCTTGCCCATCTCCCAAAGGCCCTAGGTGTCTTGGCCCCCAACCCCAAGTCACACACACACCCCCCCCCAGCCAAACCTGGGCCCAGTTCCAACTATGAGCACACCCTCCCCGTTCCCAGCCCTCACTGGGTGTCCCAGCTCACCTGGGTCCTTTCCCCAGGGGAGTCGACCACCACCGTGTCCCCGTTCGTGCCCGGAGGGGTCAGTGACGGACAGTGGCACACGGTGCAGCTGAAGTACTACAATAAGGTGGGTATCAGAGGGGGTCAGGGAGTCGGAGGGTTCTGTCCTTGGCTCAGGTGCTCAGACCGAGGTGGTGCTTCATCCATGGGGGGGGGCTGGTCATGGCACTTCTGGCCTAAAGGGGGGAGGGGGGGTGGGCTGGGCTATTCCCCTGCCATCGCCGAGTAGTGCTCGATGCTCAGTGTCCTGTTAGACAGGCACGGACTCCGGTGAATGTCGAGGAAGGCAGTTAAGCACGTATGTCCCGTGAGCACACTGAATGTGCACATGTGTGTATATCCACGCGCATGTGTACAAAGGGGTGTCCGCAGGTGCTGGTGTCTCTGTGCCTGACCCGAGAACTTCATGGGCTCCATGTTCACGGTTCCCCTTCTCTGCCTTCTCTGCCCACAGCCACTGTTAGGTCAGACGGGGCTCCCGCAGGGCCCATCGGAACAGAAGGTGGCTGTGGTGACCGTGGATGGCTGTGACACAGGGGTGGCCCTGCGCTTCGGAGCTGTCCTGGGCAACTACTCCTGCGCTGCCCAGGGCACCCAGGGTGGCAGCAAAAAGTGAGCGGGGGAGAGGGCTGGGGCATGGGGTGTGGTGTGGGGCCAGGTAGGGAGGGCAGTTGAGAAGGTGGGCCTTAGGGGGCCCGGAAATGGAAACCAATCCAGATGGAGGCCCTCCCTCCCCTTGCTTCCCCTAGCCCCTGCTCAGCCTTCTGCAGGGGCTGGGGTCGGGGGTGGAAGCGGCAAGATGAGGGGACTAGAGTAGGGTGTCATGGAGCAGTCTAGGGGAGGGGTGGGTATGAGAGGAGAGTGGCTCCAGGTTGGGGTGCCTCCCTTTCCCTGTGCTGTTCTTCAGGGCTCCTCAGGCTCCTGCTTAGGCCCTTCCCCACTCTGGCCTAGGGGAAGGAAGAGGGAAGGAGGAAGGGCCAGAAGCCCCCGCATTGTGCCTCATGTTGCCCCCATTTTTGCTCCGCCAGGTCTCTGGATCTGACAGGGCCCCTACTGCTGGGTGGGGTCCCTGACCTGCCCGAGAGCTTCCCTGTCCGCACGCGGCACTTTGTGGGCTGCATGAGGAACCTGCAGGTGGACAGCCGGCATGTGGACATGGCCGACTTCATCGCCAACAATGGCACCGTGCCTGGTATGGGAGCCCGGGGTAGGGGCCAGGCCAGGAGCCCCAGGCAGAAAGGAGGGCTATGGGGATGTCGTGGGGGTTTCAGAGGGCCCTCCAGCCGCAGGTTTTCTGTTTGGAGCCCCGAGCCGAGCCCCTTTCTCTCCCTTCTAGGCTGCCCTGCCAAGAAGAATGTGTGTGACAGCAGTACTTGCAACAACGGGGGCACCTGTGTGAACCAGTGGGATGCATTCAGCTGCGAGTGTCCTCTGGGCTTCGGGGGCAAGAGCTGTGCCCAGGGTAGGAGAGGCCACCAGCAGAGGCCAAGGCCCAAGAGCTGTCAACAATGCTGGGAACACTGGCAGGGTCGGGGCAGGCACTGGGCAGGGCCCAGCCAAGCTGGGCTGTGGGTGGAAAAGCATGTCTGGGCAGAGCCCTGAGAGGGTAGCACTGGAGACAAAGGGCCCAGTCAGAGGCAGGCCTGGGCACAGTGTGGGCCGGGCGCAGCACAGGTAAATGCTCTGGAGGGCGGGGCCGGCGAGGGGAGTGGGCACTAGGAGAGGCAGTGCCCTGCCTCCTGTGGAACCACCACCTCTGAGCATCACAGCCCCTGGGGCACTTGGCTGCTCCACCCCTCAGAGTCTGCCTTCATCTGCCTCTCCAGAAATGGCCAACCCACAGCGCTTCCTGGGCAGCAGCCTGCTCGCCTGGCATGGCCTCTCGCTGCCCATCTCCCAGCCCTGGCACCTCAGCCTCATGTTCCGCACACGCCAGGCCAACGGTGTCCTGCTGCAGGCTGTCACCAGGGGGCGCAGCACCATCACCCTGCAGGTGATGCAGGGAGGGGGTGGGGGGGTAGGCGGGCCCTGACCAGGGCAGCTATGGCCTCCAGGGGACTGGTCGGAGAGGGCTAGGCGGGGTCTTTTCTTTCCCAGAGGAAGAGGCAGCTCCATCGGCTTGTTGGATCACTGCTGCCATCTATTGGCCCTGAGGGAAATAATACCGTTTCCTCTGTGGCCTCAGCGGGGCTATAGGATGAGTTTGGTGGTCCAGGCGGGAGGGCAGTGGGCTGGAAGAGCCGATGAAGGCAGGCTGCTGACTCTCTTTTCTTTTTTTCTGGTGAAGTTGAGGGAAGGCCACGTGGTGCTGAGCGTGGAGGGCACAGGGCTCCAGGCCTCGTCTCTCCAGCTGGAGCCAGGCCGGGCCAATGACGGCGACTGGCACCATGCACAGCTGGCACTGGGAGCCACTGGGGGCCCCGGCCATGCCATCCTGTCCTTCGACTATGGGCAGCAGTGGGCAGAGGGCAACCTAGGCCCCCGGCTGCATGGGCTGCACCTGAGCAACATTACGGTCGGGGGAGTGCCTGCGCCAGCCAGCGGTGTGGCCCGCGGCTTCCGGGGCTGTTTGCAGGTGAGCATCCTCCTCTGCCTTGCCATCCTCCCCACCTGGAGGCCCGTGCCACGGAGGGCCAACATCGCTTCTGTCCCTCCCAGGGTGTGAGGGTAAGCGAGACGCCCGAGGGGGTTAGCGGTCTGGATCCCAGCCGCGGGGAAGGCATCAATGTGGAGCCAGGCTGCAGCCTGCCAGACCCCTGTGACTCGAATCCGTGTCCTGCCAACAGCTATTGCAGCGATGACTGGGACAGCTATTCCTGCAGCTGTGATCCAGGTGTGCCAAGGATCTGGGGAGATGGGCAGGTGGGGGCGCGCCAGGGGTCTCACTTCGGCTCTGCTGTATGGCCTGAGGCCAGTCACATGACTTCTCTGAGCCTTGTCTCCTGCACTACAAAGCCATAGCCAGCTGGTAGGATTCTCAGGTGGAAGGAGGTGGCGTGAAGGCAGGTTTAAAGAAAGTGCCAGGGCAAGGTGGGGATTGAGCCTCTCTCATCTTTACGGTCCCAGGTTACTATGGTGACAACTGTACTAACGTGTGTGACCTGAACCCATGTGAGCATCAGTCTGTGTGTATCCGAAAGCCCAGCGCCCCCCACGGCTACACCTGCGAGTGTCTCCAGAATTACCTTGGGCCATATTGTGAGACCAGGTAAGTGGACCAGGGCATGCAGCAGCCTGTCTCTGGGGTGTCCCTCAGAGTACCGGGAACTGGGCTGAGCCACAGCCACAGTCACATGGCTGCAGCAGACGAGGTGTGGCAGAGGGAGCTCATGTCTGCCTGGGCCCCTCTCTGCAGGATTGACCAGCCTTGCCCCCGTGGCTGGTGGGGACACCCCACGTGCGGCCCGTGCAACTGTGACATCGGCAAAGGCTTCGACCCAGACTGCAACAAGACAAGCGGCGTGTGCCACTGCAAGGTGACAGCCCTGACCCGGGCCCTTGAGGGGAGGCAGTGGAGAAAGCCTTCCTGCAGAGAGCTCAGGGCTGTGTGCCCTTGCTCTGATGGGGGAGGGGGACAAGTGGCCACATGCTCCCACGTGTCTGCGGTTTGGGGGGACCCAGGACCAGTTCTTTACCAGTGAGCTCTAGGCCAGCTATACTGGTTGGTTGCAGCCTGCTCTGACTGGTTGGTGTCTCATTGATGGACTACACTGCAAATCATTACCAGTTAAATATATTTTTTTTAAGATTTTATTTATTTTTGTGAGAGAGCGCACATGCGAGTGTGTGAGAGCAAGCGCGCTATGCGCAGGAGTGGGGGAGGGGCAGAGGGAGAAGCAGGCTTCCTGCGGGGCAGGGAGCTCAATGCAGGGCTCGATCCCAGGACCCTGGGACCATGACCTGAGCCGAAGGCAGATGCTTAACGACTAAGCCACCCAGGCGCCCCTAAATATTTTGAATACCACTCCTGGGAGGACCTGAAGTCAGCGAGCCTCTCTCTAGAGGGACCACAGCCCAGAGGACCCATGAGCAGCCCGGAGAGAGAGAGCCTGAGCCGGTGACCAGCATCGTCTGTCCTCCCTTTCAGGAGAACCACTACCGGCCCCCTGGCAGCCCCACCTGCCTCCTCTGTGACTGCTACCCCACGGGCTCTTTATCCCGCGTCTGTGACTCTGAGGACGGCCAGTGTCCATGCAAGCCAGGTGTCATTGGGCGCCAGTGTGACCGCTGTGACAACCCGTTTGCTGAGGTCACCACCAATGGCTGTGAAGGTGGGGTTCCCATGACGGGTCGGCAGCTCTCCTGCTGCGTGCCAGGTCCCGGCATCCCAGGGAGGCCAGGAGCAGGGGCTGGTTGCAGGCCCGGGGCTGCTGAGGGAGGGCCAGAAGCCCAAGCAGAGCTCCGAGGGGACAGCTGCCCCTGGGTGACCCTGTGTGCTTCCTTGCAGTGAATTATGACAGCTGCCCACGGGCCATCGAGGCTGGGATCTGGTGGCCCCGTACCCGCTTTGGGCTGCCTGCTGCTGCCCCCTGCCCCAAAGGCTCCTTTGGTAGGTGCTGGAAGCCTAGCATGTGATATTGTGGACTCAGCCTCTCCTCCCTGGGACGAGGGCGGGAAGCCCCTGGCTGCAAATCCTGGGACCTCTCCCTGGTCTCCAGGTCCTTCCTTGGTGCACTGTTCCTCTGCTCCCAAGGTTGCCTGGATGAAGGGCACCTACATCTTGAACTCTTATCCAACAATGCTGACAAACCTGCAGTGTGCCTACCCCGGGGCTGGGTATCAGAGATTCGAAGATGAATCATACATAGCTGTCGGGTGCTATTCCAGGGGACACGGCCCCCGGGATGGGGGCTGGTGCTGGTCCTTGGATCGATGACGAACACAGTTCATAAGCAGAGAGTGGCAGAGAGCCCAAAGTGGTGGCTGCAGAGGGGCAGCGATGTCTGGGGGCTCAAGGAGGACACACGCCCTGTGCTCCTGGAGTCCTCATTCGGGCCAGTCTGGCAGAGGTCTTGGCTCTAGTGTTCTCTACACCTGTCTTCCTCTTCTACCCGGGGCTCCAGGAGGGCAGGGCCCTTGTTTGCTTGTCTCCTGTCTCTGGCCCATGAGGTGCTGGCCCCCAGGAACTCAGGCAGGTCCCCGAGGCCTCCTGTGTCTCTCCTGAGGCCTGCCCTCTGGGCTTCCTTCCCCCAGGCACCGCCGTGCGTCACTGTGATGAGCACAGGGGGTGGCTCCCCCCAAACCTTTTCAACTGCACATCAGTCACCTTCTCAGAGCTGAAGGGCTTTGTAAGTGAACCTCCTCATGTCTAGCTCCTCTCTCCCCTCCCTGCTGCCAGCTTTGAGAAAGGGGCTTCTGGAATTCCAGCCCCTGCCTCCCGGGGCCTCCACCTGGAGTGGCCGTTTCTCCCCTTTCCTGAGGCCCTTTCATTCCTGAGTTCCAGCTCTGCCCTCTGGGGACCTCACTGCTGCCCTCCTGTGCTGACCTCCCTTGCTCCCTGTCCTGTCTGGCTCCATCCTAGGCCGAGCGGCTGCAGCGGAACGAGTCGGGTCTGGACTCGGGGCGCTCCCAGCAACTGGCCCTGCTTCTGCGCAATGCCACACAGCACACGGCTGGCTACTTCGGCAGCGACGTCAAGGTGGCCTACCAGCTGGCCACACGGCTGCTGGCCCACGAGAGCGCCCAGCGGGGCTTTGGGCTGTCCGCCACACAGGATGTGCACTTC
Source organism: Callorhinus ursinus (assembly GCF_003265705.2). Classification (NCBI taxonomy): domain Eukaryota; kingdom Metazoa; phylum Chordata; class Mammalia; order Carnivora; family Otariidae; genus Callorhinus; species Callorhinus ursinus. The sequence goes on along the minus strand of NW_027397071.1, from coordinate 9,954,384 downwards.
ACCGAGGTGGGGCTTGGTTGGGGCAGGGCTGGCTGGTTAGATGGGGGTCATGGTGAGTGAGCCTGTTCCTGGGGCAACTTGGGGGCCATCCCTGCCTTTGGGGAGGGACCTCCCAGCTGGCGTGAGGCCTGCAGGAGCTCCCTTGAGCCGTGGAATTTAGAGCATCTCTTTCCAGCCCTTTCCCTAGTAAGGTGCTGATAGAAACTAATGTTTGTATTGGGGCCTGGTGTGACCAGGCTCCTTGGAGCAGAGGTCCCCTGCCCACGGGGCCAGGGTGGGGAGGAATCAGCATCTAGTACCTATGCAGGGGTCCAGGCCCAGGGCCCGGGAACTCTTAGTTGCAGGAGGAAGAGGGAAGGTTTGAGGGAGGGGTGTGGTTCGGGTGGGTAGCCTGGGCTGGTCTAGGCACAGGTGCGGCCTGGTGGTGGGGAGGAGAAGGCGTGGGGCTATAGCACCCTGACCACGCTCACCCTAGAACCTGCTGCGGGTGGGCAGCGCCCTCCTGGACGCGGCCAACAAGCGGCACTGGGAGCTGATCCAGCAGACGGAGGGAGGCACCGCCTGGCTGCTCCAGCACTACGAGGCCTATGCCAGCGCCCTGGCTCAGAACATGCGGCACACCTACCTGAACCCCTTCACCATTGTCACGCCCAACATTGGTGAGACTGGGGCAGGGCGGGGTTTGTGGACAGAAGCCCGGGCACAGTGGCTGTGCTGGGGGCCCACCTGCCTGAGCCCGGCTCTGACCTGTGACCCTCTCCCTAGTCATCTCTGTGGTTCGCTTGGACAAGGGGAACTTTGCTGGGGCCAAGCTGCCCCGCTATGAGGCGCTGCGGGGGGAGCGGCCCCCAGACCTAGAGACAACGGTCATTCTGCCTGATTCTGTCTTTCGAGGTCAGTGGGGAGCTACAGGGTGGGTCCGGGGCCTGGCTGGGGCATCCCTGTGCAGGGTCCCGCTGAGTGGACAGTGTCCCGATCCCAGAGACACCCACCATGGTCCGGCCTGCGAGCCCTGGAGAGGCCCAGGAGCCTGAGGAGTTGGCACGGCGTCAGCGGCGGCACCCAGAGCTGAGCCACGGGGAGGCTGTGGCCAGTGTCATCATCTACCGCACTCTGGCCAGCCTGCTGCCCCATAACTATGACCCGGACAAGCGCAGCCTCAGGTGAGCAGCCGCGGAGACGAGGGGGCGGGGATGCACCATGGGTGGGTGAGTGCTGAAGCCTGGAGAGAGGCCGGGGTCCGGGTACCCCTGAGGGATGCGGGCTGTCCCCTCAGCCACGAGACTGCCGTAGTGACTGTGGGCCGGCCTGTTCCTCGTCAGAGTCCCCAAACGGCCGGTCATCAACACGCCCGTGGTGAGTATCAGCGTCCATGACGATGAGGAGCTTCTGCCCCGAGCCTTGGACAAGCCGGTCACGGTGCAGTTCCGGCTGTTGGAGACGGAGGAACGCACCAAGCCCATCTGTGTCTTCTGGAACCATTCCATCCTGTGAGCCTGCGCTGCCCTACCCCCAAGGCTTTGGGCGGAGAGCCAGGCCCCTGGGTGCCTTCCCCTGCTCGCGTCCTGACCCTGCCTCCCGCTCCCCCCCGCACCCCTGCAGGGTCAGTGGCACGGGTGGCTGGTCAGCCCGAGGCTGCGAGGTCGTCTTCCGCAACGAGAGTCACGTCAGCTGCCAGTGCAACCACATGACGAGCTTCGCCGTGCTCATGGACGTGTCCCGGCGGGAGGTTGGACCCACGGTGGGGGGCTGGGGGGAGACAGCTGCGGAGCCAGGGGTGGGGGCCCAGGGCCCCGGGCCCCGGGCTGGATGCTCAGGCCCGGCCCTTCCTAATTCGCTTGGCCTCCTGCCACCTGCCCTGCAGAATGGGGAGATCCTGCCACTGAAGACACTGACATACGTGGCCCTAGGGGTCACCTTGGCTGCCCTGCTGCTCGCCTTCCTCTTCCTCACCATCCTACGTGCCCTACGCTCCAACCAGCACGGCATCCGACGGAACCTGACTGGGGCTCTGGGCCTGGCGCAGCTGGTCTTCCTCCTAGGAATCAACCAGGCTGACCTCCCTGTAAGATGGCTCTCCTCCCCCAGAAACCATCCACAGCTTCTAGTCCTCTCCGGCTCCCTGCCCCGGTCCCTGCTTCTGCAGCAGAAACTCTGATAGAACCCAGCCCAGCACCCAGCCCACGGTTTCCTCTTCTCGAGCTCCCCCTCACTTCCCCGGCACCCTAGATGTACCTCCCTCTGGCCCACACATCCCGAAGCACCACCCAACGCCCCGGCCCTGCCCCTCTGCCTGGTAAGTTGGAATCCGTGCCCTGGGGGTGCCCTGGTCACTGACCTGGCGTGGCCGGGCCCCCAGTTTGCTTGCACAGTCATCGCCATCCTGCTGCACTTCCTGTACCTCTGCACCTTCTCCTGGGCCTTGCTGGAGGCCCTGCACCTGTACCGGGCCCTCACCGAGGTGCGCGACGTCAATGCCGGCCCCATGCGCTTCTACTACATGCTGGGCTGGGGCGTGCCCGCCTTCATCACAGGTACCCGCCCTTCCCGGGCCCGGGGTCCACCTTCATGCCACGTTCTCCCCACCCGCATCGCCATGCCCCAGGCCAAGTCCTCCTCTCGGCCCCCGAGGCTCCCCATCAGGGGCTGGGTCCCCCGTCCTACAGAGGTCGGCACGAACACGGGGACACAGGGTGGGTGGAACCTTTCATCCTCTGCACCTGGCCCCGTGAGCCCACATGACACCTGACTGATTCCCGGGGCCCTACCACCCCTTCCCCTGCTGTTGTCACCATACCCCCAGGTCTAGCCGTGGGCCTGGACCCTGAGGGCTATGGGAACCCTGACTTCTGCTGGCTCTCCATCTACGATACGCTCATCTGGAGTTTTGCTGGCCCTGTGGCCTTCGCGGTCTCGGTAGGTGCTAGAAAGCGGGCTGGGGGGCCAACAGGCTGCGTGTGCCCTCAGGATCCCCTTTAGGAATGGTGCAACTGCTGGGCCCCCGTGGGGTGGGATAGAAGCTGTCTGTCCCCTGATGATCCTCCTGCCTTGGTAGATGAGTGTCTTCCTGTACATCTTGGCGGCCCGGGCCTCCTGTGCTGCCCAGCGGCAGGGCTTTGAGAAGAAAGGCCCCGTGTGAGTATGGGGTGTGGGTGCCTGGGCAGTGGGCAGTGGGCAGGCAGGGGCGCAGGGGGCCTCCGGGCCGGGCTCACAGCCTCCCCCTCTCCAGCTCGGGCCTGCGGCCCTCCTTCGCTGTCCTCCTGCTGCTGAGCGCCACGTGGCTGTTGGCGCTGCTCTCTGTCAACAGTGACACCCTCCTTTTCCACTACCTCTTTGCTGCCTGCAATTGCATCCAGGTACCGGGCCGTGCCCTGTGGAGGTGGGAGGGGAGGCCTGCCCATGGGGTGCCCAGACAGGCACTTAGCTGCCGCCTGTTGCCTGCCAGGGCCCCTTCATCTTCCTCTCCTACGTGGTGCTTAGCAAGGAGGTCCGGAAAGCATTCAAGTTTGCCTGCAGCCGCAAGCCCAGCCCTGACCCTGCGCTGACCACCAAGTCCACCCTGACCTCGGTGAGGGAGCTGGGGGCCAGGGAGCTGGAGGGCTCTGGGGCCGGGTGGAAGAGGCAGGAGCCCCAAGGAGCTGGTTCTCTGTGCTTTGTGCCCCACTTTTTTTCCATCCTCACATCCTTTGCTGGGGCGGAGGGAAGGGCTGGGGAAATGGTATGTGCGGCCTGGGAAGAGCGGGATCTGGGGCTGGGGAGGAGGATTTTGACTCAGGAGGGAGGGGAGTGGAGCCAGGAAGAAGAAGGTGAAGAGGGGCCAAGACAGGTGATGTAGTCACGGATACCCAGCGTCTGAGAATCCCCGGTGCATCTGGGTAAATTTTCTGTCTCCCAGCACATTCTTGGGAGATGGTTTTTTACCAGGAAGCCCTCTCATATAGCCGAGTTCAGGGTCCTTGGGGTGCACAGGGCTGGCAGAGCTACGGGAGAGCTACAACCACTACCAGGGCCTGATATTGGGCGGGGGGGGCCGCAGTTCGGGGGAGCTGCAGAGATGTGGGGCCTCTCTCTGCCAGACCTGGGCACGTGGGAGGTAGACCTTGGGACAAGCTCCCTCGGCTCTTCCACTCTCCATCCTGGGGCCGCCCCATGCTGCTCCCCCACTTACTGACCTCTCTGTTCCCTGCCTAGTCCTACAACTGCCCCAGCCCCTATGCGGATGGGCGGCTGTACCAGCCCTATGGAGACTCAGCTGGCTCCCTGCATAGCGCCAGCCGCTCGGGGAAGAGTCAGCCCAGCTACATTCCCTTCTTGCTGAGGTGAGCGCCGGTGCTGGGGGCGTCGGCAAGGGGCAAGGAGCACCACACGTGCTGGAAGCCAGGCCAGCCACGTGCTGGGAGCTGAAGAGCGCACAGGGCGGCCGACACGGGTGGCAGCTTAAATTAGAAGCAGGAGGGGCACGGGGGCAGGGACCGGGAAACCGGGGAGAGAGAAAAGAGTGGGACCCTGGGCAAGGGGCTGGGCCAACCCCTCCAGCGTGGTCTTGTGTTTGCAGGGAAGAGTCCACGCTGAACCCTGGCCAAGGGCCCCCTGGCCTGGGGGACCCAGGCAGCCTATTCCTGGAAGGTCAAGACCAGCAGCATGGTGAGAAAGGAAGCTCCTGCTGACCAGTGGGGGGCAGCTGCCTGGCTCTTGTGGGGGGTGTGCAGAGGCGCACGGGGCAGCTCTGATCTTTTCCCCGTCTCCCAGACCCTGACACGGACTCTGACAGTGACCTGTCCCTGGAAGATGACCAGAGTGGTTCCTATGCCTCTACTCACTCATCAGACAGTGAGGAGGAGGAAGAGGAGGAGGAAGAGCCCGTCTTCCCTGGCGAGCCGGGCTGGGACAGCCTGCTGGGGCCTGGCGCTGAGAGACTGCCCTTGCACAGTACCCCCAAGGGTGGGCCAGCGCCAGGGCTGGGGCCTTTGAGGGGGCAGTGGGAGGGCAGAGAGCCAGGGATTCCTAGGGTGGTGACTTGCCTAGTTGTCTGCCTCCTTTGGGCCTTACCTACTTCCTTTCTCTGCTAGATGGGGGCCCAGGGCCTGGGAAGGCCCCCTGGCCAGGAGACTTCGGGACCACAGCAAAGGAGAGTAGTGGTAATGGGGTCTCTGAGGAGCGCCCATGGGAGAATGGAGATGCCCTGCCTCGGGAGGGGTCCCTTGGCCCCCTTCCAGGCCCCTCTGCCCAACCTCACAAAGGTGAGTGGGGCATGCCCAGCTGCCGTGTCCCCCATTCGGCACCCTCACACCTCACATTCGCCCTGTGGCTGGTAGGGCTCCCTAGGGCAGCCCCCCGATCCCACCGCCCGCTCCTCATGGCACCTGCCCCCCCACCCCGGCCCACAGGCATCCTCAAGAAGAAGTGTCTGCCCACCATCAGTGAGAAGAGCAGCCTTTTACGGCTACCCCTGGAGCAAGGCACAGGGTCTTCTAGGGGCTCCTCAGCCAGCGAGGGCAGCCGGGGCGGACCCCCTCCCCGCCCTCCACCCCGGCAGAGTCTGCAGGAGCAGCTGAACGGGGTCATGCCCATCGCCATGAGTATCAAGGCAGGCACGGTGGATGAGGACTCGTCGGGCTCCGAGTGAGTGGGGCTGGCTGGGTGGGACAGGGTGCAGCCCCGCAGAGGCCCTGGCTGGGCTCGGAGCCGCTTCCAGGCCTCCCCAGGCTGCTCTGGCAGGCGGTCAGGGGACGAATGGGCTGGTGTAGCCCAGCCCCCTTACTGTGATGGGCCCACAAACCATGGGGGCCCGCGGGGTCAGCTTAGGCCTGCATCAGGCAAAGCGAGGGAGGGTGGGGAGCTGGGGTTGCTTTCCTGTTTCCTTCTTCTGGTGAAAGCTTCTCACTGTCTTCTCTGCTCCGACTAACCCCCTGTCTGCCTTTTCTGTCACTTTCCTTTCCTGCCTCTCCAGATTTCTCTTCTTTAACTTCCTGCATTAACCCTGGGCCGGTGGTTCCTACACCCTGAGGCTCCCTTACCTTCCCCAGCTGCACTCATGCCCCCACTCCTGTCTTGTGCTTTATCCTGCCCCTGCTCCCCACCGCCTGCCCACAGCAGCGACGAAACGTCCATCTGAGGAGCCTGGGCCTTGCCGGGAGGGGCACCCACCCCACCCAGGGCCATCTAGTGCCAACTCCCTCCCCCACCATCCCCTTCACTGCACTTTGGACCCCCGGGGCCAACATCTCCAAGACAAAGTTTTTTCAGAAAAGAGGAAAAAAAAGAATTTAAAAAAGGATCTCCACTCTTCATGACTTCAGGGATTAATTTTTTTTATATGCTGGAAACTGACTCCCCTTTCCCTTCCCGAAGAGGATAGGACCTCCCAGGATACTTCCCAGCCTCTCCTCAGTTTCCCATCTGCTGTGCCTCTGGGAGGAGAGGGACTCTTGGGGGGCCTGCCCCTCGTTTGCCATCACCAAAAGGAAAGGACAAAGCCACATGCACCCAGGGCATCGGGCCCTGCAGGCTGCACCCCGGCGGGGCCTCAGTATGGTGAGGGCGTCAAGGTCGAGGGCACTCCTCACCCTGCCTGTGCTGCCCCTCCCAGGAACTGCAAAAGCCCCGTCCGGAGAGGGGGCTGAAGGACTCCGCGCCCCCGGACCCCCAAATGCTGCATGAACACATTTTGAGGGGAACCCGTGCCCCTGGGCGGAGGCCGGGCCACCCCAGCCCCTCTCCTTTCCCTGGACTCTGGCCACGTGCTGCAGCCCGGGCGTTTGCTCAGTTTGCTGACCCAAAAGTGCTTCATTTCCCTGCCTGACCCGCCCGGGGAAGGCCAGTCATGTGTTTAGTTGCGCTTCTTTGCTGTGGTGTGGGTGGGACGCGGAGGAAGAGTAAGTCGAGGGCTGGCTTGGTTGCCCCCAGAAGTCTCAAGCACAGGTCTCAAATCTGGGTTCTGGTGTCCACGCAGCCACCACCACTGCCCCCCCCCCCCCCCCCAAGATCAGACAAATCCCACTTTGTCTGACCTACTGTGGCCTCTGAGACGTGTTCTATTTTTAACCCCTTTTCGGAATTGGCTCTCTTCTTCAAAGGACCAGGTCCCGTTCCTCTTTCTCTCCCTCTCCCACGCCCATCCCCAGCTCCCTGCGAAGAGAGAGTTAATATATATTTTTATTTATTTGCTTTTTGTGTTGGGATGGGTTCGTGTCCGGTCCCAGGGGGTCTGATGTGGCCGTGACGGGTTGGGTGGGCACCCAGCAGTCCTGGCGCGGGGGCCTGAGGCCCTTCCCTTTGCTCCAGGCTCTCATCTCCTGCCTCCTCTCCTCCCGCCGCCTCAGTGTTGCCAACCGCTGTTCGTTTGAGTTCCCATGTACGCTGAGCATGTATTCCCCACTTGTCACCGACTTTCCTCTGGAGCAGGTGGCTAGAAAAAGAGGCTATGGGTGGGAAAAAAAAAAAATGTTCCTGTTTCTCATGTGTAAGGCTGGTTACCGGCTTTTCTGCCATGGATTCGCCCCCTGAACTCTCCCCTCAGCAATTCCTACAAAGGGTTAAAAATTTAACTGGTTTTTAACTACTGATGACTTGACTTAAAAAAATACAAAGATGCTGGATGCTAACTTGATACTAACCATCAGATTGTACAGTTTGATTGTTACTGTAAATACAGTAGGGTTTTGTGTTTGTTTGTTTTTTTTTTTTCATTTCCCCATACTACTGAATAAACTATAGTTCTGTGCGGGTTGAGCGCTGTCATCCTGTGCTTCTGTGGGTGCCCTGTGCTTCCAGAGGGAGGTTCTGGAAAACAAGAGCAGGGAGGGCCGTGGGAGGGCCAGGAAGTCAGGGGACTCGGATGTCAAGTGGCCAGTGAGCTAGCCCCCACTACCAGCATCCCAGCAGTGCTCCCCGAATAGCCTCATCAGCTCGGAGCCCATGTCCTGGCACGTCCAAAGAAGATGTGGCAGGTGGCAGGAGAGTATCCTTTTCATCAGGACAACAGGGACTTGTGTCCCTGGGGAGGCTGCAAAGAGAAGGCAGGTTTCCAGGCCAGCCCCTTAGGGCTGAGTCCTGGGGACAGAATTCAGGAGACAGGGAGGGCAGGGTGGCTGAGTGGCTCAGTGACGAGGTACCTCCTGACTCCACTCCTCTGGGTCATTGTGTGTGTTTTCCCATCAGAAATGAAGCAACAATTCACACTCAAGCCACCTCCGTGCTCTGCAACATTACTTCCTTTCCCAAGTTTTGTGTTTTTCAAAGGTCTGTTCAGCAAACTAGCCGGGGAGTTAACATGGGGGCCATAGAGGGTAGTGATTAAGAGCACATACCTTGGAACCAGACCCAGTGACCTAAGCTCTCCGGGCCTTAGTTTCTCTGCCTGCGAAATGAGGATGATAATAGCATCCGCCTAATTGAGCTTTTATGAGAATTAAATGAGTTAACACATGTAAAGTGCTTCGAACAGTTCGCAGTGCGTAGTTAAGAGGCCAGTAAATGTTGGCTTCCGGCATTGTTGCTCCTGGGGAGGGGTGGGGGTAGAGTGCAGAGAAAAATAGCCAGCCCCAAAGGGAAGGAAGTAAGCAGGTAGCCGAGCAAGAAGGGCCGCTGTGGCAGGGGGCCTCCTCCCTAGCTGGCAAGGTCTACTGGACGTTGCTTAAGCAGGTTTGGAGCAGGATGGGGGCAGGGCAGGTGGGGGTTATGAAATTCAAGACTGACCAAGGGCAAAGGGAACATGCCTTGTCCTTTCTGGCCACCAGGTGGCAACAGCATACGGGTCTGCCTCCCAAGCCACACACACGTGCCATCTGACGGCCACACCTCAGAGCTTGCCTAGGCGCGCCGGCCTTCCAGAGCTTCGGTCCCACTGGGGAGTCACCAAGGGCCCTGCTCACCAGCTGGAGAACACACCTGAGGTTTTCTTGCCTCTGCCAAATTTCTCCAGAGCCAAATAGTCGGTGTCTTTCCGCATCCCCTCCCGCAGCTCAATTCTTAGACTCCCAGAGCCTGTAGGAGTTGCTGTAGGAGGCTCAGGGAGAGAGGCGAATGCCTAGGCGGCTGCCACTGTAATAAAAGTCAATATGTTCATTGAACCTGAAGATCAGCCATAAAAAGGAGACAGCAGTGGAGGGCCTCTGTCTGGGAAAGGACATTTTAATGCCTAAGTGGGGTGCTGATGGGCATCTATATGTGGGGGGGCGGGGGGCACCAGCTGACACTCCACTCCCTCTGTTCAGTCGCCTACTGCCTTCCTTAAGTCATAGCCCAGCCTTCAAAGAGGGAAGTTCTCTCAAAACTCACAAGGAATTGGGGCACCTGGGTGGTGCAGTCTGTTTAGCGTCTGACTCTTGGTTTCAGCTCAGGTTGTGATCTCGGGGTCGTGAGATCGAGCCCCGTGTTGAGCCACGCCCCGGGCTCCATGCTTAGAGCAGAGTCTGCTTAAGACTCTCCCTCTCCCTCCGCCCCTACTTGCCCCCTATCCCGGCTCTCTCTCTCTAAAATGAATAAATAAATCCTAAAAAAAAAAACCAAAAACCCAACAAGGAATTGAATTGGTTCTGGTTTCAAGAGTCAAAGGCTGTGAGAAAAGGGGGACCCTTAGTGAAATCTGTTAGTCTCTGTCATTCGTTCACCAACCCCCCCCTCCCTTGCACTCAAATTTATTTTTTCAACAAATGAATGAAATTCTCTGCCACATACAAATCATAACACTAGGCACGGCAGAGGTTTGTAAGACAAAGGTGTCAGCCCTCAAGTCTAGGACCACCAATTCTAATGATATAAGGCAGAATGTGATGAGGTGTTCCAGCATCTTCTGCTGAAGCAGTCAGCAAAACTGAATACCAGGGTACCCACCAAAGGGTCCCCTCATCTCATCAGTACAGCAGAGCAGATGCTGAGGGCATTCTCAGAAGGCTCCATGCTCTTGCCAGGAAAGACACCCAAGCTTAGGATATAGATAATAACTTGACCAAGACCTTGCCTTGATAGCCTCACTCACATATTTCACTTGATCTGGACCTTTCATTAACACATGTATCCCGGAAGAAGGCAGCTTGTTCCCATCTAGTGCCAACACAGGGAGGGTGGGTGGTCCCGAATCACAAGCCCCTTCAGCCTAATTAGGCCCTGGTCTGGGAAGCTTGTCGCGGCTCCGTCATCGGAATAATACAGGAGTTTACTACAAATCTGTGTGAAATTGGAGAATTTACTTTCACATGTACAGAGATTAGAAAAATACATTCATTTTATTTTAGAAAAACACTGACCAATGTAAGCTTATCATCAACTGGCCTCTTAAGAGTCAGAGAATTTACAGGAAAGAAGTTCTGGAGACCATGTGCCTGCCTCTGTCTCTCCAAACAGGCCTGCGTCCTGGACGTAATTCAGGGCTCCTCCTCAGAGAGCAGGAGGCCATTCACATGTAAATGCCCAGTGAACCAATGCCTGGGAAGAAGATCAAACCCTCTGGGACTAAACACAAGAGTCGGGGCTGGCTACTCTCTGGCTTTTCTCATTTTCTGCTTGTTAATTTCACTGTCAGGAGGTGACCTCTTTTCCCTAATCCTCTTTCAACCCACAGGGTTTGATTCCCCTCCAGCTCAGCCCTAATCCACCCCATCTCCCATCTCTTTACTCTTGGGCCACCAGCCCTGGTGTCATCTCTTTCTCCTGCTCCCGGGCCAGAATCTGCTAGAGTCAGGGCCTGTCTTCCATGAGAGGGCTTGGGAGGCCGAGTAGAGGTGAGTCCAGGCAGTGACGGTAGTGGTTTGCTACTGAATTCTTGCTTGCTGTCCTGATCTCTTTACCTAAGGAGTCAGAAGGAAGAACTGCTTTAAATTGTCCCTCTTCCTCAAGCCCATTTGTCACCCAGCTGAGGTCAAGTTTCTGAGGGAAGGAGGAAATGGGACTCCTTGCCTCTCCAGGCTCCCCTCTCATCCCCACCTTGCCACACAAGACTCAGGGCTGGTGTGCATAACAGTTTGGAAGCCCAGATGACAGAGGGGAGAGAGCATCTTAACCAGTCTTACCTGGTAGGTCCTGGGACTGCAACCTTCTTGGGGGGCTGCAGATTGCTTCGAGTGGCACCAGGGACCGGAAGATTTGGTCGCTGGGAAATGGGAACTTGATGGGGGTTGACAAAAGAAATGAGTTAGCAGAGAGTTCAAATGACCTTCTCAGAGGGAGTTTGGGATTAGTGCCTTTCTTCCTACCCAAGGTCAAAAACATAAGGTATTTGAAAACCATGGTTCAGACTCTTTGCCCGGACCCCCATCCTCTCTTTCACTTAGTCTCCCCATCTTCAAATTGAGTGGTAATGAAGATGGAGAAAGTGGTCCCTGGTCCCAGCTCTGGGAGGGTGCATCCAAGCTGGGCAAGGGCAAGCATTCTTCCTCCTGATTTCCAACTATTATGTCCACTCTTCCTCACCTCTGTGCCCTGCGGCGCTTGGTCGTGGAAGTCCTTTCCGAGTTGGCAGAGAAGCTGGAGGCAGGGCACCTTTGCTGGGTGGTACACTCCGGCTGGTGAGTGGCATTCGGCTGGCAGGCCTGGGGATGGCTGAGGGAATAGGCAGTCGACTGGAAGGCTTAGCAGCTGCTCCCTGTGGCCGAGAGAGTCGCTGAGAGTTGCTGGTAGAAGGCTGTGGGGCCAAGACTGGTCTGACAGGGGTAGGCGGGCCTGGTGGAAAGGAGTAGAGGAATGAGAGGGTCAGATCCACATCCTTCCCCCCCTCCCACTCACCCACAGCTTTGCTGCCCAAGCCTTCTCACTTGCTGTTGCTCTCCCAACGGGCCCAGCTTTGCCCCGGATTGGAGGAGTGGATCGGGCAAGAGGAGAAGATGCTGGGCTTTTGGATGCAGGGAACAGATTGCAAGTGGGTGACTCCTGAAATACAAAGAGAGAAAAAATAGAACTAGAAGAGAAAAAGAATCTGTTCTGCTGGCTGTTTGAGAAATAGAGGTGGAGAGTTGCCTACGTCCCAGTAAGGAAGGGCAGACGTTAGCTGCCAACATCATCATCCTCACCAATACCATTTATCTTGAACTTATTATAGACATTTACAGAGATATGTGCAGATGCTGCGGTAAGTGCTTTGCTTATGGTATCTTGCTTAATTCCAATAATTCTGAGGTAGAATTTTACTAACCCCATTTTACCAACTCTATGGCTATACCAAGTCACACACTGTGTCTGAGGGCACACATCCAACCCAGACCCTCCAAACTTACTCTCTTCACACTGGAGGGCCTCTTTCCAGATGTTGTCCGAAGAGCCCTGGCTGCCCCCTTCTTATCGCTGCTCCGGAGTCGGGGTGTCAGGCTGCTTGGGGAGGGGGTGCTCCGAGTCAAAGAACTCACAGTGGGCAGCAGGTCTCGGACGGGACTGTCCTTCAGCACAAAGGTTTCCCTCCGAGGGCTGGGCTTCACCTTGCGAGGCCCCAGGACGTCACCTGTGCTCTCCTGCTCCTGCAGGGCACACTGCTCCAGCTGGGCTGCCAGTCGGTTGGCCTCATGGAGAATCTCCTCCAGCTTCTCTGGACTAAGGGGGCCTAGGCTGAGCCTCACCCCCTGGGGGGCTGGGGCCACTGCATTTGGGTCACTTCGATTGGAAAGTCCTCTTCGGAGGGGTTTCTCTGGAGTCACCGACACTGCTATATCTTCCTCCTCACGACTGAGACAGAAAACAAACCAGGCACCATGCGCACACAGAAGAGAGCAGGAGACTGTGCAAAGGAGACCTGGTACCCCTCCCCGCCCCACAACAGAGCCAGGGATACAACCCAAACCCTGATGCCCATGCTGGCTGGGAGATCTGGCCTCTAGGTGATGAGACGCCTGGTTCTATGAGGCCTAATAGGCCTTTAGCTCTTACCGACATTGGAAACGACGCCAGGATGAAGACGCAGCAAATCCACTTACCCTTTTTCTTAACATCCTGAAATCCCATTCCAGCTTATCCGTTTTTCCTTCCCCCAGTAGTGTCATTGAGGCCCATGTCAACAAGTCCCCCGGCAGCCGCAGGGCACCCAACCTTGCTACATTACCAACCCAGACCCCAGAGACCAATAATTCAGCAGTAGGCGGTTAGAGACAAAGAGGCATTGTTGGAGGAAAGCAAGTAGGTTAAAGAGGATGGTACCTGTCAGATGGTGACAGCCCTCCAAAGTCCAAGGTCTCATCCACGATAAACTTTACATCTGTAGGGGAGAAGGGAATGAATGCCAGCCTCAGGTCACTAACACGGCTCTCAATCGCAGCGCCTCATTCTTCCCTCCTTCCTTTCCTTACCTTCCTCCAAATCTTCCATGTTCCAGCCGGTAGGAGAACGAGTCAGCTTAGACCTGAGCTGGAGAGAAAATACCCTTTTCTTCAGTTCTCCATCCTGCCCAAGGCTCCCAGCTAGACTCAGGGTGCAAGCCAGGGGTTGGGGATCACGCTGGAGGTAAAGCAAGGGTCCCAGGAGTAGCACCTGCCCCTGTAACTTAGCCCTGTTACCTCCGGGGAAGGTGCGGAGAGCGCACATCCCCCCTCCTCAGGTTGCCCAGCCGCCCCCCTACAACCTGGCCTCTCCTCACCGGGGGCGGTCTGCACGCCCTATCTCCTTCCCCGCCACCATCCTCCGGTTCTTCCTCTCCCCAGATCACCTTTCAACTCCCACGGCACCACCCGCACACCACACCTCCAGCCCACCCTGCGTTTTTACTTTCCGCCCCGCCTCACCTCTCGCCGAAGGTGCTTGCCTCCCCACCACTTGGTCCCGGGAATCAGCCCCGAGGGGGTGGGGCTCCTTTCGAATCTCTCAGGCTCCACCCACTCCTACCACAGACGCCCAGTGATTGGCGGATCCCAGCATCCCCTGCCCTCGGGGGCGGGGCGGCGATAGGCAGCCGGCCGGAAGTCTACAGGTGGGGGCCGTGTGGAGAGCGGCTCTGAGAAAGACTCCATCCGGAGGGCTCAAGCGGGGAGGCCGCGAGCGCGCGCGCGCGCCCGGGAGGCCTCCCTTCGGAGCAGGCGGGGCCTTGTGGCGGGGCGCGAGGGACCTGGCCAATGAATGTAGGCTTCGCGCCCGGGCGAGCCCCCCCCCCCCGCCCTTCTGCGCCCCCTCCCCCAGCGGGGCGGAGCCGGGGCTCACCCGCCCGGCCTGCGCGCGCCCGCCCTAAGACTAACGCCGCACTTGAGGAAATTCGCTTCCGGCGGGTTACTCCGTTTGCAAACCCCGCGTTTGCCAGATTTCCTCAGTTGTGACTTTTCCAAGTTGCGGGAGAACCTGGATACTTATATCTTAGGTATGTTGAGGTTCTCTGAGAAGTACATCTTCCATCTTTCTAAGCGAGAACATTCGGGACCCGAGGTAGCCGAGATGTAAAAAAAACAACAAACAACAGGCTTTTCCGACCGGGAGGTTTGGGTTCAGTTCAGCCGAGACTCCTCCGTCACGAGGCAGGCAGGGACCCCCCGTCTCCCCGCGGAGCGAGGCCCCTGACCGTCGGTCACGTTCCGCGGTTGGGAGAACTACCAGTCTCCAGTTTTCTGCCGCGTGCCTCAGGGGCTTTTGAGCGTGTTTGTAACTTGCTATCTCTAAACTAAAAGCTGTGTTTGTAAAATGCTTAAGCCTCCTTATTAGAGATTTTGTTGTTTCCCAGTGGTTGCCTGTGAGTAGGCTGGGCCACCAGCTGCCAGGGCTTCTTAGAAATGTTCTAGGGGCGCCTGGGGGACTCAGTGAGTTGGGCATCTGCCTTCGGCTCAGGTCATGGTCCCGGGGTCCTGGGATCGAGCCCCGCATCGGGCTCCCTGCTCGGCGGGAAGCCTGCTTCTCCCTCTGCCCCTCCCCCTGCTTGTGTTCCCTCTCTCGCTGTGTCTCTGTCAAATAAATAAAAAAAATCTTTTTAAAAAAATGTTCTAAAAATTTAGAAGAATGGCTGGAGAGCTTTGGTCTCCAGGGTTTATGACCATTATCTTGGCTATTTACAGGCTTTGTGGGGTTTCCTTCCTAGTGTTTAGCTGTGAGGTTTGCAGGCGTGAGCTGTCAGTGTAATAAATGCCACAGCCCGCCAAGGGGCCTTGGGATTTAGTGGGGTGCTGAGGGGCAGGGTGGGGGAGGCCCAGAACTTCGCAGACTTGCCTGAAGAAGAGCTGAGAGAAGAGGATGGCCTGGTTTTCTGGAGGCTTGCTGGCGAAGGTGGGACTGCAGTTGCTTATAGGATTCAGGCTCTGGGGAGGTGGGAGGTCGGGGGCCAGTAGCTTCCCTCTCTCCAGGCAGGTGGTGGCAAAGTAGAGTGGAGGGAGAGAAGCTGCTCAGTACCTGCCCTCCTGCTTTGCCTAGGAGCAGCCTGAGCAGGGAAACCCTGCGATTGCTTCCTCACCCAACCTCAGCCGGGGGAGGCAGTTTTAGCAAATTGGCAGTTAGTTTCTCCTAAGGAAACTCCTCTTCAATTTCCTGTCACCAGGGGCCCATGTTGGTTAAGCGTCTGCCTGTGGCTGAGGTCGTGATCCCAGCGTCTTGGGATTGAGCCCCACTTTGGGCTTCCTGCTTAGTGGGGAGTCTGCTTGTCTCTTTCCCTGTCCCTCTGCCTCTCTTCTCACTGTGCTCTGTCTCTCTCTTTCTCTCTCAAATACAATCTTAAAAAAAATTCCTGTTATCAAATTATGATTTTGAAAGCTGTTGCAGTACCACCACCAAAAAAAAAAAGCAACCAAACTACTTTCTCCTCCATCAAAATAATAACAAAATCAGAAAATACAGATTTCAGGCACAAGAGTTCTTACTCAGCATAAGGCCACTACTCTGGGAATTGTTTGTCCATGTTAGCTCAACCCCAAAATGATACATATGAACAGATGTTTAAGATTTTGGATAAATAGTGAATAAATGAAGTAACAAAGAGATCACACCCCCTCCCAGGTACGTGGTCAGCCTTAGTTCAGAAGGCACTCCATAGTGTTGAATGCATAAATGATAAAATTAAGGATTCCAGGGCAATCCTTCTTGAATGTGCAGAGAGTCACTGTGACTGGAAGTCTCGTTCAGTGTGAAGATTTTATTCATCATGAAGGTTCAGAATAGATCAACTGTAAGGGATGGTCCTTGAGTACTTCAACAGACAGCAGAGGCATGGGGCTGTGGGCCCCACAGCCAGAGGTCTAACTGATGCTTAGGGCATCATAACGAAGTATTCCACTCCTTCCTGACGTAGGCCCTGCTTCAGCTGGAGGGAGGCCTCTTGGCCATTGCGTACATGACTATCTGGCCCTGGACTCTGGTTCCCCCACTCTCTCCAACCCAACATTCTCAGCAAGGGCATTAGACCCCACAGATAATTTGTGTGGCTACTTTCTCAATTTTCCCAAGATGCTACATAACTAGTAATGTTCTGAATGCATAGAAGAAGTTAATTTATGACATGCAATGGATGGAGGCACTGGGGCTTAATTCTCATAGTGCTCCAGTCGAGAAAGGCTGGAATAGACACTTTGCCTCAACTGAAAATAGACCTTTGGTGTGAACAGAAAGCCCTTCTCACTCTTCTCAGCCAAAACACCCCTCCCCCTGCCCCCAAAGCCTTGTCTAAGATTTACTGCCTCCTAGAAATCTTTTCCTTCAGGGACACCTGGTGGCTCAGTTGGTTAAGCGTCCAGCTTTGGCTCAGATCATGATCCCAGGGTCCTGGGATCGAGTCCCGTATCAGGCTCCTTGCTCAGCAGAGAGCATGCTTTTCCTTCTTCCTGCTGCTCCCCCTGCTTGTGCTTTTTCTCTCTCCCTCTCTGACAAAAAAATAAAATCTTAAAAAAAAATTTCTTTCTTAAACCCATGATTCCAACCCAGACTCACTACAGTGAGGATCACTGGGTGAAAGAGAGGACAGAAAAGAGGGAAGGCCTGAAGTCAGGCAGATCTTGTTCAAATCCCAGATCTGCTACTACCAGCTGCATGACTTGGAGCAATTTATAAACTTTGACTTCCTCATTTGAAAAATGAAAAAAGAGATAAAGCCTAACATTCAGCATTCAAAGCATCTGATGCAGAGAAGGCTGTTTCAGTTACATATTACTGTGTAATAAACCACTCTAACATTTCATGGCTTGAAACAACAGCAACCATTCATCTCATGATTTTACAGTTTGGCCAGGCTCGTGGGAGGACTACCCCTCTCGGCTCCACAGGCAGTAGATTGGGCTTGACTGGAGCTGAAGGGTCTCAGGTGGCCACACATATCTAGGGCTGTGGTGTGGGCTGTCGGCTGGGATGCTTGGTTGTCCTGCATGTGGCCTCTCCTAATTCAGTAATCTGTCCTGAGATTCTTTACATGGGAGCTGACTTCCAGAAGCAAAAGCAGAAACTACTAGACTTCTTGAGGTCTAGGCCCAGACTGGCACAGCATCACCTCCACTATATTCTTTTGGTTAAAGTAGGTCACATGGTCAGCCCAGGTTCAAGGGGAGGGGAAACAGACTCCAGCTCTTGGTGGGAAGAGCACCATGCCCATCCTAGCTAGGATGGGAGGAATTTCTCTTTTGCAGATCCCATCACAGAATTCCTTTAAGATCTTACTTGCTATAAAAATGAAAACAAAAGTGTAGGCAAGGGCACCCCACCTTTATTCTTTCCCCAGGGCTTAATGAGACCGCTCCAGTTTCTTCAGTGTCTCCCAGCCCTCAAGTCTTAGTGCTCTGTCTTCACTTAGCTATGTACGTGTTTATGTGTTCTGCTGTCTGCGTCTCTGTGATGGATGTGCATCCTGTTTTCCAACTCATACCGGAGAGCGCAGAGAGGAAGAGAGCAAGTCATGTTCAGCATCTCTTTCAGCACCAGGCACTGGAGAGATGAATTCAGCTCTGTCATAGACTCTAGACAAAAGGACAGTGTTAGAAACCTCTGCGGAAGAGAATGTGGATATGAGGAGAAAGATGAGTCTGAGGGTCTGCAGATTCCATACAGTCTGGCTAAAGGAGTCCAGTGTTCTAAATGTTTTTTCCCATAGAGAAAGGCTCAAACAGACGGACACTTAGCCACTGAGGATCCACACATTTATTTAGATTAGCCCAAACCAGACGCTGTGCCGGAGCTCCTTAAGAACACAGTCTTGCCCCAGTCAGGCTTTCTGGAGGCACAGAAAAGAAACGGTATGTTGTGGCTGTAACAGCAAACACCCAGCGTACATCCAGGATGCTGAGGCAATCCGCTTCATGCTCCCTGGGTCCTGTGCTGTCACTTCTCTAGTTACCCTGCTTTGTTTCTGTGTGCTTGCTGAGAGAGAGGTAGCAGAGCAAGTCCCGCTGACAAGGCTAACCCCAACGTAACATTAACATTAACCCAGAGAGGGAACTGAGGGGTGGCCAGAGAACTGTCTTTGCAAGCCAACTGGCAGAGAGAGCTCTCCTGAGAAGTCTGTGCTTTTAATGCATCCCTGAGGGTTTTTATTTGCTCTCTATCAATGATGGACTCAACTAAATGGCTTCTCAGATGGTATTCATCCTCAATTTTTATCAGCCAGGAACTGCAAGTCCAAGGAGACATTGGGAACCAGTTCTCCTTAATTCTCCCACGAGCTGCTTTCTCGCCCCACTCATCAGTTCGCACACAGCATTTCCGCTGTGTGTGATTTAGAACCTGAAGGAGCTATCCCATTTTAAACGATGATCTGAGTTGCTCTTTGCCAGTAATGTGCTGCTTGGGACCACATACCCACATGTTTAATTATTATTGACACGAAGGTAATGGTGGTTTCTTCTCTCAGAAGGGAAGGAATTCATAAACTTCAAAGTAAAAGAGAAGCAAACTGATCTGCTTCTCACCATGCTCATGATTCTGAGGTAGAAACAGTGGACAGCAGCAACTTCCTGTCTCTTTTCCATCCCCCACTCCTGGTGGTTCCCCTGATGCATTTTCTTGTAGCACCTGCCCACCTCCCTCCCACAGAACCCGCTTATTGTCAGGTAGATGTTATTCCTTTTCAGAGGACCATTAGGTTTCATACCCGTCATCAACTTGAGTACAGATAGAGGATGTGACGAAAGTAGTACCATCTATAGTAAATTCCTTCCACGGAGATGATAGCAGCTTACCAAAAAAAGTGGTTAAAAGGAAAGTAGTCACCAATGACTGCATGGTTGAAAGACTCAGGAATACATATCTGTCCCAGACTCAACACTAGCCATAAACATGACCTACTCCATTCAGAACCCCAGTCTCTCTTTCCTTACCTTTGTCAGAGTTGCCCTCATCCTCTCGGGGAGCCTCAATGAGTAGCTGCAAGAATTCAGACATTTCTCAGAGTTAACATCTCAAAAATCTCTGGGAAATGTTCTTGTGGAGGAGCACTGGGAAGGGATATACTTCTCAGGTTTCTGCAGAGTCCATGGTGCTAATCAGGAGTCTCCTCAGGGGGAATAATAGGGCATGTAATGGCCCGTTCATTCCTGATTCATGCTGTGCACACTTAGAGAGTGCCCACTGTGTGTCAGAAACTGGGCTCCACACTGGCGGGGATGGGGGGGGGCGACAAAAACGAGTCAGACTGTCCCCGCCCTCACAGTGCTCTTGGTTTAATGGAGAAACATCAGTAAATAGGCATTTATATAACAATACATTAAATGCAATGACGGACGTCAGAACAAGGCGACAGGAATGGATGGATGAATGAATACTTTAAAAGAGGTAGAGAGGATGTGCTTAGCCTTTTAACAAACCGGAGGGGCAAGTCCTCTGGTTTGTTTAAAAGCCTAACAGACAGCTGCAGCTTTCCTGGACTGAGTCAAAGACTATAGAGTTGCAAGACAAACGATCTGAGTGAAGGCCAGGAGGCTTGGGCTCTTTCCACCCCAGTGCTGACTCCTCACTTAAGCAGTGCTGGGAATCTTGGGGTAAACCGATCACCACCCTGTGCTTCAGGTTTCTCCTTTGCAGAATGGAACTAGCCATTCTGTATTACAGAATTATGTTGGAGAGAAATATGATATTGGATAATAAAAACGGCTCCTCGAATCCATCCTGATGATGACAGTGCCAAGAGCACCTGCAGGGGGAGCCAGCCAAGCCCTGCTCCCTGCAGGCTGTGGCTCCGTCCCCGAATTTTCCAGCTGTGGAGAGAGGGGATGAGTTCTGCCCTTACCTTTCACATCCACCCGGCAGTCCACAGACACCTCCCCCAGGGGGTTAACCGCCTTGCTGGTGTAGATGCCCCCGTCAAAGGGACCAGGCTTGCGGATTTCTAAAGAGCAGATTCCCAGGTGACTGAGAGCTCTGTACTTGGGGTTGCCTTGGATATCCATCTTGTTCTTCAGCCAGATGATCTTTGGCTGCAAGATAAAGACGAGGGAACGGCACAGGAGTGGTGAGAACCAATTGTTCTTTTTGTGCTCAATCCCTGGGACTCCTCGCCTACAAGGCTTGGGGACACACCGGCCAGAAAAGGGGGAGGAGTAGGGTGCCTGAAGAACAGGTGGTACGGAATCTAGAAGAGATAATGGTCTTCTGGAAAGCTCCCCATTCCTTACATTTGGGGAGGGGTTCCCTTTCCAGTACCCTCAAAAGCCTTAAGCTCCTTCTGTTGGTTTAAAAGAGCACCTGAAACCTTGCCTGTTCATCAAGTATTCCTGACTAGAAAAAAGCTGGGACCTTCTGTTCCATCCTGTGCAAGCAGGTCCCTCATGGATCCCTAAGTACCGGGCCTCAGGATCTCCTCTTTTTTGTATATACATTGTTGAATCATTCATATTCTATTCCCACTGTTGTTCCCTCTGCTTAGAAAGTATCTAGACGGGGCTTGTTGACATTCTCTTTCTGAGATGTTCTCTCCATGTAGTCTGGCCCAGGGCTTCTATGCAAAAGGTACTTGGTAAGGTTGTAGTGACGTTTTATGCAGTATAGGGTACAGAGGTACAGTGACTAGACTGGAAAGGGCCTTGCTAAGGGTCGTGGCCTCAACTCTAGACAGCTGGCATGCAGATGGCCCTGAGCAGGTGAGGCATAGTGGGTGACGGAGGAGAAACCAGGGGACCCCATCACCTCTGCCAGAGGGACAACTTGAAGCTCACGCCCAGCTGCCAGCTGATCAGTAAGTGACATCTTCATCTACGAGGAACAGACACAAAGAAAGGAAACTGGAAGCCTCATCCACATCAGGCTGTCTTGGACTCTAAGGGCCCTGACTGTTCATAACCTGCCTGACGGGCTGCGGAAGGGGCAGGTGGTGGGGATGGAACAATGATGCGGTTAGAATGCTCTTCCCCACAGCGGAGGTTAGGGCAGGAGCAGGGAGCAACGCGGCCCGGCCAGCCTGTGGGACTCCCGCTCACCTTGGGAGAGGCGCAGACACAGCAGAAGAGCTGCGTGTCATAGGCGCTGACCGTCGTGCGGTCTGCCAAAGCCTGGGTGAACTTTGGGGCTTCAGAGAATTCTCGCTGCGCAAACCCCTCGGTCTTGCAAGCAGTCTCTGAGGGGACCAAGAAGGGCCACGCTGTAGTGCCTGAGATCCTCACCCCTCTTCAACTCTTCATCCTCAACCCTTCCTAGCTCCCAGGCCCCAGGCCCCACCTGCTTTCTGGATGTGCGCAAGGTCAGCAGTGATGGGGGCGGTCTCACTGAGCCCACGCTGGTTCTCAGCAAAGACTCGAAAGGCATAGGAGTTGCCCATGATAAGCTTGGAGACCGTGAAGCTGGTGCCTTGATAACGCTCCAGCACTGGGAACCACAGCTTTGGGGTCCCAAGAAGATGCCGTGAATGAGACCCCTGTTTTGTGAACTCACTCCACCTCAGCCCACCGCATGGAGCTACAGAGCCCCATTCCAGAATGCATTATTCCTCTCTCTCCACACTCCCTCCCAGCTGGGCCTCACCCCAGATTTTGTGTCAGCACGGTGCACGGTGTATCCCAGGAGTGCTGTGTTGCCCGTGTCTTGGAGAGGTGTCCACTCCAGAGTAGCACTGGAGCCCCAAACATCCACCAACTTGATAGTCTGAGGAGGGCCTGGCCTCTCTGAAAGAGACAAGCATGGCAGCAGGCATGGTACAACTCCCACATATGCCTGGGGTTCACTTCGGGAGTGCCCTTCCCCTTCTCTGCTCAGCTATGCCTCCCCTCCTCCACCACTGTGACCCTCGCCATGGGGAGTCACCCCGGCTTCCCCAGCTCTCTGTGATGGCCCCTCTTTAGCCTGGAGAAGGAGCCCCTGAGGACCACCACTCTCCCACTCCCCGCACTGTACCGATCACCAGGATGTCAGTGGTGGCAGTGGTCTCCAGCTCTCCCAGTTGCACACTGAGCTGGTAGCGACCCGAGTCGCACGTTGGGCTTCTCGGTTGAAGAGGATGGAGTCCAAAATTTAAAAAAAAAAAAAAGAGGATGGAGTCCTGCTCCCCATTCCGCACACTCACACGGCTGGCATCCAAGACACAGCCATCATGTGTCCAGGTGGCTCGAGGTTTGGGTTTGCCCTAAGAAATGGGAAAAAGCTGTGAGCAACCCCAAGAGGCCTCGTGACCCTCCCTGCTGCAATGGGGGGTCAGAGCCACCCCAGGTCCTCATGGTGACCTGACTTGAACTGCAAATGCTTTGAGTTAGAAATTGGTGGACTGTCCCAGGGGACTCGCCTCTTTCATCAACAGCCTAAGGATCATGGGAGGAACAAAGGGGTTGGCTTTGAGTTTCCCACCCTCTGAGAGTTTAGGTCACCTGGGGCAGCTGGGGCTAACCATAGCTGCCTAAACTCCCCAGAGCCCTCTGAACCGAAAGTTCCCAGACCTCTGCTGACTGAAGGACATAGGTTCGCCTCAGTTCGTCACATGGGGCATGCCCAACCCAAACCCTACCTCAGGAGTGCAGATGGAAGGGTCATTCTGCCTCAGGCTTCTGGTGACATGGCCCCCTCCATTTCAGGCCATGACGACTGCCCCAGTGCCAGCAAGACTCTTAGTATCTGTTTCCAAATCAAAACCCTGGCCTGGTCCCAGCATGAACCCAACATGGACCCAGCATGGGACCAGCATGATCACCTGGAATGGGATTAGTACGTTCACAGTGTCTCCGACCTTCTGGATATAGGTCTGCCTCAAGGTCTGAGGTAGCCAGATCTTGGGGTGCTCTGAGTGATGGAAGGAAAGAAAACAGTGGGTGGTGAACCTCCTAGGATGGGAGGGGCAGAGCTCAGAGGAAGTGGACACCATCTGCCTGTGCCCCATGGGCAGATGACCCACGTGCTCAGCAAATCCGTCCTCTCCCAGGGAATGGGAAGCTTGCTCCCATTGTCTCGCTGGGATTTAGGGCAGAGTGATTGGCTGAAAGATCCCCTCGAGAGCATTCAAGTCTTGGCAGAAACCACTGGAGTGTGAGCCTGACGCTTACTTCTTTTATTTTTTTTTAAAGATTTTATTTATTTATTAAAGAGAGAGAGAGAGAGAGAGAGCACAAGCAGCGGGAGCGGCAGGCAGAGGGAGAAGCAGGCTCCTCGCTGAGCAAGGAGCCCAATGTGGGACTCGATCCCAGGACCCCGGGATCACGACCCGAGCTGAAGGTAGAGGTTTAACCAACTGAGCCACCCAGGCGTCCCAACACTCACTTCTTTTAATGGGTAACTCTCAACTACTGACTTTTCATCAACTGAGATTTCTTTTTTCTGTTTGTGCACAGACTGGTCTAGCCTGTGCTAGACCAGTCTTCCCCTTCCCTACATTTGTCCTCAACAACGCTTTTATCAAAGCCGCTTTCAGTGTTAGTCTTGACCTCCAAGTGTCAGCCCTGCTTCCCGGCTTGATGCCAGAGTTGAAGAGAAAGCTTTCCACTCTGCAGGCAGAGTGACACTGGACCACTAGGGCAGCCCTGACGTCACTGCTCGGGGAGCTGGCACCTGGGTCCCTTCTTCTGCACGCTGCCCCGCTCGGGCGCCTGCGACGTGCTCTTCCAGTTCATGGGCCATCGCTTTGTATGGACAGACTCTGGGAAAGACTAGGCCTGCTGCTCGCTGCTCCGTGATCTCCCAGGCGTGTCCAGTGAGAAGAGGGGTTAGTCTCTGTCCCTTGACTTCCAGGATGGAGGCAGGAGATGCTCAGGAAAGTGTAAGGTATGGAGTGTAAGTGTAAGGTATGGAGGCCACCCAGCTGTGACCTCTCTCCTCTCAGGGAGCCTCAGGCTGCCTTGGCTGAGAAAGTGCAAGCATCCCACCCGGCTTCCCTTGGGAGCCTGGCTGAGGTGACACCATTTTCCAGCTTTCTGGGGCTCTGGCCTCTCCTTGGGCAGAGATGGTCCCCTGCTGCTGTCGTCTTAAGTGGAATTGCGAGAGCACTTCAGGTCCCACCAACTCCCCGGCCTCTTCCCACAATTCATCCGAGCAGTTGTAAACCTCACCCAGTTCACAACTGTGGCAAACAGCGGAATGGTTTGACAGAGGTTTCCAAACTTTCTGATAACATTTCCCGGCAAATACATTCCTGAGCATTCTACCGCAGCGTATGTGTGTTTACTTAAAAGTTGGACTGTTTAAATATGTACGTTATACACTGCAAACTTCTGCGCGGTGAACTTTAAAATAAAGTAAATAGACTTTCCACTATGTTCTTCCTGCACCTCCGTTTGTAGCCCACTGTTTAGAGACCAGGACCTTCCCTCCCGCAGTCTGCCCCCATCACCGTCTCGAGATCACTTTTGGCCCCTGTAAGTGAATATAAACACGGACACTCAGCGCACGCTGTCCATGTTATTGATCTAGCTTCCTTTCTCGCTGCAAGGCTTACATTTCCCCCTGGGTGGTACAGTCTTGGACTGCACCTCACCCTGGCCCCTGGCAAAAGCAGGAACTAAATGACGCAGGGCCTCAGTGCTCTGAGCCACTGTCCTGCCTGTGCGGCTCAGGGCCGGTCGCCTCCGGAAGAACACCACAGCGACCGAGCTCTGGCAGCTGAAAGACACTGCTCTGCTTGCCCTCTGTTCAACTTTGGCGGTTTGGAGGGGGGTGGGGCATGAAAAACAGAAGAAGTGTTTGTGTGATGTGTTCCCTCCTGTGGCCATCTTGGCGAGCAACGAAGGAGTTGAGAACAAGCGGATATGACTTAAGGGTTTTCTGGAAAAAGAGGGCGGCAATTGAAAAGGGGGGTCAAAACCTCATCTTGTTGGGCTTGGTTCCAGACTGTTGGGTGGGGAAATAGCCCTTCATGCTCGCTGGGGAGAAGCCAGCTTTGCTGTCTCCTACTCTGCCTGCTTGACACAGAAGGACCTGGATGAGCCGCCGGAGCAAGGAGACAGGGGGGAAAGGCCTCGGAGGGAGAAACACTTTTGTGAAGTTAGGCTGCCTCCCCATCTGGAAGAGTATGCCTGCAGGACCAGTTCTCCGAGTATCTGCCCGCTTCCGGGCCCTCCCCTGGCCACTGGGGCCTGGGCACCAGTCAGGGCCCTGGCGGTGATCTCGCCCTCAGGAGGAGGAGGCAAAGAAGGGAAGGCAGAGGGATACCCTCAAGAACTGAACAGGTTGGGGTGAGGAAAGGAGCCCGGTTGTCACGCCTGGAAGATGTGCTGTCCGAGCCCTGCTCAGACCTCAGGTGGGAAATGGGCTTTTCTAGAGATAGGTGCAGGCTGACGTATTAATTTGTGCCCACTGGTGCTTCTTGTGCTTCTTAGACAACTACCTTGGAAGATGTTAGCATTGTTGCACCTGAACGGAAGAGAACGATCAAAGAAATAGGTTTATGTGGAACGTAAAGTAAGATGGTGGCCTAGAAGGACGATGAGCAGAACGGCCCTGAGATGCACAGGGGACCCCAGCGCGGGCAGAGAGACAGAGGAGAAGGGCTGACAGCTGGGGCGGCAGTCTCTTCCTCCCTGGGGGGGGGGGGCTCCCCTGCCAGTTCTTTGCTGATAAGCGGGCTTCCCTGACAAGATGATGAACTGACAGGGAACAAACTTAGTAGAATGTTGTGAGTCTGAGGATTAGTAGGTGAGGATTCGGCTGCCAGCAGGCTCCCAGCCCCCAGGGGGAGAAAGAGGGTGGGCTTGAGGCCAAAGCAGCTGACAGAGTGCGGGAGGTGGCAGGGGGAGTATTTGGCGGCTGCAGGTACCCGGGCAGCAGAATGCTCTTTTCCAGCTCCACCCAGGCCCTCTCGTGTGCCTGAACAAGCGAGCAGTCTGCCCCTTTGCTAAGAATGTTAATCGGAGGGCTCATTTGGGGCATCTCTTTTCACACATCCGCGATCAAGAGAGGTCTTGATTGTACCGACCTTGGGGGAACGTGGCTTTTCCCTGACGCCCAAGGTCTTTCTGCTCCTCAGATGCCCAGGACGGATGTGAACCAAAGATGAGAGCCCTACGGCACAGCCTGGGTTTCCTGAGACCAGTTTGAGACTTTGAGTGTGGTTTTCTTCCATCATAGAGTCTTGGGGAAAAGGCATTTTGAGAAAAGTCCTTTGAGAGACATTGGCTTCTGAGCTGTGCTGCTCTCAGCATGGCCTTTCTCTCAGACAGAATGCTGTCTAATTCTTCCTCGAAAATTAGCAGAGAAGGAGACTACTACTTAAAGTCCAAAGATCTTGACTCCTCTGGATTAGAAAATTCCTCTTAATTCTACCCTAATTTCATTCTGAAGTTTATGCCCATTTCCTTATTCGACGTTCATGGGAAATAAGTGTTCATATTCTCTCAAAATTTCCCTTCATGCCGTTAAAGACTTTCTTCCAGCACTTTCTTAAGGGCTGTGTAGTTCACGTTGATATGATTACTTATGGCCTGGAGTGTGAAGGAATAAGAGACACATTGAAAGAACAAAGGGTGTGTGTGTGTGCGCATGCACCTATGTGTGAGATAGAGTGTGTGTGCAAGTGTGCGAGACTGTGAGCATGTGTGTGTGCATGCATGTGCCTGTGTGAGTGAATGGCTACCCAAAAAGAGCAAATGCACAAGGCAAGCTATGGCTTTGAAACAGTATGTGGCCTTGGCCTTATCAGAAACTTGTCTGGAGGGCACCTGGGTGGCTCAGTCATTAAACGTCTGCCTTCGGCTCAGGTCCTAATCGAGCCCTGCATTGGGCTCCCTGCTCAGTGGAGAGCCTGCGTCTCCCTCTGCCCCTCTCCCTGCTTGTGTGCTCTCTCTCTCTCTCTCTCTCGCAAAAATAAATGATCTTGGGGCACTTGGGTGGCTCAGTCAGTTAAGCATCTGCCTTCAGCTCAGGTCATGATCTTAGGGTCCTGGATCGAGGCCCGCGTTGGGCTCCCTGCTCAGTGGGGAGTCTGCTTCTCCCTCTCCCTCTGCCTTCCACTCTGCCTACTTGTGCCCTCCATCTCTCTGTCAAATAAATAAATAAAATCTTTTAAAATAAATAAATAAAACAAATGATCTTAAAAAAAAAAAAAAAGAAAAGAAACTTGTCTGGAGGAGCACCATAGGAAAGGTGACCTCCGAAGCACTTGTGAAAGACAGGAGTGTCAGCTTCATGAAGACTGTGAAACTAAGGTCAGAAAAAAACGGAAGGACATAGAATCAGGCAAACACTTGCCTGAGATTTGTGGCAGAGCCACAAGAGGGGAGAGGCCTGGGGCCTGGAATTATTGCATGCAGAACTATTTTTAATAGAACTAAATAGAGAAACTTTTTAATAGAAATGAACATCTATTGTTTTTGAGCCTTCGGTTCTGAGGCCTATTTGTTACATGGACGGGCATTCCCTGACAAGCACGCTCTCTGCCCCTAGAGCTCTGCTCTCCAGCACCAGCGACCCTGCGCACCACTGAGATCTCCACTCCGTGCCTTTCCACCCCTGCACTCCCTGTCGTCCTCTCGGTTACCACTCTCTCTCCCACCCAACTTGCAGTCCGGTCATTACACCCACTCCCTTGTGTACCCGCTCAGATCCCTTAATCCTCTGGTACTGCACTGTGCTCTCCTAGCCATGGCCAACCCCAGTGAAATGCTTTCCAGCCACTCAGTGCCCACATCTGCACACTGGGGAAAAATACAAGCGAGGCTGACTGTAGGCTGATGGCCACTAACTCCCCAATGGCCCCCTGGCAATTCTTCCAGACTTCCTAGGTCCACCCAGCCTCCTTATTCTCCTGGGTGACAACTGGACACCTTCCTCTTCTAAAACCCCCATACCTTCTCCCTCATCCTCATCCTCAGTTGATGACCTTGCTAGTGTTTCAGGCCTGCCTATAGCTTATTCTTAACTCGGGAGTCAGAAAAAGCCTTAAAACCTATATCTGATCATGTTGGTTCTCACTTAAAACCCTGCCCAGGCTGCCCATCAGTCTCGGAGTTGAGCCAGTCTTCACAAGGGTACTGCTAGCTCTCTGCCCCCAAACCTACCATTATCTCCCTTGTGCTGCTACAGGCACAGTGGCCCCGATCCATAGGGCACACTCCTGCCTCAGGGCCTTTGCACTGACTGTTCTCTCTGCATGGGAAACATTCACCTCAAATATCTGCATGCATTGTTCTCTCATCTCCTTTAAGTTGCTGCTTAAATAGCACCTTATTAATGAGACTGTCACTGAATATCCTGTTTAAAATAGCAAACATATTTCCCACACCCAGCACTTTCTGTCCTCCTCTGCTTCATTTTTTCAGCACATTTCTGACATATTACATATCTTGTTTGTTTATTTATTGTCTATCTCCTTACACTAGAATGGAACCTCCACAAGGGGAGTTATTTTTGCCTATTTTATTTCTGTAGCAGTGCCTGGCACATAATAGGCATAAAAGAAATATTTGTAGAAGGAAGAAAGAGGTTAGGAAAGGAGGAGGGAGGGAAGAAGGAAAAAAGGAAGGAAGGTTGCTCCCAGGCACGGGCTCCAGCTTCCCAAGCCTGGAAGACACAGAATAGTTTGGACTGAAAGGAGATGCAGTTACTCTGAAATCAGCAGATGGACCCTTCCTCTGGGTCTCAGAGTCTCCTCTTCTTCACGGCAGGGGTGCAGCCTGTCCGCCAGCCTCCCACTGATGCTGCCTCCAGGACCCAATGCCTCCGCGTAGTGCTGAGGATACACTGAAATTGTTTCCCAGTGCCGGCCACCTACTTCTGCTTATTTAGCCACAGAGCAGGCTTTCTTGACTAAAAGCTCAGTGTTGGCCAGTTGCAGGTTATTTTGATGTTGCAGGTGAATTTCCGCCTCTGGTGCCTACTCCGTTTCCCATGCACACACACGCTCACTGAGGGGCCCCTCTGGGTCCCGTGGTGCTCCCCATCAGGTAGAGGAGGCATTAAGAGGAAGAAAAAGTTCTTGGAGCTCACAGGGACTTAGGGACCATCTAGGCCAGGTCCATGGCACCCTGAAGGACCTTTGAATGGGCTTCAGGGATTCTGTGAGCTCCCTGAACTTGTTCGAGTATTTTTCCTGGAATAAGATTCCACAGACATCATCAGATTTTCCTAGGGGTCCATAGCCATCAAAAGGTTATCCTTCAATTTACAAATGAGAAAATGGAAGCCCAGAGAAGGGCACCGACTTGCCTAGGGTTACAGGACAGAGCTAGGATTTGAACTCCTATCTTCTCTAAGCAGATAACAGAATCGAACATGCTTTGCGAAGTATCACAAGCAGTGCTTACTATCACTGACCTCTGGAAGGCTAATGAATCGAGCTGCTGGCGCTGGTGGTCCTGAGACGGGGGCTCTTGAGGCTGCACTGTGGCGGCCGGCCAGGGGCTGTCAGGAGCCCAGGGCCCACAGCAGCCACTCACAGCCAGAGGGAGGAGCGTGGGTGAGTTGGATGCCCTCCCCCAGGGTCTTAGGGAGATCAGCCAAGTCGGGAGTCAGCAGTCCCGGCTCTCATTCTCACTCTGTGGCTTATTCCCTGGACCTTTTGGGGAAGGAACTGGTTTTCTGCCTCAAGACCATCCCAGCCTAATGTGCTCACAATAACTTCTGTTACCCCAAGCTCCTTTTCAATGGAGCAAATTCAACCGGCTCTCTGCCTGTGACATTCAAACAGCTCCCGAAAACTCAGCGTCTCCCAGGAGGATGAGAAGAGGCAGCCAACTTTCCCTACCCAGCCCCATTTGCAGGTAGACTCAGTCTTCACTCCTGCCTTGGAAATATCTTATTATCTATTCGCATCTTAGTTTGACCTCTTCCAAGGCACTTTGGATCATCTCAACAATTCTTTCAACCGCCCTGCTAGACAGGTATCCTTACCATTTTACAGGGAGGAAATTGAAACTGAGCAGTTGGTTGGCTTGTCCAAGGGCACAGAGCTGCCGGAGGGGGCACTGGGCAGAGTCTAGATCACGTCTTCTCCTACCTCTCCCTACTCTGGGGTTCCATGAGCTGCTTGCTTGCGGTCTTTGCATCCCCTGCACTCAAGATGTCAAGGGGCCTAAAGCACAGACTTTGTGCAGGTAACCGTCTTAAATGTGCGAGGTGCCTGTGGTCCCTCCTCCCAGTTACCGCACAGGAGAAGGAAAAAGCCTGGCTCCTGCCTTCCATCTCTAGCCAGCCGAGCCAGGCACAGTGGCGACAGCCCAAGTGAACATCACAGAGCTCGCAGAGCTGTTAGCTGCAGAGGCTTCAGCCAGGGGCAGCTGCGGAGTGGGCGGCTGGGCCGCCAGCAGGGACACCCGGGCCTGGCAGGGCCACCCACCACCTCCTGGCTCAAAAGTGCCTCTTTGCTTAGAGGCCCACAGACACCACTGTGGAAGGGAGGCCAATGGTCCTCCTTCTTCCATGGGGCTCGGGACCTGAGAGGCTGGGGTTTTCCCTGGGAGCCAGCTGGAGTGTTAGGGTAGGTCCTGGACCCCCAGCACTGCCCAGGGAGAGGCAGAGTGTCATCCACTGTTTGTTCACCACCCAGCCTCTTGGTTGCTAGAAGCTTTTCATCTCCCCCTTCTAATGCAGACGGCCACCTTCGCACCCCTCATTCCCTTCCTAGCTGGTATTAGTCTATCTGGTCCTCGGTCCCCGGGACAGACATTTTATACAGGTACAAATATAAACAGATCATTTTTAGTCACTGTGAAGTGCCACAAACACCATTCACTGACTTCTCAGCTAAAAAGCACAAACCTAGCAGAGACACTTGAGCAGCAAATAAGAATCCACCAAGGAAAGGGGTGGGGGCTCCAACTAATGCTCCTCCGTCCCAGGTACCACCCATGAAGTCGCTCACCTCTGCACAAAGCTAAGGAGGTGCAGCCGGGTGTTAGGGAGACCTCCCAACTCCTACCATCCCAGCCGTCTCGCCCTTCCCAACCCCCCAGGTCACCGTCTGTAAGGGACAGGAGCTGGGGAATGGGGCAGCCGGACTCTTGTTGAGATAAAGCCGGGGGTCCTTCAGCATCGGCTGGGCTCATTTCTTTCACCTTCAGTATGGATCCCGAGGCCGCCTCCAGAGCTGTGGCTGCTTCCATGCTGGGCCACCCCAAGGCTGGGCTCCAGCGGGAGATTTTCACTGTTGGTGGTGAGGGAGGGGCTAAGCACCTGCTCTCCAGCCCGGTCTCCCAGGGTCCCAGCCACAGGCTTATGTAACTGGCCTGGCCTTCTCCCACCCGGCTACTCTCAGCAGAAGGGCTGAAGCAGGGACTGGGGAAGAGAGGGACATCAGACAGCAGCCCAGAATAGCCGCAGGAGGACTGAGGGGGCAGCCCTCGTACAGCACTGCGGAGGGAGGGGAGGGCCTGAGCTTCTAACAGCTCCCCTGACTGCACGCACAGACCACACAATGGGGCCCTGGCTCAGCAGGCTTAGCTGATTCACAGGCACACCTTTAAGGGCTCCTTCTCTCTCTCTGCTCCACAGTCAGTGAGCTGTAAGGTCTTGCCAACTCGCCCTTTTCGGGGGTCTGTCCCCATCCCCTCCGTCTAACCCCCTAGTGGCAGTGGAAGGCGGAGTCCGCACTCCGGAGCCAGACTACCTGGCCTCCCATTTGGCTCCATCACCCACCAGCCTGTGTGACTTGCCACATATCACATCTCTCTCGGGTCTGTTTCCCCACCTGTAAAACAGAGAGGATAATGACCATAGGGTTGTCGCGAGGATTATGAGAGGTAATCTGTGTAAAGTGCTTAGCAGAATGTAGCCGACGAAGTGCTCCATAAATGTGAGCTATTTTTAGGTCAGGCCGGCATGTGGCCCTCTGAGATAAAGCACCAGCAAAGTGAGAGGCGGCCTGGGGCAGGAGGCCGGAGGACGTGTGTGTGACTTCTGGCTGTGCCACTCACTCATGAGCTAGGTGACCTTCGGCAAATCACGAACTCTGAACCCCAGGGCCCTGGGCTCTGACACAAGGGATGATGATGCCATGACTGTGTTGAGGAGAAAATGATTAAGTGGAAGGAAGTGGCCAGACCACCGTGTTAGTTACATACTAAAGGTCCTGCATGATGTCTCGGCTCACCAAACCATCATTCCTCATGTTCTGTACCCTGCATCTAAATGGTTTCCTATCATATCCTCACTTCAGTAGCTCCAGAAACCAGCATCCCCTCCCGTGTGTGTGTGTGTGTGTGTGTGTGTGTGTAAAAACGTTACTTTTTAGAGCAGTTTTAGGTTCCCAGTAAAGTTGAATGGAAAGTACAGAGTTCCCACATACCCGCTTCCTCCTTCCCACCACCCTTTTCTTTTATGGAAAAAAAAAGATGAGTGTGGTTGAATGAATGGGCTCTTTACACTCATTTTTCCCCTTTAGCCCTCAATTTGGAGGCCGAGTCGATAGGATCCCAGGCGCCTGTGCTCCTATGGGGTGTGAAATCTCCTCTTTGCAGCTTGTACCGGGGCTGAGGGCCAGGACAGCCTGCAAACACACTTCCGGCCCAGGAACCTATTTATCAGGAGCTGGGATGGCAGAGGAAGGCGCTACGGAGCTTGACCACTGAGGCCGCACTTGCGCCCCATCGGAACTAGTGTGAAGGCCTCTGCCTGATTTCTCTTGCCTGACCCAGCCAAAGCCCTTGTAAGCACCGAGTCCCCACACCAGGTGGTATGAAATTGGCCTAGACTTTCATTCTGAGCCCGTTGTTGCAATAAAGGTGTAAAAGAATCAAGTTAAAAATGCAGACTCCTAGGGTCTGTCCATTACAAAGTCTAATTTAATGGGTCTGGGTGGGGTCCAGGAATCTGCATTTGAACAAGCAACCTAGTGATTCTGGTGCAGTCAGTCTTTGGACACTAGGTTGGCTAGACTTCCTGAAAATAAAACTACCATACACGATCTCCTGGAGGAGGAACTCCTTGGCCAGATAGCCGGAGCCAGGGACAGCTCCTCTGAAGGAGCCGGCTCCTTCAGAGCAAGGTCTTCTGCCTTGTCATCTTCAGATCATGATGTCAGAGTAAGTATTCATTGGAAATGTCCCCCAGGATGGCAGACTGAGAAGCAGTCTTCAAGGCTTGGCTCAAGGCTCAAGGGAGGACGGGAACCTCTCCTAAAAGAAATATTTGGGGAGAAAGGAAAGCCGCAACTCTTTGAAAGGTCCTTCGATGAGATGGACCAGGCAGGACTATGAGCAAGAACCGCAAGAGAAATCTAAGAGAGGCAGCTGGGAAGGTACTGAACTTAAGCTTTCAGTGTTGTCCCTTGTCAAACCTGCCTGAGGAACAGCTAATTCGGGACAATCACTCTATGCTGCTGTGTCCAGAGGAAGTGGGTAGCACTCACACCCTGAGAGGGCGTGTGGGGTAAGAACGGGGAAGCTGGTGCTACAAATACCCATGGGAGGTAGACCTTTAGGGGCGTAAAGAACAAGAAAAACTAAGTTTTCCCCCACAACTTACCTAATACTTCTCATGCTACCAAGGCAGTCCTGGCTCTTTACCTGGCTTATTCTCTGGTTGCTGGAGTTTGATTTCTGAAGCTAGAAACACTGGGAAATCTATCATGGCAACAAAATGTAGCTAGTCATTTTGATAGGTCAGGTAACAAAGTCCAGTCTGTTTTATTTCTAACCCAAATATTGCAAATATACAGAAAATTACCAGTACAAAGTTAAACACATCCAGATTTATTTACACAATGCTAATAAAGAAATTTAAGTTTGATTTCCATTTTGTGGAATTTTGCTATGGGATCTGGCTTTGTTGTGTAACTGACATGGGTCACTGAAACTTGATTATCCCACCCCACATGCAATGTTCTGTCCCAAGGGAACAGAAGACTTGGGTTTTTAGCGCACATGCAGTAATGATGTTAGTACTGCTTTACACTTCAGTAGGAAGGCAGCTGTCCCACAGCTGGGGGAGGGGCAGAGAAGTTACAGGGCAGGGAGGGACCACATGCTCAGAAAGGGAATGAGAGACAAGAGAGGGCTGAACAACAGGCACATGGGGACCCTGAGCATTTCTGTGCATGAGGATGAGGGTACGACCAAAACCCTCCTTCCCTAGACGTCCAAACACGGGAGGTGGGCAGGATCCTCGGGGAACATTCAAGTCACCCGACCACAAACCGAGGGCATGCGGAGGATGAGGGCTGCATGAAAGATTTGGGACATATCAATAAATCATTAACATGTACACTATACAGATTATACATGTATATATGTACATATATATATAAAGGTACAGATTAGTTTATGTTATTCTATATAAACAAGGATGCTTAAGAATGTACTGGTGTGAAAAAATGCATACAGCAAGTTGTTGAAGACAGTTTCAAATTAATGTTCTGACTCTTACTGTTATAATGCAACATAACCAAGGAATCAACATGCTCCTGCTATGTCAGTTGGCCTCCATGAGTGCAAGGCCCGGCGCTGCTCAGGCAGGGCGGTGCTCCCAGAGCTGCTGGGCACACGGGTGGCAGATGAAACAGAATGTCTGGCACCTGCTGAAGGCCAGCGCTGAAGGTCTGGCCCTCCCTAGCACTCTGTCATGCGGCACATCTTACACTTTGGTTTTGTTCAAAGGACATTTAAGTCCATGTTTACCTCCCTGCTTGAGGCCAGATAAGTAGCAAAGTTGAAAAGCTGAATCTCCGATTTTAGCAGTTCCAAGTATCCAGGCTTCATATGGGGCGAGGAGGATGTACCCACAATGAGCAGGAAGAGCTCCAAACCACTGCATATAGAGGCAGGGTTCTTTAGGGCTCTCCCGAAGGATAAAAGGACCTCTCTACTTGGAGGATTGGCCTAGAACATAGAGAACTGACTGAAACTTCGGCCAGCCCCGCCACCCTGCACTCCTCTCGGTATCCTGGCCCTGTGACCAAGGCCACGGGAGAACCAGCTGTGGTTTAGAGAGCCAGCGCAGGGGCTGGAGCTGGCCAGCCTGGTACTAAGGTGTCAGGAACGAAAGGCCAGCTTGGGCATGGAGAGGCCCAGAGGCAAACCCAGGAATTAGAGAGGTATACACCGGAAAGCCTACTCAGAGGCAGATGTCAAATTCTAAATTTCAGTTATAGCTAATCTATTCAATCTCCTGAGCCCAGCTTAGAATAGCCAGAACCCTCCAGACGTTTTTCTTCTCCTAAGTGGTGCCCCCATTCAAATACCAGCCCAGGTGCATGTACCCCTGGCCTCTAGAGTCGTTAAAAACCGAAAGCCCCTGTAGGTCCAAAACGCCTATCACAGGTGAGGGATGGTGAGTTCTCTGCCTGGATCTAAAAGCTCAGATCACTGTAGATGGCTATGTCCAACGTATCGTACAATGCTCAATCCTATCGCTAAGACCTCCAGAAATCGTCTCTTCTCCTACCATCAAGCCTGAGGTTTTATACAATGATAAGCTACACTTTACTTTCAAAGATAAGGCTCCTAACCTAACGTCAGTAGGACAAATTAAAGATTGTTTTCTCTTCGAAGCTGTCATGGATTTAGGTGGTTATACTCTCCGGCTGACGGCGTACGTTTGTGAGTGAGCGGGCAGAGACAGGAAACTAACTAGCCAATGAAGTGGGGAAGCCAGGCTTGTTAGCAGTCCTCCAAACAACCGAGCCAGCCAGCAAGCCAGACGGGGACGAGAAAACAAGAAGGGAGAAGGGTGGCTCATCAAGGGAGAGCTCACTCCTGCAACCAGGAGAGGGGCAGTTTCTAAACACATATTCAAAATTACCATTAATTTTTCTTTTTCAGCCATGAAAAAAAAGGAGAATAAAATTTTCTGTTTACCACAGTGGCAAAGAGGTGCTCCCTACTGCTCCCACAGAGATGCCACCGACCCCTATCCTAAAGGACAGCGAGGCCTCCGTACGCAAGGAGCCCTGCCTGCTCCAGGCCCGCAGCACCTGCACGCATAAAAACGTTGAAGAGCTCTGAAGACAGCCGACCAGCACTGCTCACGATGCACACAGGGACCTGGACAATTTACTCACTTTTTGTACCTTAGCTCTGTCTCCAGAAAAATGGGGATGACAAACCCCTGCCTTCAAAGAGAAAGTCTCATCGAGAATGTTGTAAGTTTCCAGGGACATAATGCCAAGAGAAAGTGCTCGGAAAACTGCCAAGTTCTACAGAAATCCCAGATACCCTTAGAAGCACAGCGCTCTCACCTTATTAGAGAAGATTAACTTTCCTGCATCCTAAAACAAATCAGAGAATGACCACATACGGGCACATCTACCCCGGGAGAAGGAGTGCAGCAAAAGTGGGTCTTGGCTGGGCATCAAAATCACTTTGGGCAGGAGGTGAGGGTGTCCAGGAGAAAGACCGAGGCTTTATCATTTGTGAGCTGGTCTATCTTTGGAATTTTTTTAAATTTAAAAACTCTGCCAAATGAATGAGCACTTTCGGGAAAATGGTCTTTTTCCCAAAAGACCAGTGCTCTCTGGCTCGAACAAATACGAATTCTCTTCACAAAAACTGTCCTAGCTTTATTTCCCAACTGAAGCTCCCTGACTCATTTAGTTCTGCTGCAAGCTTTGAAGTCTCTAACCTTCTCCATCCACCCCCTCTCCCACTTTCCCTGCTGCTGCTTAATCCATTCTGGGGAGGAGAGAACGCAGCCATCTGCTCACGCATTCTGACAAAAGTTGATTTGGCACGTTTACTTTTTCATGACTTTATCACCATAAAATGAACTAGCAGCAAAATGGCAGTTACCAAAGAATGTCCCAATCATAATCACTGGGAGAATCTGTGGCCAGCACAGTAGGGATGCTAAGACCAAAAATGTACTATACTATATTCCTGGATAGCAAATGTTCAAGCTGTATTAAAACGAATTATTGTAGCTTTCCATTACTGTGTGGCCCCCCAAAAATCGACCTCACCACATTCTGTTGTTGACTTGAAAGAATGTCCAATGGAAAACTTCCTTAAATTTAAAGTATGAACTTAATGCATCACGTAAAACATCACCTACACTGGACGTGTGTTTTCAGTTGGTTCCGCCAAAAGTTTCATGCCAACAAATTCCTTGGCCAAGCTGGGAAAAATGGGTGAGGAGGAGAGCCTGGTAATAAAATCCTGATTTTTAAAAAACAGCCTATAAATCTGAAAACATGTCTAGTCCTGGCTCGGCGTGCAACAGCAGTCCAAGAGGAAGCAAGCAAGTAAGCGGCCGTCCTAAGGATTCACCACTGTGCCCACAGGTGGCAGAGGACATGGAAGACTGTGATGTTCGGTCCTCAGGGGCCACCACGGGCACCCTCCCTCGGCTCCAGCAGAGAGACCACTCAGCCTGGGCAGACATCCAGGGCAAGCCCTAACCCTGTCCTTGAGCAAGTCCACTGGCACAAACATGAAGCACGGCTGGAAAGATCTTGGAAGAAGCAAGAATTTGTCCTTTAATAGTTGCTAAATCTAGTCAAGTCCCTGCTGCTCCCTTCTTCCTGCCCCAAGTTAAAAATATTGCCCTTTAAGTTTTCCTGATTTAGTGTCTTGGAAGCACATGGTTAAGTCAGTTGCCAAAGGGCAATTAACAAGGGTATTGCCTAATTAAACAGAGGTGGAGGGGAAGAGACACCACTGTGGTCTATGGTCCCCCAAAAAGCAAGCAAGCAAAGGTGGCGTATGTGTGAGGGGGCTGGCGTGCAGCGTTCTCAGGGCAGGGCTGGCCCTGGCCGCGGAAAGGCCGCCAGGCCAGGCCAGTCATTGCAGCCCCGAGTCCCTGTCGAGTCCCTCTCAGCGGCTGCTTCGCATCGCCAGCAGAGCCCGGGGACAGCACCGAGTACTTTGTGAGAGCTGATGCTGGGGTTGGCAGGTGCCCTGGGGCCCTGGGGGCAGGTGCCATGCAAAACATGCAAGGGGGGGGCGGTTAGTGAAAAGTTCCCTTCCAATCCCATTTCATTTCCCTTACTAAACAAAAACAAAACCAAAAGAACCCATACTTTGCAAAAAGACAGAACTTGAAATAAAAAATTAAAGAATTTAGTATCCCCCCCCTTCTCAGAGCCAATCGTGAGAGTGTTTAGGGTCCCCACCCCCCTGCATTTCTTTAGCGCAGATCCTTTTGGCTTTGGTGGAAGCAGCAGAAACAGCTGGGTCCCTCGCAATGGGAAATTTATTCCCCCAAGTCGGGCGTGTGAGAGGTACTGCGGTTCCATCATCTGTGCTCGGTCCCAGCTCCTTTGAGGAGCTATTCCAGGAGGTCCTGGGAAGAGAAACAGAGACCATATTATTTGCACACTAAAAAATTCCTCTTTTGAAAGTTATGACCTGGTTTCCGGGCTGGCCAACTCTTACAGTCATTAAGTGCCTGCTCCTGGCTCACACCCTCCTCTGCCTCAATCGGATCTTGATTACGAA
Source organism: Callorhinus ursinus (assembly GCF_003265705.2). Taxonomy (NCBI): domain Eukaryota; kingdom Metazoa; phylum Chordata; class Mammalia; order Carnivora; family Otariidae; genus Callorhinus; species Callorhinus ursinus. The sequence goes on along the minus strand of NW_027397071.1, from coordinate 9,915,814 downwards.
CAGGAAAAGAAACACTCTTTTCTTGTACTTCTGGAGCACCCCTCCAGAAGAAATGGTCTCACCTCATCTGAGTCGTCGTGATAACCACTCTTATGAGTGCGGGAGGGCGTGTCCAGGGCATCCACACCGTCCACACCGTTGGCCTCTGCGTGCTGCTGCAGCACGGAGTAGCGATGCACCAGGAACCTGGGGAGGGAAACCTCCGTGACCCTCATGCGGCGAGCGGGGATGCGTTTCTGACAAGACTGTGGGTTTTCTGAGTTGTATACACTCACAGCATGAGGCCCGCACACAGGAAGCACAGCCCATAGTTGGCATGTGGCAGATAGAAGCTCTGAGAAGTTCTGGGCCCGATGCTTCAGGAACATCGCTTCAACTAGCAAGTTTTTGCTAAGGGGGCCGACTCAACCACACGCCCTGGGCTGACTCTGTGGCTGGAATTCAGTACCTCTGATCAACTTTCATGCTCCTTACCTTCCGCCACAGACGTACTTCTTCACAATGAGCACCCCTGCTACGACTGTGACCAGCATCAATCCCACGGTGGCCAGGATGATTGGAACAGAGTTTGACTTGGAGTTCTCGACAAATTAAAACACAGACAATTTCAGGTGTGCACCTTCTAGGACTGAGCTCCATGAGGCTGCTCCTTCCCCTGGTTTCTCAGTGAATGGTCTGCAGTCTCCAGGCCCCTCGTGCTTTCCCAGGCCCCTCAACGGACTGTCTCAGTGCTACCAGGAGTGGATCACCGATAGCAGAGGGGAACCAGAACGCTGGCTGCCCCAAAGCTGCCAGAATGGTCCAAACTCAGGGGCTCTACTGTCCGGGTTACCCTGGGAGCCTCGGCAGAGACCTAGGTCAAAAAGCAATTGAGGCTGTTTTCTGCTAGCCGTGTGGAGTGGTGGAGCACTTAGGGGCACAGCAGGAAAGGGAGAGCATGAGAACAGCGGGCTGAACGAATCTGGAACAGGGCCAGCACCTGGGAAGGAGCTGGGCCAAAGCCGGATCAGGCAGGACATCATGCAACACAAAGACACTTGTTTTTACTTAATTTCTGGCATGTTTTTACAAATAAGCCTTTTCATATCATTGTTGGAGTGGGACCTAACCTGCTGCAGGGTGGGAGATAGGGAGTGCGTGTTTTCAATGAATCCAAGAGGAGGCAGAGCTGGGTTCTGGGACACGCTGTGTCCCTGGGCGCGGGAGTCCTGTGCAGTCACACACACACATTCTGAGGACAGCCACCAGGAGTGCAGGGTCGGGTGCAGAGAAGAGGGAACTTGCCCTCTGACAAGGACACACACCCACACATTCTGCTCCTGCTACCTTCCTAATCCTGCCCATGTCAGGCCCTCATCCCTTAGAAGGCCAGAGAGGAGAGGACAGCAGATTGTCCAGCTCCCATTTTATGGATTAGGAAACTGGGGCCCACAGCTGACTGCCCCAATCACACTGCTGGTCCAGTGCTTCTTTATCAAGAGGTTTCCTCTTCACCATTTTCTACATCCTCACCAGACAGTTCAGTACTACAGAGCTGTAATCAGCCCCGTAACTTGCTCCCACATCACAAACCCACTGCTATCATAGTTCAGTTGTCCAGTAGGAATGCAGTCGGCGTGACTCAGGCCAGAGCCCACCTAAACGATGGCCCCAGGCTCCTCTCTTCCCACCCTTAACAGCCCGACTTCAAGTCTTTTCCGTAAATGACTCTCAGCTCCAGAAATGTCCTCAACCCAATGCTCCCAAGATTCGAAACAATTTTACGGAATTCTACATTGTTTCCCCAATGAAAAAGTTTTTAGTAGGGAGTTTATCATCGCGTGTGACCCATCCTCCATCCCAGTGGTTTCCTGTGCACAGCGAAGCCTGCCCGAAGTAGTTTGGCCACTTTGTATTCAGTAATAAAATCCTTAATGCTGTCCCTTTGTGCCTGGCAGAACACAAAATCCCACTGGTACCTGAACCAGGTCTACTTTAGCATACCTGCTTTTCAGGACTCAAAAAGTTGCTTGTGCATTTCTTTTTCAAGTCTTTTACTTCTCGGACTGGATTCACACCACCTTGGCATCTGTCTCCTGGAATTTTTCGGTACCTGAAAAGGCAGAGACAATTTGTTATCAGACCATTAGGATGTACTCCTGGATTCTTGCCTCGTTCCTGAAAACAAGATTTGAAAAGCTGCAGAAAAGCTTCTCAAACTTCCACCACCTTTCAGCCTGAGGGGAGAGCCACAGGAATGTTCTGGGGATGTTTGTGTAGTTCCAGGCCTTGAACAGACCAAGCAACCCCCGGCCTTGCTGCAGAGGCATGCCTACCTTTCTGCCTTAAGAGATCGGGCCAAAGAACAGTGACCCAAAGAAAGCACATTAACGCGTGGTACAAAAATGGGAGGGGGGAGTATTTGGGGGGGGCACTGTGTCCCCTCCAGAGCAGCACTGCCTAATACAGTGGCTACTTACATTTAAACTAAGTAAAATTAGTTCAGTGCCTCAGTTGCCACACAGGGTAGTGGCTACCATATCAGACACAGCAGATGAGAGGGCATTTCCAGCGCCACAGAAAGTTCTGTTAGACAGTATTTTCCTAGTATGCTCTAGAAGACTGCTTGCATGGAGGTGTGGGGCGCTGTGAGTGGGGGCTCACTCTGCACGGTGAGGACACGCCCGTCTCGATTCAGGAGGAGAGCTGCCTCACCCATTTGTTGTCAGGTGCTCCTCTCTGCCGTACAGACAAAATTCCAGATCGTGGCCCTTCAGTTCTGGCTGTTCCACACATTTGGAGTCATTTTCTGGACGGAAGTAGCCAAAATCACTGTAAGAGTCAGCAAATAAAGTATCTTTCAGAGTTGCTGAAAGACAGTGAAGTGACTAGTAATGAAGGTTTTATGTGGGGCGGCAGTGGCAGATTAACATTCTAGTCTTTGGTCGCACGGAAGCAGCTCAGTGTCATCTGTAACGAAGGTCCACTTAGGAGGACAGACATGGAGAAGGCTTAACTGGGGGACCAGGGGCTTATGAAGCAGGCCCGGTGGACTTGGGACTCGGTAGCAAGGAGCCCTGCCCAGACAGCAGCGGCTCCAGGAAGGGACCGACTGCAGCAGGGTGGGGACTCGCGCGCTGAGAACTAAGACACTGAGAAACAGGGGCACCGGGGACAGATCTGAACCCACGGGGCTTAGTCATCTTTTTATTTACCTTCCACTCACTCACTGTTATGTTCTCTGGTGGCGTACCCTAGGGTGTATGTCAAATCTTTCCTACCTGCCCCATTTCTGTCCCTCTTAGCTTCTTAGATGATCCTTGTCTCCAGTGTGAATGCCTGTCCTGCCCTCCATCCGATCCCATCTCTCCACAGTGCTTCCCATCGGCTCTCCTTCCTCTGCTTCCCCCAGGAAGTACCACGCTGCCTCCTCTCCAAGGCTGACCCCCTGCGTGAGCATCCTTGGCCCAGCCCTCTGATTGCCCAGGGCCCGTGCGGAGGGACCGCGAGGCCCACTCACCTGCGGCTGCTCCTTACCCTGGGCATACGCTCTTCCTTCTCCCTCTTCTTCTTCACTGGCCAAACTTCTTAAAAGAGTATTTTGTATATTTTGTACTCATTCTGTTATACTCGTTTACTTTTTATTCTGTGCATTTTGGCTTCAACCCCCTCTACGACGTTGGAGACAAATGCCTGAGGGCCCTGGGACGCGCTAGTCCCGCAACCTTAGGGAGCCTTCTGCAGCCTGGCCTGTGCTGTGGCCCCTGACACACCGCCCGCGCCTGCCCACGCCCTGCAAAGCCGCGCTCGCCTGCTTCTCTCCGCGCGGCCTGCGCCTCCACCTTCCTAACCTGGAAACGCAGACCCTTGCCCCCGTCTGCGGTTGGTTCTCTCGCCCTCTATCTGCTCTCCCTTCGTGAGCCTAACTATTTGTTGCAGCTAAAACTTCCAGGTTGTACCTCTCTTGAGCTGTGATCCCATATTTCCAAATACCTGCTGGATGTCACCACCTAAGTCTGCTGACAGAATCTCAAATAAATAAAGCATTCAAAACACATCACATATTCTCTTTCAAGCCAGGCTCTCCCATAATTGCCCTGTGTCTGTCCACGGTGCTACCTTCCTTCCATTATCTAAGCTGAAAAGTCAGCCTGGGCCTGCCCCATCTGCACCCTGCTCGCTTCTTTATCGTGACCACTGCGACTTCCCCTCACGGCCTATCTCCCAGCACACCCTTCCTGAGCACGCTGGCGGATATTTGCGCTTGCACAGGTCCACTGGCTCTAACGACTTGTTTCTTCCCAGATGTGCAAGGTCAAGTCCTAGCGCTCAGCTCAAATGTTACCTCCTCCACAAAGCCTTCTCTGAGCCACCTCCTTTCAGCTCGCGATGGGATGGCCTTTCCCTTCGCTAAATCCCCGAGGCACCGTTTCACAGCCTAAGTCTGTGCGTCTGACCAGGAGCGTCAAGAACAAACTTTCCATTGTCACTCTGCACTGCCCTGAGTGCAGCAAGTACGCAACGAATGTGTGGGGGATGCAAGGACGCTGCCCGTGCTTCAGGGCTGTTCTGGCAAAAATGTAGGGAGCAGGGTAAGAGAACGAAAGATGCCGAAGACACCACCCCTCCAGCAGGGGGAAAGTGCTGGTGAAAATCTTAGGTATGGGATCCCACCTGTCGGAGGAAGTGCCCTTCCTACTCACAACTACACATTTCTCAAGCACGGGCCGTACGGCGTGCAGGCTCCGGGGCCGAGCCACCGGCGCACGTTCCAGCTCTACCACTTCCGGCTGAGCCGCGGTGGCCAAGGGAGTGATGGCCTCCCTGAGCCTTCACTTCTCCCTTGGTGAGATGGGAATGGCAACCGTCCCTATCTCAGAGGGCCACTGGGGGTAAACGTAAATGGCTCAGGACAGTGCCTGGCACAGAGTGAGCGCCCGTAAATGTCAGGGGCTAGCGTGACGACTACGTGATTATCAAATGTAACATGCCCTCAAGGAGTCAGCAGTGTAATGGCAGAACCAAGCCCGTCCACGATAACCAAAACACAGCAACAGGCGTCCTGCAGGAGCCCAGATGAGGGAAAGCTGGGGAAGGCTTTCCGGAGGGGAGAAGTGAGCTAAGTACTAAAGGTCAAGTAGGAATCCCCCAAACCTGGGGGCCGAGCAGGGAATGTGGCAAGACTTCCCCGGGCAGAGGAAGCCCCGCGTACGATGGCCATGGCCCCGACGAAGCACAGCAGGTCTGGAAAGCAGAAGGCTGGGTAGTTAAGAGCCCAGTCTGTGCGCCATCTAGGACGAAGACAGCCCACTAGAGTGTCACAGTGTCAACAAGCCCTAGCCCTAGACAGACACCACAGCCGTCGGAGGGATCCCATTCCCCATGGAAACACAGAGGGGGGCACCCCTGGCCCATTCCACTTGCAGATGTGAGCCACACAGTCTGTGGGGGGGGCACACCCGTCAGCCTGGGGGTTCGCTCAGTCCCATATTCCTAGTTCTAGAGAATGTGACGTGAGAGGACACGACCGCTGTCTGTCCGCACTCTTTTCCAGACCCTCCAGGATTCACCTTTACTTCCTGCCCGTGTGTTTTGCAAGAAATGAGTTCCGTAAGATTACTGGCTGTCACGGGAAGCAGTACCCCCGCTTGGAGACCTGGGGACGGCCTTGCCCTTAGACAATCACCTAACTCCATGCCAGCCGTGCACCTGACCCTGTAGCCCGGATGGTCCTGAACTCGAGGGAGTCACCTCGATGGCCCCTAGACCTTGATGGTACATCTGGATCCTCAGTACCCCGACGTCCCCTCCTGTCTCAGGACAGAACCGCACTCCCTGCCTTCGGTCTTGCAGACAATCTGAAACCTAGTGCTCTACCTGCTGAACTCAGGCTGTCAGTGTTGAGTGAGCACATGCAAGTCCAGCCTCCTCCCGGCTCCTGCACTGCCTTTCCCGGGGGTCTCTGCCCTGTCGCCTCCTCTCCAGGTTTCTGAGTTCTCTTCCTCCCTACATACCTCTCCCCCTTGCTGTCGGGCCAGGATTCCTGGGGGTTGTCGCCGGCCCTGTCCAACCACTGACCGCCTGGTGTGGTAGCTCACCTGTCCCATTACTAATCCCTTTGGATCCCCTCTCTGTGCCTCCATCTCCTCAGTAAGCAGCAGTAGCTCTCCACCCTCGGGGCAGAAAGCCCTATAAGACAGCTGCCTTTCACCTCCTCCCGCACGGCCAAGTGGCTAACAGGGATCTGAGGGACGCAGATACCAGAGGAAGTCCTCCAGGGAGCAGGGACAGACGGACGGCTGCTTGGTCACCACGTAGTCCCGACCGTTCTGGCAGACGGACGACTTGCGAAGCCGCAGGTACTGTTCCTTGTAGCCCAAGATGCAGCCGTCTCCATAATCTCCAGGGTCTGCGGAGTGAGCCAGCCATATGGTATAGTCCTTCTCCTCACCTAAAGAGAAGACAGGCTGTCCAGGTCCCCACCTGGCCCCGCACCCAGGCGCGCGAGGCGGCTGCCGGGCGGAAAGCAGAACAAGGAGGGGAAACGGGCATGTCTGACTCATGCTACTGCTTCATTTGGGAACTGCAGGCAAACGTTGCAGGACTTGGCGCCTACTGGCCGTTGGCATCTCCTCATGCCACAGGAGGCTTCTTTGCCTCTCACCGCCTGTTTGAGTATTAGGAAGAACCTTATTTGTTCCAAAGCGGGCAGCTGGATGGAGCAGCTCTAAGCTTCCTTCCGAGCAGAGGGGCTGCTCTCCCCATGTCTTGTGCACCTGTGCTCTTGGTCAGCAGGGGCTGCCACAGGTAAGCGACCAGGGGTTTCCTTTTAGGACAAGATACCAATTAGCCAAAAGCATGGGTTCAATTTCACCATGGGTTAGCTTGCCTCAAACAGAAGGGAAGACCATCTCTTTCTAGACTTTTTACTCTAGTTGACTGGCCTTCTAGTAGACTGTTGATGATAGTCAGTCTGGCTTCATAAGTCGGATCATCCACTCCTGGAAAAATGACTCAAAGGCTATGGCCTAAAGACTGTGGATTAGGTTTTTATCCTTTGGGATAGGAAGACCAGCATGGAGCCTGTTAAGAAGCAGGTGCTTACCAAATCTTTCAATGGCATTAAACTTTAAGGATAACTGTAGAGCTGCCTTACGAGGGGAAAACTCATAAGCCAGCTCCTTTACAGCCTACTTAATGAATCTGGATAATAATGACTCTTGGGTATTAAATCATATTTAAACACCCTGTAGAAAAGTAAGGTCCAAATGGAGTGCTCTGCTTCCTCCAGGAGTCACTGAACTAACCTTCTGAGGAAACTGACCCATCATACACTCGAATAACAGGACCTAAATTCAACCACAGTGACTTGAAACCTTAAGTCTTTTATCGGAGCACACCAACAAGAAACTGCAGCTCGCAGGGCGGGGACCTTTTCTCTAGTTTTCTCTTTTATCCTCCATATTTTTCAGTAAAATGTCAGCATCTTTGGTACTGGGGCCTGGGTTTGCTTAGGATTCTTTTTACCTCCTTTTCTGAAGCCATTTTCTGTGCCTTTAACATGCCTTCCAGCCTGAAGTCACAAAACTCTGAAACGGTCAGTGTGGGCTCCATGCTTACCCAGTCGCCATTCTAGAGCCTCACCTGTGACTGACACTCAAGCCAAAACTCTGCGTGAAAACTTTCTTACTTCAATGTTTTTTGTTGTTGTTGTTTTTTCACTTCAACGTTTTGATAAGAGACACAATCAGTCAGACGCTCTTTGCGACACGCTTTCCTCTAAATCTTTCTCTTTACAGTTCTTCTACAATCAAGGGTGAAAACCCCTGAAATGTCATAAAATAATTTTAGATAAATGCAAGCATGCATTATCCTTACAAGCAGAAAGAAGTCCCCTAAACCGTTACAGAGCTCCGACAGTATGAAGTTACCCTCTCCTATGTGAGAGCCCTACCCACTTATGGCTGGTCTGAATTGAGATTTACTACAAGGGTAAGCGTCAAATATACACTGGATTTTGAAGTCTTAGAGGAGAAATATAAAATACAAAATATTTCATTGACAACTCTTAATATTGCTTACATGTTGAAATGACAATACTTTGGATATGTTAAGAGGATTACATTATTATTAAAGTGGATTTCACCTCTTCTACTCCTATAATGCAGCTGCTAGAATAATTTAAATCACACACGTGGTCCTCATTTGTGCTAGTCCAAAGAGGGAAGTAGCATTTCTGATACCTTTCCACTGCCTGATTACCCACGTGGAACATCCTTCAACCCTCTTTCCTATGCAGTTTCTTATTCCAGCTAAAAGAAATGAAATTGAATTGGTTACTTAGGAAAATGGGCTTATAAGTTTCTGGTAGAAAATATCAAAGGAGGGGGACACCTGGGTGGCTCAGTCATTAAGCGTCTGCCTTCAGCTCAGGTCATGATCCCAGGGTCCTGGGATTGAGCCCCACGTTGGGCTCCCTGCTCAGCCAGGAGCCTGCTTCTGCCTCTCCCACTCCCCCTGCTTGTGTTCCCTCTCTCGCTGTGTCTGTCTGTCAAATAAATAAATAAAATCTTAAAAAAAAAATGTCAAAGGAGGTACTCACAGTTCCTTTCAAGGACATCTTTAAAATCAATGGTGTAGGAGACCCACTGGCGAGTCAGGAAAGATTCTGTGAAACCCCAAATGCTGATATTCATGGACCGAGCTCCAGGTTCTGAGGCCAGGCCGGTAAAGTAGATGGGCTCCCTGGTGAACGTGTAGGTTTGCCAGCACTGACCCTCGTCTGTGGAGAACCTGAAACCGCAGTCAGAGGACAACGGTGACAGACGATCCACATGTACGGCAGTATCAGGAGACCACTCTAGCTGTCTGGTCCCAAACCAGAGAAAACCCTCAGATTTAGGTGATAGCTTACTGACTGATTATATTAATTTTTAATGCCTACAGTTAAAAGGGTAGGTAAAAGGGATTCACTCAAAGAGTACAGAAGAAAATGCCTTCATAAGATTCTTCACAGGAAAAAATGGGCTTCTAAATACACAAACAGAAATTATTTTATATAACTTATACTTAAGGAGTCATCTTCCATCCAAAGTGCTTAAACACTTCTGTATGATTCTTGAGGAGAGAAAGAAGAATATTTTTAAAAAGTGACGGAAAGTGTTTGCTAGAGGAAGTCAGAAGAAAAAGCACAGCCATTGAATGTGGGTTGCAAGCCCTCCAAGAACGATCCCTACAGTTCTGTAGAACGCACACATCTGAATCAGGGTCTGTAAGCAGCCCCCCACCCCGCGGATCCGCCCCACAACCAAAAAGCGTCCCGCAGCTGCCCTCTCTGCCGATAGAGCGGGGGAGCAGAGCTCATGCATACTTAATCACATTGATAGGGCGGCTGCTGTGCTCAATGGCCACAATGATGCCTCCGGAATCCAGGATGGTGTAATAGTGGGGTCCTTCCAGCATCTTCGCCCAGGAGTAACCCCCATCATCTGATATGTACACATCCGGGATCATCACTGAGATGGCATCCCCTACACTACCTGCAACACAATCCACCATCTTATCAGCCAAAATCAGCAATGAAACAGGATTTACCGCCGAGAGAATAATTTTCAATGAATTTACTCTGATGATTTCCCATCATGTCTCTTGTAATAGAAAAAAGGGACCACAAAATTTGGGAAAGGGAGAAGTCATGTTTCTCTCTCTAGGGAAAACCCAAAGTATCATTATCATGTAAGAGACCCTACGAAGGATGGGAGAAGTCCTGTATGGTGGTTTTCTTACAGGACTCAAGGCTGCGACCGAGTCTCAGTGTGCTCAGCTGACGGTTCTCGGGGAGACGAGGGGAGGGCTGCTTACCGTGGGCAATGACTATGCCGACAGCCTTAGGCTCTGAGAGTGGGGCCATTGGAACGTTTAGCTTCTGGGAGATGCTGTAGGAAGCGTGAATATGAAGGCTGCACTGTGAAAAGAAACCAAAGCTTAGATTAAAACCAAAGGTGTAATTTTTTACTCATCTCACAGAGCCTTCTAAGGAAGCTTTGAACTGAACCCAGACTTCAGTGGGATACTCTAAAAAAAAAGGTTGTGGTAAAATACACAAACCATAAAATTTACCATCTTAACCACGCGTGTCTAAGTGTACAGCTCAGTAGGATTAAGTACATTAACAATGTTATGCCACCATCACCACCATCCATCTCCAGAACTTTTTCATCTTGTAGAACTGAAACTCTACACCCGTTGACCAATAACTCCCAGTCCCCCTCCTCCCTGACCTCCAGACCTTCCAGAATGGGAACCACCATTCCACCTTTCTGTTTCTATGAATTTGACTATTCTAGGTACCTTACAGAACTGGAACCATACTGGTCCTTTTACGACTGGCTTATTTCACTGAGCGTCATGTCCTTGGGGTTCATCCATGTTGTAGCAAGTGTCAGAATTTCCTGCCTTTTTAAGGCAGAATATTATTCCATTGCACGTATATATCACATTTGGCTTATCCATTTATCTGTCAATGGACACTTGGGTTGCTTCCACCTTTTGGCTCTTGTGGATAATGTTGCTATGCACATGGGCATAGAAATAGCTCTTCGAGACCCTGCTTTCAATCCTTTTGGATGTACACCCAGAAGTGGGATTGCTGGATCATATGGTAGTTCTAAGTTTAATTTTTGAGGAACCACCATACTATTTTCCAGTCACTGCACTATTTTTCATATCCACCAACAGTGCACAATTCTAATTTCGCCACATCCCTAGCAATACATGTTATTTTGTTTTGTTTTGTTTTGTTTTTGGTAGTAGCCATTCTAGTGTGTGAGAGGTGATCTCTCCCTGTGCCTTTGATTTGCATTTCCTTAATAATTAGTGCTGTCAAACATCGTTTCATGTGCTTTTTGGCCATTTGTATATTTTCTTTAGAGAAATGTCTATTCAAGTCCTTTAACCATTTTTAATTTGGTTTTTTTTTTGTTGAGTTATAGTCCCAGTAGGATATTCTTGGCTCCAAAATGCATTAGTATATTTGGGAGCAAATTATGCAATTATTTTCTCATGTGCAGTGTCTTAGTTTGTTTTATTCCTGCATTATACCGAAGCCTCTGATCAATATTTATTTGTTTTTATTTTTACTTTTTTTTAGATTTTATTTATTTGAGAGAGAGACACAGCGAGAGAGGGAACACAAGCAGGGGGAGTGGGAGAGGGAGAAGCAGGCTTCCCGCGGAGCAGGGAGCCCGATGTGGGACTCGATCCCAGGACCCTGGGATCATGACCTGAGCCAAAAGCGGACGCCTAACGACTGAGCCACCTAGGCGCCCCTCTGATCAATATTTAAAGCATGATTCCACACAAGTAAACCTGATGAACGCCTGAAATATTTCAGGTACTGTACAAGATGTGGTGGTGATCCAAAGTAAGACCCAGTCCCACCTTTAAGAGAGATTTCTGAGGGGCGCTGGGGTGGCTCAGTCTGTTAAGCATCTGACTCTTGGTTTCACCTCAGGTCATGATCTCAGGGTCACGGGATAGAGCACTGGAGGGGCTCCGCACTCAGCAGTGAGTCTGCTTGACGATTCTCTCCCTCTGCCCCTCCCCCCACACGTGCATGCACTCTTTCTCTCTCTAAAACAAATAAATCTTTTTAAAAGAAAGAGATCTCTGAGAAACCAGTTTAGCTATAAAGAACAATGAAAGTTAATACTTTTTTTTTTAAAGATTTTACTTATTTATTTGACAGAAAGAGAGAGAGACAGTGAGAGAAGGAACACAAATGGGGGAGTGGGAGAAGGAGAAGCAGGCTCCCCGATGCGGGGCTCGATCCCAGAACCCTGGGACCATGACCTGAGCCAAAGGCAGTCGCTTAACCAACTGAGCCACCCAGGTGCCCCGAAAGTTAATGCTTTAAAAAGAGGTCTGCTTTGGATAAAAGCTTCCTGTTATGTATTTTACTGCAATAAAAAAGAGGTTCAAGCAAACTACTGGTGAAATGAAGAGGAAGGATTAATTCTATTTTTTAAAAAGATCTTACTCATTTATTTGAGAGAGAGAGAGAATGAGAGAGAGAACACGAGAGGGGGGAGGGTAAGAGGGAGAAGCAGACTCCCTGCTGAGCAAGGAGCCTGACATGGGGCTCAATCCCAGGACGCTGGGATTGTGACCTGAGCTGAAGGCAGACACTTAACCAACTGAGCCACCCAGGCGCCCCGAAGGGTTAATTCTAACTGAAGATGGGCATGGAGGATGGTCAGGATTTCCACTGATTCTAATGACTCGGGGGTGGGAAAATCAGCCACAATTTCCCCAGGAATCTCATGGGCAAGGCCAAGCGGCAGGGGTGCATGCAGGGTGTTCAGGGGGCAGCAGAGGGCTACGATAAGGAAAATACTGGTGATAAGAAGGACAATGACAATGAAAAGGCAGGAGAGATCCTGACAGGGAGGAGAGGACCTTCATTCACCAGGTCTGAGGCAAAGACTTTATTCACAGGCAAAGGGGAACCCTGAAGCGCACTGAGGGGGAGAGGCACGGGAGTGTGAGAGTGGGCAGGCTAAAGGGGACGCCAGAGCAGAGGGATGGGGAGAAAGGGGGGGGGGCTCACAGCACTTACGAGTACAGAGCAGGGAGAAAGAGCGTTGGGGGGGGGGGGGTACAGGTACACCACCTCACACTGTTTGAGGTTCTGAAAACCAAAATCCCGCCTACAACAGCAGAGTGCCTATCCACCACAGGTATTCCGAGGAGACCTCGGGAACCACCAACACTGTCACTTTTTGAAGAAAACTCCCAGGGTTTCCCCCAGCTCCGCTCAAATTCCGCAGGAGCCAGACACAAAGCTTGTTTCTCTTTTCTTTTTTTCTTGCCTGTCAAGACCCATCCCTCCTGGAATCTGGGATCTCCTGGAGCAATGCCTTTGTATCTCTATTCTTAGCCTCTCCTCAGAAGGGTCAGCTCCGGCTTTCACAGCGCAGCGTCACCATCCACGCCTGCGGGCTGTGTGGAGCCCAGGCAGCGGCGAAGAGACGGCCAAGCTCTCGTCCGTCTGTTTGTGGCCCGCGCAGCTTTGCGCTGCTCATGAAGGGCCGGCCTATGACTTCGTGTAGAATTCCTAAGGTCTCAGGGCCGCCATGCTGACTCCTAAATGATCACAGGTCCACCTTCTACTCTGCATTCAGCAGTTTAATAAGACACAAAATTTTAGCCTTTAGTTTTGTTTTTCTTTAAAAGACAAATAATCCACAGTATTTTGGGCTTTTCTTAGCAGTTCCCTTCCCTGCATTCTAAGTTCCTTTCATTACTCTCATTTCCAAACTTTCCACTTGTAGCTGTGGACCCTAATCACATTATGAAACCGTTATTCAGGGACCTGGCACCGATCAGAGCAGAATGGAACCGCTGCCTTGCTCCTAACACATAGGACACAAACCTCATTCTTGTTTTTTGCTGTAGCATCGCATTCACTGTTTTCAGGCTTCCTCAGGTGCTTCCATCTTCCTCCTTGGTCAAAAGTGATCATAGTCTGGATAGAATTATCTGAATGGGAAAAGAATGATATTAAGTCTGATACACTGGAAACACCCTATTAAGTTCAGTTTCTCATTGCATATCTCTCTCCTGAGACAATATAACACCATTAGAAGTCTGGAGTCCTACAAGCTTGTAACATCAAACGGCTCAGTGTTGGTAAGTAACTGAGCGGCACTCCGTGATATTTGAGGAAGGCTTCCCACCTCAACAGGACCCAGCTGATAGCAGAAATCATCTAGACTGATACTCTTGAAAAGATACCTTTTATCTCCTCACCAACACACACAGGCTGATGTCCATTCTCCTTGCTTGCTTGCTTTGGAAGTAAAATCTACAATGGGAAGGCATCCCATTCTCCCCTCAGATAAGGCCAGGATACCAGGCTTGTTTTGGGGACTCTCAAGATTTGAATGTGATTTGAATATATGTGTGTAAGTCTGGCGTAGTAATTCCTACTTTTTGTCTCTCCACTACTCTGTATCTGATCTCTCTTATAATTTTTCTTTTCTTTTTTCTACATGTTTCTTCCCTGTTCTATTTTCAATGACATAAACAATTGCAGGTTTAAATTCAGAGACAATATGTTTTGAGATGTCCAAGGAAAATCAAACAAGAAAGCAAATGAAGGGCAATTCATTTAGTCAATAAACATCTATTGTGTGCCTACTATGAAAACTGTTGAAAGCCTTTGGGACTCTTATCAGTGAACAAAACAGAAAAAAAAACTTTGGGAAATATACATCCTAGCAGGGACAAACACCAGGTGCTGTAAATAGGTAAATTATATAGTATGTGAGACAGTAAGTGCTATGGGAAAAACCTGCCCAGCTAAAGAGAGGCTGAGTGTGTCCGTGGCGGGGGGGGGTGACGCGGGGCACGCCAGACAAGTTTCCAATGGGATAGCCAGGGCAGGTTCTAGTCAGAAAGCAACATATGAGCACAGACGGGAAGGGGCATGGCGTTAGCCTTGCAGCTCTCCGGGGAAACAGAGAACAGTGCCTGCAAATCTCTAAACCACGTGTGAGTGCAGAGGGCTGGAGTGACCAGAATGCAGTAAGCAGAGGGGAGAGAGGTAGGAGCTGAGGTCAGGGAGGAAACGGGGGCCAATATTGCTTAGGACCTTGCAGACCATTGCAAGATCTTCACAAGTAAAAACAAACAACCCCCACCTCCTACCAAAAAATAAATACATATTTAAACAAAACCTTAAGAGCCTTTTTGTACTTTTGGGTGACGTGTCTATTTGTATAACTGGGCCTTAGCAAAGGTGAGCTCTGCAGAACCACTGAGTAGAACACAAGAGAAATGCTGGCTGGCTACAGTTGTGTCCTCTACAAGGAGAAAAGCAGGTAGTGGTTCAAACTCACGCTCATTCCTCTAGCCCTGAACCTCCCAATATAGAAAACTTATTTTTTTTAATTTAACACTTATTCTAAACAACATAGAACCCAAAAAGTCTTTCTTTTTACCTGCTGTTGCTTTTTTTTTTTTTTTAGTTCTATTTACCATAACTTATGTAAAAGAAAGAGCGAGCCAGAATTTACATGGATAGGCTTGTAGGCTAGGAAAGCAACATTACTGGGGGGACAGGACCATTATTCTCCCCACAAACCTCAACTCACAACATTTTCAGCTGAAGCACAGCCGTGCCCAGACTCACCTTCTGAGAGCACACTTGTTATGTAGACCCCACGGAGGGAGGTCACATTGGTGAAGTCTGTCTCACCCCCTGTGGTGGTGTACAGATGTCGGTCTAAGGACTTGGAATAGACAACACCTCGATCGTCTGAGGTAAAGATTGTGCCAAATCCGGTATCTGAAACAGGCAAATACATAAAAACACTAAGTCCAGGGAGGGAACAGAGAGAAAACAACAGTCTAACCATACGCATGACTGACTGACTGACTGCAGACATTAGCCAATGGTCTCTCTTCATGATGTAGATGCAGACCTGAGAATTAATCACGGTTTGATACTCGTGATTTTCATGTCCACCTTTAATTCCAGCACCCAGCTTGGTGCCTGGAGTATGGCAGATGCTATTTGTTGGATGGATTAATCAGATGCTACAGAGAAGACCTTCCCAGATATATTCTGGTGGCAGAGGCAATGCATTTAGATTCGTATCATACATATCTCTAAATCTTTATATTCCAGAACAATGCTTTTCAAACTATCTGTGGTGAAGGATCAATTTTTTTTAAGTTTTATTTATTTAAGTAATCTCTATACCCAGTGTGGGGCTCACAACCCCAACATCAAGAGTCTCATGTCGCTATGACTAAGCCAGGCAAGTGCCCTGGTAAAGGACCAATTTTTAAATTTCTATTATGGCAGAAACTGATCATTTGTAAAATATAATAAAAATTAATCATAAGAAGCCTGATATACAAAAGATAGACAAAATATAATCCACAACTTTTTAATGATTAGATTCAACAGATATAAAATTACTTTGTCAAGTGGCTATAGGAGTTTCTCAGTGCTTGCTATTGCTTTCTGCGCTTACTTGGTAACAAAGAGTTTGCAAACCAGTATCAGTCCTCTGATTATCCTTTGAGCAGCACTGCTCAAAGGTTTATGTAGACACACACATAAACCATACTATAGAGTCAAAACAAGAGGCCTTCTTAACAGAGACTACATATTGTCTGTAAGACTGTGTATTCAGTAGGACACACATACCTAGGGGTCAGAGAAAAAGTCAACATGTAAGAAGCAAGCTCGAAGTCAAACGTGAAGCTTCCATCTCTATGCATTCAAGGGTGGGCCACTAAAAAAGCTCTTACCTCCGGGTTCATCTACATGCATGAACACCATGTCATCATTAGCTGCTAGAATAGAATAGAATTGTTCCTGCCCCACAGAAGGTAGCTGGGCCATGCTCCATGTGTCCCCTTGATCTGTTGACACATGAATCCTTCTTGTTGCATCCTGGAACAAATGTCAATATTTATCTTTTTAATTTTCTGCCAAGATGCCCTGTGCAGGGACATGAATAGGAACATTATTATTCATAATTATGAGTATCATTATCCATTTCCTCACTAGGTACAACTGTTATAATTGACAGGTCCCAGTACCAATTACTAAAGCAATTTCTAACCCCTGGCAAAGTTCCAGGCCTCAGAACAATCCATTCTATTGTAAGTAAGGCTATCTTGGCTTCCTCTTTGGCTTCTTCATTCCGGTATGGCCCTGTAGGATATAATCTTCCCAACCTCTGACATTCCCATTTCCTTCAATAGAGCTAAGGGTACCATGGGGCCATCACTGGTCTGGCTTTATAGCCACTGGCATATGCTTGCTCAGATAATTCTCAAAATGATGACTGCTGCACAAAAGTTTGGTCCCTTTGAGAAAGTCCTGGCATAATCCAAAGAATTAGATAATTAAGAGTCTAAGAAATGGGAGATGAAACCCATGCTTGGGAGATCACAGGGAAGTTGAGATGTGACACGTCTCCTCTTTAAAGGAAGTAAGTGTCTGTGAACAGCCATAACGAAGGTCACGTGCACAGCCTGGGACGTGGCCAATATAAGGGAGCTGACCAGGGGGTTTTTATCTGCTAAAAGGAGTCTGCTAAGGAGGCAATTAACACCTCCTCTCTGATAAATAGCTTAAAGTACCTACTAGACACAGTTGGCCAGGGCACAAGAATCAGTCCCTGCACCTCCTAATGTTAAATACTCTTTAAGTTCAGTGACAAGTGCATTTGACTTAATTTCTCTAGCTCATACCTAGAAGTTTACTTTCAAGTTTTACTTTCACTGTTACAGGTAAGAACGAGAATTCAGCAGCGCACAGTAGGACGCTGATTTTGTAGACAGTGGCGGTACACACCGCAGGAGGCCACCTCTGTAGTCAGGCAGTCTGATTCCCACCACGCTTCTATCTCTGGGTGACCCTAGGCAAGTTACTCAATTTCCTCAGATACAAATTGAGTCAAGATGATCTGCTCCCAGGGTTGCTGGCAGGATTTTGTGCAACTGCTCAAGGGAGTTATGTGTAGTTACTATGTCTACTTCCCCATCTCCACTCCCGTTCTCTCTGAACCCACTGTAATCAGTCTGCTAACCCCAGTTCTCTGAAGAAACTGCCCTTGTCAAGGTCACCAGCCACCTCCACTTCACCAACTCCAGTGGATCATTGTCAGGACTCCTTTAATTCTGCATCTCAGTTGAGTTTCACACAGTTGATCACTCCTCCTTCTTGAGACACTTTCTCCACTTGGCTTTCAGGGCCTCCCTGTCTGATTCCCCACCTCCCTCCCTCCATCTTCTGTGCTGGATTCCCATCTCTTTCCAACCCTCCAGTGTCGCTGGGGTGCTCCAGCACGTGCTCAGTCCTCCAGAAGATATCAGCTAGTCACACAGCTTCATATACCATATAATGTGGGGAGACTCATATACCCAAATGTTACTCTACATTTCCACTTAGATATCCGGTGGGCATGTCATACCCAAAACTGAATTCTTGATTTTCCTCCTACAAACTTAGTTCTCTTGCCATCTCAGGAAATGGTACCACCATTCAACCAGTTGCTCAGGGCAAAGATTCTAAAGTTATCTTTGGTTCCTCTCATTCCTTCACAAACCACAACTAATTCATCAGCAAATCCTACTGGCGATACGTTAACAATATATCCACGATCTTACCACTTCTTCCCTCATCCGTGTTAACAACCTACCATCTCTCACTGCTGTCTTGGCCTCTTAGCTGCTCTTGGTGCTTCCATTCCTGCTCCCTGTCAGGCTATTCTGCACCTACCTACTCTGTCAAAACAGAAGCCAACTTATGCCATTCCCCTGCTCACAACCTTTCACAGCTTCCCAACACATGAATAAAAGCCAAGGTCTTGGCCTATAAAGGTCTTGTCTGATCTGACCACTGGCTCCCCCTCTTTGGACCACCCTGCTCTGTGCTCCAGCCATGCTGCCCTTCTCACTTTTCTTCAATATTTCCAGCATGTTCCAATCTGAGGGTCTTTGTGCTTACTGTTCCTTCAGCCCAGATGTACACAGAACATATGCTTTCACTTCAGTTGGGTCTCAGACAGCCCATCCAAGCCACCTTATCTAAAACAGGACTGCTCCAGTTCCTAGCACATTCTATTTCCTTACTCCGTTATAGATTTCTTCATAGCTTTAATCACTACCCAGTATTATAATGTCACATTTATTAGTTTAGTATCTGTCTAATTCCATATTTAAATATAAGCTCTGAGAGCAGGACATTTATCTGTTTTGTTCAATGCTATATTCCTGGGGCCTAGAACAGTACCTAGAATATAGCAGGTACTTAATTAATGTTATCTATTTCTATTGTCATTATTGGATAATGAGCAAGTGGACTGCTTTTTTTCAGGTGTCTGAGTAAAGTCCAAACACTGGGGCTATGGGTATTCATGTGGTGACAACAGGCTGATGTGCCGAGTAGCCCAGAAGAATCGATCAGCCTCTAGAATCACCTCCAAATGTTAGTGATACTAAATGCTGCAAAAAGGCAAGAAATTCTGCCAGTACTAGTAGTAAAAAGCGTCCATTTGAGACATATTTACAGAAATTTCAGAACCTCCAAAAGAGGCAACACTCACCTTATCAGCCATCACAGAGGCAAAAAGGAAACGTCCCCCAAGACCAAATGAGTAGATTTTCACACCAATGGTTTTGAAGCTTTTCCCCAAGTCTGATGTTCTCCATAATTCCAGAGCCCCAAGGTCAGCTTCTTAAACAAGACAAAATATTAATTAAAATTTCACATACTGGTGAACCTCCAGTTCAAAACAACTGTTTTAGAGTGTTCTTGATTTTATAGCTAAAGGATTTTTAATCCTATGCTTGTTAATCAAGTGACAATGTAAAATGACACGGCATTAGACACAGGGAATTCCCATTTGGGTTTTATTTTTATACATGTGGGTTTTGCAATGGACAGAATGACAGAGTTTACGTAATTCAGATACAGTGTTGCACAAACATGTCACAGCCCCAGCATCCTGTTTTGCTTTCTTCACGACACACTTATCTTTTTCTATTTTAAGTAGTCTCGTTGGAGTTTTTGGTTTTCTTGCTAATCCTCTAATAGCCCTATAGCAATTCAAGCCCCATGAGAGAAGGCCTTGGGTGTCTTGCTCCCTCCATCCTTAGGACAGTGACTGGCATACGACTGCAGGTGTGCAGATCAATGGATGAAAAAAATGGAATGAATAAATGTGAAAGACCATGCTTTCTGCTTTGAAACGGTGCCACGGATTGGAAAGCCAACAACCACCACCAACACAAACACAACCTCCAGGCTCTTTTGCAGAAATCACTATGCATTTCAACTTGTTATTGTTTGTAGCCTAGTATTTACTTTATGCAAATACATTGCTAAATTTAAGTACACTGCCTCTGGGTATAGCTTACGTTTTCATTTGATCTAGGCTCAGTACTTTCAAAATTTTAAAAATCCTTGACAGTTATCTTAGCTATTAAAATTACAGGAGAGGGGCGCCTGGGTGGCTCAGTTGTTAAGCGTCTGCCTTCGGCCCAGGTCATGATCCTGGCTAGGGTCCTGGAATCGAGCCCTGCATCGGGCTCCCTGCTCTGCAGGAAGCCCACTTCTCCCTCTCTCACTCCCCCTGCTTGTCTTCCTTCTCTCACTGTGTCTTTCTCTGTCAAAAAAGTGAATAAAATCTTTAAAAAAAAATTACCGGAGAATAGAAGGATCTTTGATGTTTCTACCTCTTACAACCCAGAACATTCTACTGTGAACAGACAACAGGACATTCTTATTTGGAACTAAAATATACTTACTGCAGGAGCCATTCGCATAGGTGGTAAAGAAGATGGTGTTTTCTGATCCCCTACAGAGAGGCAAAGACAGAGAAAAGACACGGTTCAAGACTACTGTCAACCACAGTCACAAAGCTCCAAACAAGGCTACTAATGATAAGCTCCATCCATAGGCACCAGGCGAAACGGCCTTCTGGGATGCTATACGGCTAACTCTCCCAGCCACACTGGTCAAGGTGCCCCCAGCTCAGCGCCAGGATTTCCCCCAGTCTACTACTTCTTCACGTGAACGCTTCCAGCTGGTCAGAATGGTCTGTTTACACTCTCCAAATCTGCCTCTTGCATTTGCTGTTCCTGTTTCTGGCTTAAAATGCTTTTTTCTCTCCTGTAAGCAAATCTTACCCTCACAATCTTTAGGCTCCAGCTTAAAATCTAGCTCTTCAATGAAACTTTTCCTGGCACTCCAACTGGAAAGCTTCTTTGCTGCAAACCTCTAGAGCAGTGATTCTCAACCGGGGGTGATTTTACCTCCCAGGGGACACTTCTGGTTGTCACAACTGGGGGACAGGGAGTTGTTACTAATATCTAGTGGGTAGAGACCAGGGATGCTGCTAAACATCCTACAATGCAGAGGACAACTCCCCCACAATAAAGAATTGTCCAGTCATTAGTGCCAAGGTTGAGAAACCTTGTTCTAGAGCACTGGGCCATTCTGTACCAGCTGCTCGGCACTCCTCTGTCTCCTATTTAATTATTTTAATCCAACAGTGTATGCCTTCTCTCTCCTACTACATTATTGGGTTCCTCAGGACAGGTATGAAGTTTTATGCTTTGTTGTCTCCCCTCAGAACCTAGTTCAGTGCTTTGCATGTGCTAAATAATTTAGTTCTTTCATCTCGAATAGACAGCTAGGTCAGAGGTTGAATTATTTAAATTCTACCTTGGAAATGGAGTTTGCAGGAAAGTAGGGTCAGACCCTGACAGTACTTATGGATTAGTACCAGCACAAGGTGCGGGGTCTGAGCACGTTTTTTCAGCACTTCAGGCTGTCAATTCCTAGAAACCAAAACTCTAAAAGGTGAGTAAACAGTTATCAGAAGTCCAGTTATCTTATATTTAGACACTAATCAAAGAAATGAGTTACAAAAGTAAACAATATTATAGGGGATACAAAATAAAATACCATTTAAAAATAAATTTTTAGGGTTTTTTTTTAAAGATTTTTAAAATTTTTTAAGTAATCTCTACACCCAACGTGGGGCTCAAACCCATGACCCTGAGATCAAGAGTTGCACGCTCTACCAAGTGAGCCAGCCAGACATCCCTAAACGTTCCATTTTAAAGATGAGTTTTCGGTTTGTTTCTTTTGGCTTTATTGAGGTATAACCGACAAATACCATTCAGAGTGCACACTGTGGTGATCTGATATACACACATCAAGGTGAGTTGTAATGACCAAAATTTACTATAGTCTTCTTGAACACACCCTATATACTTTAGGTCCATCGAGAGTGAAGCAACTTCTTAACTTAGTTCCTTTAAAAATGACTTCCTTCCTGGTAAAACCATATAAGGCACAAACACAATTCGTGAAAACACACAGACCGAATGCTGACGTAGCCTGTGTACCACAGTGGGGCTGCACGGACCTCATTTTATCAGCAGTATCTGGGAAAAGGCCACTTTAAGCAATATTTTTTAAATATTTTAATTTCAGGAGACATATTTGGCAATGTCTCTATCACACATCTCCCTGACATTAGAGGACATTAAATATTAGATTCTTCCCTGGGACTAAGGGTCACGCGCATGAACACCAAGCATACAGCACTGTAACACAGCACTCCCACCGGAAGTTACTGAGCCCGCACTAAAGCACGCCATCCTGTCATCGCCCCCACCTCCGTGCAGCTCCCAGCAGCAGCTTCTCACACTGGCGTGTGCTGCTTGTTAGCACTCACGGCCCCCACCTCGGGCACCAACCTGCTATCCACAGGGAAACTACCTTCACAAATTTGCTGAAATTTGTCAAAGAGAAAGAAGAGGCAGGCTCTAAACAAGGGTGTGAGCATAATTAAAATTTTGGTGGTATGAAGGTTTTTAATTCAATTCTTGCTCCACCATCCCCCAAACTCCCCCAATATATCTCCTTTCACAAAAGGGAAACACTAAAGCCCAGAGAGGTTAAGCCACTGACTAGCCAGTTTCGAATGAAAGTGACCTGACTCCCAAGAAAGAGCTCTTCCACTGCATCATCTTAAGCAGGCCCTGGGTGTGTGTTGGGGGGCAGGGGCGGGTGGTCCCACCAAGAGAAGCGAAGGAGTTTTGGTGCACAGACAGGGTGACTCCGAAGTTCTGGAAGCTCTCTAGGCTTTCTTCCTGATTCCTTGCTACGTTCCACACAACTGAAATGGATCTCTAGGTGGGGGAATATAAATCTGGGCACAGAGAAGTACATAAGGCCCCCAATCGAAGCTGTATTTTATGCTATTCCAACTGATGTCACTATTTATGGAGAATAAACCTTTGCAGGCAGCAGCTACTCAGTCATGTGCCCTGCTTTATACTTTATATTCTAACACTTAGTGAGATTAAGTATTCTTTCCCAGCAAAATTAGAAGTTCCTCCAGGTCATGATCTGTGTCATACCCTTCCCCTTCTATCCCTTCTGGCACCCTGAAGACTACCTGGCACGTAGTCAGTGCTCAATATTTATTCATGTGACTTTTGGCAGCACTGTCAGGAAAGGTTTAGGGCTCTGCACAGATGGAGTCTTCTGTTACTCACCATTTGGCCAAACACACTGCTTTGTGGATTTCTTCCCATTTTCCCCCAAAATCCTTGGACACCCACAGGCCATTCTGAAAGATTATAAATAACTTATCAGAATTCTAGCTTTGTCCTGTGCAGCTGCTAATATGACCTTTAATAGTTCATATCTAATAATTCAGGACAGTAAACACACACACTGAAGTTCCATCCAAGCTACCTGAAACACACACACACACACACACACACACACACACACACACACACACACACACGGGTGATGGGGGCCCCTTCAGGGTTTTGGAAGTTCAGAATAACAAATGCTTATGAATTGCCTACTGTGTGCCAGGCACCATCCCAGATGTCACACTGGGGACACAACGACCAATAAGATACACTCCCTGTTCTCAAGGAGCTCCCGGCTTAACAAGGGGTGTGGATAAGAATTTGATACAATGTGGTAAGTTATGGAAACATGTCTCCAGGGTGAGAATAAGGAGGGGAGGGACAATGCATCAGAGATGGTTTGTGAAGACAGTTGAATTAGTATTAAATAATGAGCAGTATAACCAAAAGAAGGCAGATGGGGAGATGGGATGTTATTGCACAAATACACACTAGTACTTGCCAAGGCGAGAGGAGATAAAACATCACAGCATGGGCAAGGGACTAAAAGCCTTCAGACACTGATGGAACACAAATTCCAAGGTGAGGAAAGAAGGGGCTAATGCTAGGGAGAGAGGTGAGGGCCAGCTCACAGAGGGCCCTCAGTTTTACTTTTTTTTTTTTGAGAGAGAGAGAATGCACATATGCACATGAGTACGGGATGGGTGGGGGGGGGGGGGGTAGAAGGGGAAGGGCAGAGGGAGAGAGAGAATCTTAGGCAGGCATGGAGCCTGACACGGGGCTCAATCTCATGACCCTGAGATTCCCAAGATCACAGAACCTGAGCCAAAAATCAAGAGTTGGACATCTAACTGACTGAGCCACCCAGGCGCCCCTCAGTTTTACTTTTTTAAAGGTGAAATACTTGGATGGCAATGGGAAAGATGGGTTTCAGACCAGAAGCAGGAAAAGTAGTGAAAAAGTAGTACCACATTAGTTCATTAAGAGTTAGTGAAGCCCTAGGGGCGCCTGGGTGGCTCAGTTGGTTAAGCGACTGCCTTCAGCTCAGGTCATGATCCTGGAGTCCCAGGATCGAGTCCCACATCGGGCTCCCTGCTTAGCGGGGAGTCTGCTTCTCCCTCTGACCGTCCCCCCTCTCATGTACTCTCTCTCTCTTTCTCTCTCTCAAATAAATAAACAAAATCTTAAAAAAAAAAAAAAAGTTAGTGAAGCCCTAGGGCCCCTGGGTGGCTCAGTCGGTTAAGCATCTGCCTTCAGCTCAGGTCATGATCCCGGGGTCCTGGGATCGAGCCCCGTGTCGGGCTCCCTGCTCAGCAGAAAGCCTA
This sequence comes from Callorhinus ursinus, assembly GCF_003265705.2. Taxonomy (NCBI): domain Eukaryota; kingdom Metazoa; phylum Chordata; class Mammalia; order Carnivora; family Otariidae; genus Callorhinus; species Callorhinus ursinus. The sequence goes on along the minus strand of NW_027397071.1, from coordinate 9,891,302 downwards.
CCTCTCTCTCTGCCTGCCACTCCCCCTGCTCATGCTCCCTCTCTCTCAAATAAATAAATAAAATCTTAAAAAAAAAAAAAAAGTTAGTGAAGCCCTAAACCACAGCTGAGAGGAATAGGCTCAGGAAGAATCTAGAAACTAGATTCAGTAGAACTGGAAGCTTTTTCCTGTAGGGCAGAGTGTGTGTGTGTGTGTGTGTGTGTGTGTAATAGGGGAGCAGCAAGACAGAAATATGAAGCCCTAGGAGGAAGCCAGAAATAGGGATTTGAGAATCTTATACATTACAGGGGCAGTTACAAAGGTCAGAGTGGAAGAGATTGCTCAGAGTGAAATGAGCAGTAGGGACTTGGGGGTAGACTGACAGTTTACAAAAGAGACCAGGAAGCAATTAGAAGGTTAGAAGGTAAGAAAGAAGCCAAGCAAGCCAAGTTCCCCAAAGGAGAGATTGGCCAATATTTTCAAATGTAGCAGAGGCTCAGTAAAATAAAGACTGACAATGTCCGTTACATTGGCAACACAAGCCTACTGGACCCAGACCCAGTGGAGGTGGGACAGAGATGTCCTGGTACAGCTGAAATTAAACGGGGCTGATCTAGGCAGAGTTTACCTACAGTGCTCTTCCACTCTCACCCACCATTCTTCCTTCTGTAACTCTTTCCTCCTCCGGTAACGTTCACCTCCCAGCATTTCTAATTTCCCTAATTCTACTTGGAAACAGGAAAGGGTCTGGTATCGCCTATTTGCACTTTAATACACATTGGTCCATCTTCTTGACTCTGATTTTTAAAAAATATTTTCTTTATTTATGTGAGAGAGAGCAGGTGCAGGGGGGAGGGGGAGAGAGAGACTCTTAGGCAGACTCTACACTCAGCAGGGAGCCTGATGCGGGGCTCAGTCTCACGACCCTGAGATCATGACTTGAGCCGAAATCAAGAGTTGGATGCTTAACTGACTGTGACACCCAGGCGCCCCAGCTCTGATTATTTTTACTTCCAACTTACCCTTAACTGGAAGAAATCTGAGGTATAAAAGCAGACTGGGGCTACTTCCTCCTGAGGATAGCATTTCAATGATCTTAAGACACTTGGTAATGGCGATGGGGTAGTCAAAAGGGGGGTTGGTGATTCTGTCCATCCCTCTGAGGGTCTCTTTGCTCCCTTGAAGGGCCTACAGCTCCAGCTTGCTGGAGGCCAACTTCCTGGAATTGTTGCTTTAAGATCTGAAGCCTACCCAGCAGGCCAGTTTCCTTCCTCTGGCCTCCTTTGGCTAAACTTAACTTTGACCTCCTTGAGTCTTCCAGCCTTCCCTTTGCTCAAAGATCTGCACAGAAGGCCCAGAGCCCAGATGGCTCTTCGAGTGCCCTTCACCCTCCCTGTGCCACCCCTTTGCTCAGCCCGACTTGTCCACATTGATGATCCAGTTTTTGTCCCCACAATGGTCACCACAGCAATGGCTCTCAAATTTTAGTGTGCAGACTCAGCTGGGAAGGTTGTTTTTGTTTTGTTTTTAAGATTATTTATTTATTTGACAGAGAGAGACACAGCGAGAGAAGGAACACAAGCAGGGGGAGTGGGAGAGGGAGAAGCAGGCTTCCCGCCGAGCAGGGAGCCCGATGCGGGGCTCGATCCCAGGACCCTGGGACCATGACCTGAGCCGAAGGCAGACCCTTAACGACTGAGCCACCCAGGTGCCCCTCAGCTGGGAAGGCTGTTAAAAATACTAGCTACCTCAAAACCAAAAGTCACTGATGGACTGTGTCTGGATTGGGGCCTACGAACTGCATATTACAATTACATGAGTCTCCAGGGGCTTCTATCTGATATTGCTCGTCAGGAGACCACACTCTGAGACATAACATGAGAAAGAGCCCATGTAAATGTAAAGTATAATTATGATTATCATAGTCTAGCAACTCAGCCACTTTGGGTCCTTAAAATCCATGGTAAAGGAGACTGGTCCTCCTGGAAAGGAAAAGTGAAACGTGCTCCCCAGAGAACTTTCAGAAGAGAGGTGGGAGGGTTAAGGAGGGACACAGGTTTCTGGGGACAGTATAGGAATGTGGTAGGTGATGCAGAGATTTAAAACTCTGGATATTTAAAACAGGAGTATCAAAGACAGAAATCAGTATGCTTTATATACTGGGAACTAACAAAAAAAAATTATGAAGATGTGGTTTGGCCACAGGAAAGGAACAACACCATCAGGAGTTTGACAATTTATGCTTGTCCCTTGAAGCATAAGAATGATTACATTAAACTGTTTTCTAGTTCATTACTCTGATAGCACACCACATCTACTCACTTAAAAAAACATGTAATGACAGCTAAATATCATACTTGTCTGGAACAGATAGCACATGAAAATCATGCCCTTTACCAAACTGGAAAAAAATGCAAAAAATACATAATTCATGCCTTAAGAAGTCACTAGAAAGCAGTCCAATATAAAGGCATGTCCTACAGGGTTCTTTTAAAAGAGTATATTTTGAGCCTGTAAAAATGCGAAAAAGCAAGACAAGTTCCTCAACTATACTTACTTCAGTGCTGAGGGCTAAAAGATAATCAGAATTCTGAGGGCTATACATCATCTGAGTCAGAGGATGGAAAGGGAGATTGGTCTGAACAAAGTTCTTGGCAAAATCTGATGATCTGAAGATTCTTCCTCCATGACTTCCTCCAGACACCTCTGCTGTTAAAATCACCTGATTAGGAAGAAAAAAGTTCAGAGTCAGAGCGTAATACTATAAAAACACAGAATTTTTTACACCATTTTCACCAGATATTCGTTAAGAAAATTCCAAAAGTAGGAAGAGTTACAAAAACAGATTAGTTGGTGTACTGCACTCCTCAAGTATTAGTCTTATAACAAATATTATCCTAAATTGAAATAGTGCATCATAACTATGAATTTAGCCTGCTCAGTTTGAGATTAGCTAGTTGCCCAAAGACTAAAATGTTGTTTTGCGGATTATACGTTGTGACACCAAACAACCGCTACGTAATTACAAAGAGTTTGGCTGAATCTTGGACAGGGACAAAAAAAAAAAGAAACTGTGTGCTGAATTCCATTCTTTTATGAACAGCACTACATTATGTTTAATTTTAAAATGAACAATAGCAAACTAAATATATTGCTGTAAACAACTGGACCATTCTAACATTATTATCTGACAGCCCTGCGCATGGTCTCAAGCACAGCTTCATGTGTATGAATGAGTCTCACCTTTCCAGAATTCTCAGGACCAATAGCCATGCCAAACTCAGTCCGAATGAAGGTGTTATTGATGAGATGTGTAATATCCTTAAAGTTCTTTCCATAGTCCTCACTGAGAGGAAGAAAAGCAAGACAAATTTAGAATGCAGGGGTCAAGGACACTGCTGGGGCTCCTGTCTGGCTTCCATTATCCCTTCCCACTGGCTCTGTGGAGGCGCTCACCACCCTTCCCTGAACAGTTACCTGCCTCAGGGGAGTAGATTCCGTCTCTAGCTCCAGTGGTGGGCCTGATTAGTCTGAAGGAAATTCTACCTCCTCATCAGTGATGGGGTCAGAAATGGGGAGAGACCCAGGTTGAGCCAATAAGACAAAGGGGGAAATCTGGGGTCTTTGAGGAAATACAATTTCTTTATACTTAAGATACCCACCTGACAAAATGATCTGTCTTCCTTTAGACTAGTGGTTCTCAATCAGTGTATTTTTGTGAGCCACCCCCCACCGCCACCACAGACATTTGGCAATGTCTGGAAACATGATTATCACAACCCAGGGGTGAGATGCTACTGGCATCTAGTGGGTAGAGGCCAGGGATGCTGCTAAACATCCTACAATGCACAGTTTCACAAGAAAAAATTATCTGACCCCAAGTGTCAATAATACAGAGGCTGAGAAACCCCAACACTGTAATATGTGAAGACAAAGCAAAAAACTGCTACAGGCATTTTGGCACAATGAGAGCACAACTTGAAAAATAAGCCAACAGAATTGGAGAGAACTGCTGAGGGAATTCTGGAATTCCAGAGAAGCAGAGCCTATGACACTGGGTTGAACTAACACTGAAGCCCATCCTTCTCCTGTATTTAGTTATGAGCCATTAATTCCCTTATTGTTCAAGCTAGTCTGGGTTGGGATGTCTGCTAACTGTAGCCAAAGGCTTCCAACCTAATCTAGTCATGTACAGTACTAATGGTAAAGCTGCAAACGAAGGAGCAGGAGTCCTGAGGTCCCCCCACTCCCAGAGGCTGCCGTACCAGGCGCCAGTGTCTACCGCGCGTGGTGCACAGAACACAGCTAGGGAAAACAAACTTAATCTCATCTCTTGGGTTGTCAAAGCTTTTCCCAAAAGTTCATTCCAACAATATTTTTGAGAGGTATTCAATTTCATGTTTAGATTTTGAAAACTAAAAGCAAAAAAGTCAGTAGCTATCTACCTTTGATGGGTTTCATACTGTGTGCAGTCTGCTAAAACATGATATAGACTGCAACATCTTAGCAGTCATGAAATCTAAATGTTCATCAGTGAAGATCACTGCGCGTTGCAAGTTAGTTGCCCAGTGATAAATGCTCTTCACTGATAGAGTATAGGACTTAATAAATGGTATAATTTTGGTAGCAGCCTCAACAAATAAAGAATCACAGAACCACAGAACATGAGAGATGCAAGGGACTGAGGAGAACATCTTGTCCAATTCCCTCACCTCGCAGATGAGGAGGTTCAAGAGGAGGCAATTTGTCAAAAGTCAACCAGTTAATTAAGGGCAAAATTCTCAGTCTCATACCAGAGGCAACTTTTAATTACTTGTGAGGAATTTTTCTCTTACAACCTGTAGACTTCCACGATCTTCCAGGGCTTGTGGCCTGGAGGTAGAGATGGGCTAAGAGGAAGTTGGAGGCAGACAGGAAGGCAGTGTCTCTGAGTGTTTGCATAGGACCCTGACAGTATCCTAAAATAAACTACACACGGCTTGAAGTTGTCTGAAAGACTCTTCCTCAACAAAATAGGGATTAGGCACCACCCAACTGATTCTTTACTACCCTTTCCGTGGCTTTGGAGTACAAAACGCTTATCTTCCGGATAGCAGGTCAAAGGGTTATGCACAAACAATTCCTAGCTCTACAATGTACGTATCCTCAATCGCTCAGACAACCATCTAAAGGGGTTTGTAGTGGCTTGCTTATCACCAGCTTACAAATCGCCCCTCCTTCATGACATCCCCAGGGAACCTCCACAAACCTGTTGGCAAGCCTGCTTGCTTTTTAAGAACTTGGCACAACAAACACATCCCTGCCCTTCAGAAAAAGCAAGCAACATGAGCAAAACAAAAAATCATCTGCAACAACACTACTTTGAGCCACTTAAAAAGACAGCTGGAGCACAATGGCTAGTATCGACCTGCTACGATTCATGCAGGGTTCTGTTAAGGCCACGCAAGGCCAAGGAAAATATTTTAATGTAACACTTTATTTTAAAGTAGCTTTATTTGGGGCTCCTGGGCGGCTCAGTTGGTTAAGTATCCAACTCTTGGTTTCAGCTCAGGTCATGATCTCAGGGTCGTGGGACCGAGCCCTGCATAGGGCTCCACGCTCAGTGTACCTGCTTGAGATTCTTTCCCCCTCCCTATTGCCCTCCCTCTACTCCTGCCCCTGCTTGTGTGCTCTCTTTCTCTCTAAAATAAATAAATAAATAAATAAATAAATAAATAAATAAATAAAATCTTTAAAAAAAAGTAGCTTTATTTTCTATCAGCACATAACATACATCATGAAGAGGAAATCAATTCAACATCTTGAAAAATAAACCTACTTTTCAAAATCTGTAAGATAATTAATAGTGTCATAAACAGCAGTCAAATGATAAGTAAATCCTGTGAAACCATCTGCTTTAGAAACAAGTCTTTTGAATAAAAAATAACCAATTTCAAGTTGCCAAAAATAAATGATCACTTATGCATGTATTTGTGCTGTAAACATGCATAAGAAAATGCATATACTTGCAGCTGAAGAAAAGTGTTAAAATACAAATATTTTCAGAATAGAACCCATACCCCCAAAGAACAAGGAAGATCTAGACATTAAAAAAAAAAATGAAAAAAAAAGTAATCATCACATAGAACTTCTAGTAAGACATAGCATCAAAATTCCTAGTAGGATGAAGCACTCAAAAGAGGTTTTTCCAGAAGACTCACATACTGACACTCAACCCAAATGTCAATACTCAAAAATTATATCCTTGTTTTTGAGGACTTTCCATTTATAATATATTGGAACTTGTACACCAGGCATCTGAACTACGGACATTTAATGAAAAGTAACCGTATGAGGGGTGCCTGAGTGGCTCAGTCGGTTAAGCGGCTGCCTTCGGCTCAGGTCATGATCCCAGCATCCTGGGATCGAGCCCCACATTGGGCTCCCTGCTCGGCGGAGAGCCTGCTTCTCCCTCCCCTCTGTCTGCCGCTCTGCCTACTTGTGCTCTCTCTCCCTCTCTCTGTTAAATAAATAAAAATCTTAAAAAAAAAAAAAGAAAGAAAAGTAACAGTATGAGAGTTTTACAGTATCTCAGATAATCTTACATTTTATTTTTCTCAACAATCAAACAAGCACATGGGGCGCCTGGGTGGCTCACTCAGTTAAGCATCTGACTCTTGATTTCAGCTCAGGTCATGATCTCAGGGTCGTGAGGTCGAGCCCCACATCAGGCTCCATACTAAGCACGGAGCCTGCTTAAGATTCTCTCTCTCCCCCTGCCCTCCCCACTCAGGCATGTGCGTGCACACTCTCTTAAAACAAACAAAGAAACAAACAAGCATAGATATTCTTGTTTGGTTGGTTTTCAGGCCTAATCACTTCTGTTTCTTTAGTTCATTTTTGCCATGATTAAGTTGCTATAAATTGCAACATATAAGCAACAAGGATGACAACACACTTAAAAAAACCAAAACAAACCACCAAACTACTGTCCGGTAGTTTTCACTAATCAGGAAAGCTTGTAGAGTAGATCCTTATTGTTCCTAGATTCCATATTTGCAAATCTGACGACTCACTCAAATGTATTTGTAACCCTTACTTGTGGCACTTTTGCAGTCAACTGCAGGCACGCACAGAGTGATGAACATTTAAGGAACCCAGCTGAGGTCCAATATGGGACGCTCTTCTGCCTTCTTGTTGCAGCTCTAATACTGTCAATAAGTGTCTTCTTCACAGTATATTTAGTGCCGTGCATTTTGCACTTTTGTGTTTTTTGTTGTTGATTCCACTGTTTCGAACAGCACCCGAGCACAGTGTTAGAGGGCTAGTGTTCCTGAGTACAAGAAGGCTTTGATGTGCCTTATGGAAAAAATATGTGAGTTAGATAAGCATCTTCTGGGCATGAGTTATGAGCTCAATGTTAATGAATCAACAATATACATTACATAAGGTGTCTTTCAACAGAAATGCACATAAAACAAGATTATGTACTGATCAATGAACAAAAATGAATGCTGTGAGCAGAGGTTTGCGGGAGCTGAACTCTTTCTTTCTTTCCCCTGGGAGCAATGGTTTCGTACTCGCCAGTTCAGTGTACACGGGGACTCTGAAGAACAACGACAACCAACTGTACTGAGGCTTCGAGTTAAAAGACCAACAGGGAGAATGTAGCTTATTAAAATGTGGCAACATCACAGCAGACCCGAAATCACAGACTGGCCAGTAAAATGGGCAGAATTTGAATTCACGTTAAGCTGAACTCCCAATACTTTAGTTTCTCTCTCTCTCTCTCTCTCTCTCTTTTTTTTTTTACCCCCACGGTCTAATACTACCTTATGTCCTTTTATTTTAATATTTTATTCTGTTTTATTCTTACTGAAAAAAGGGTACATGTTTTCTGTAGAAATTTTGAAAATACAAGTGGGAAAACAAAGGGGGTAAGATATTGTGAATAATAAGAAGGAACATGAGTATGTATCCAGTGTCCCTATTTTGCTTTAGTTGATAAGGCAATTTTATATGTATTTTCATGGGAATATCTCCCAAATGATGAAAACCACCTAGTTTCATGTTTTTATATGCCCTAAGTTTGTAAAAGTGAAAATGTAGTAAAAATGCCATCATCATGCATTTTAATAAACTTTTTCTTTAAGAAAAAAAAGGCAGTAAAATATATTTTGTAATGGAATTTATGCTAACCTTGTAACTAAAATATGCAGTCATTATTAATAACCTACTGCAGTGAAAACCAAGCATATCATTAAAAAGGCTGTCATACAAGATGTCTTGGAGAAGCCAGTTTATTTTTTATTTTTTTTAAAGATTTTATTTATTTATTTGACACAGAGAGAGAGAGCGCACACAAGCAGGGGGAGCAGCAGAGGGAGAGGGAGAAGCAGACTCCCTGCTAAGCAGGAGCCCGATGTGGGGCTCAATCCCAGGACTCTGACATCATGACCTGAGCTGAAGGCAGATGCTTAACCGACTGAGCGACCCAGGCACCGTGAGAAGTCAGTTTACTAAGCTTTGCTTTAATATCTGTTGATACTTTTACATTAACTTTTTTCTTTTTTTTTTTTACCTCAAGAAACATCCTTAAAAATTTACATTGACAATGGAATAAAATTTAACGTGAAATTTAGTCATTTCAAGATGCCCTTACTAATTTTCAAAAGTTGAACGACTCTCAACAGGAAATAAAAATCACAAATAAAATAGCAGCAGTTTTTTTTTTTTTAAGATTTATTTATTTATTGGGGGTAGGAGCAGAGGGAGAGGGAGAGAGAGAATCTCAAGCAGACTCCCCGCTGAGCACAGAGCCGGAGCAGGGGCTCGATCTCATGACCCTGAGATCATGACCTGGGCCAAAATCATGAGCTGGACACTTAACCAACTGAGCCACCCAGGTGCCCCAAAATAGCAGCAGTTTTGTGGTAACTGGGTACAGAATTTTGATGTAGAATAATGCTTCCATGTGTTTCATTAAGTTGATCTTACAATGAAAAGTTAAACTCAAGAGGCCATCAAACAAAAGCGTGCAAAACATCTTTCTGTTGCCAAAACCCAAATTATCATCTTAATCATTAGCTTATTTCCTTTTTTTTTTAAGATTTTATTTATTTATTTGATAGAGAGCAAGAGAGCACAAGCAGGGGGAGCAGTAGAGGGAGAGGGAGAAGCAGGCTCCCCGTTGAACCAGGAGCCTGATGTGGGGCTCGATTCCAGGACCCTGGGATCATGACCTGAGCCGAAGGCAGACGCTTAACCATCTGAGCCACCCAGGCATCCCTAGTTTATTTCCTTTTTAACTTCACATTTGAAAGAGGCAAATGTACTTTACAATCCATTATATAAATTATTCCTTAACAGAGGATCAAATTTAAAGCTATTCTAACATAACTCCTTTAAATTGAAGATATTCATATATTATCCAATTTTTCCTAATCACCAATGCAGAGGGACGTTATTTATTATTTCCCCAATCTTCCCACAATTCTTTTTTATAACTGAAAGATCAAAGTACATTTCCCTCTAACTTGGCGTAGGTAACAGACACAACTTTCTTCTACCCCTGTGAGCCTCTGAGCCGTTAAGACTCAGAACAGTTGGCATGTGATCAAGTGTCTTTTATTTAATCCCAAATGAACCTTTGACCACATAAGATTTAGTACAGAAAGATAATCCGATAAATATAATCGTGAGACCTATGAAAAACAGAAGAGTCTTCGGAGTGGATTCAACAGGCTTTTGTTTTATTTTTCAGTTGGGCAACCTCACCATGTTCAGGACTCCTCTTAATCAACCTGCCCCTCCCTTCTGAAGCACCACGTGCCCCTTGACTGGCGGGCCAACAACACGAGTGCCTTCAGAGTGGCCAGGCCAGCCCAGTGGGAGAAGCAACAAGGCCTATTTACACTTTCCACCTAAACTCTGGAGGAGGTCTCACTTCACAGCAGGGAGGAAAGAATTAATATTCAAAATGACCTTGGCCAAAACAATAAACAACCAAACAAGAACCCTGCTGTGTGACAGGACACAGAAGCTCAGTCACATGAAACTACATGAGAAACAAATAGGACTGCTCTCTAGTAAACTGTGTGTTAGGGGTTTCTTACAAGACTAGACAAATATAGGATGGAAAGGGCTGAGTCAGATGCTGGTCGGTATTTTAACAGTAACACTTAGTGATACTGCTTTTGTTTTGTTTTTTGGCTGTCTTCAAGTAAGCACAGAATTGAAAAGTAAAAGGATGGGGAAAAGAGTCATGCAAACACATTTTGCTCCCCCCTGGGTATGACTCATGAACCTGTCAGGTCCAGTTCTAGCCACACACTTCAAGAGCAGTGTAGAGAAAAAAAAGTGAATTCAGAAGGTAAGCAAGAAAGTGACCGAGGCAAGAGGTACAGAAGTTAATTCAACCTGGAGAGGGAAGAGTTTAGTAAACAGCCTTCACAACAGGTAAGGATCCATCAGAGAGGAGGTAGGTTTTCATCTGCTACTAAAAAAATGAATTGGAAATCAGCATCTTCTATGATGCAAACATGGGTGATATTTACCACAGCAGCATTAGTAATACTGAAAACATCAGCTACAACCTAGGTGTCCCGGAGGATAGTGATTAAGTAAGTTCTGTCAATGTAACAAAATCGATGAGTTACTAGCAGAGGGGATATGAAAATTACCATGGTATGAGCACTCAACAAGCGGAATGCATATAGACTGTAACACCAGGTGTTAGTAATACTTGCATATCGGCAGGGGCAAGGGTACATGTGCATCTGCAGAAGCCATGGGAGCATCTGGGGGCAGGCAATCACTCTTGACCAGCTGGCCCAAGGGCTCTCAAATTCCTTTAACAACTGGCACGGCAGCACCAGCAAGGCTGGCTACATGCCATCTAGGCCCACCGCATTGTTACTCCACGCCAGCCTGCAAAGCATAACCTGCAAAGGCTCTGTGGTGACCACTGTTACCATCTTTCTCTTACAGATGACAAAAAACTTAGGGAGGTTAAATGACTTGTTCGAGTTCATTCTGCTCGCAAATGACAGTGCCGAGATTCAATCCCAGGCCTGTTTGCCAACACAGTCTGGCAACTTTACCCTGGACCACGCTGCTTCCCAAGACTATGTAGCCATATGAATAATATGAAAGGGAAAAATCCAGATAATAAAGTGTAAATAAGTTAAGATTACACTTTACTTTTTAGGGTGAATTTTTTCTTTCTTTTAAAATTTCCAAATGTTTTATAATATGGTTGTTTTCCATAAGGAAAGATTTTATGACCGCAAGGTTTTTTAAACACTGGGAAGAGTTATTGAAGTTACAAATTTTAAAAAAAAATTTTTTTCCCTCCCCAAACAGGATACTTTTCATCTATCTGAAATGCTTCAACTACTGTTCTATCTGAATAAACAAAATCACCTATAAATGACAGCCCTTTCTAGCATGGGGACTCTATGATGCATTATCAATCTTTATCAAACAAATAAAAAATACTATCAGCCTAAAAATTACAGAGAAGCCAAGGTATTCAATTAGTATGTACTGCTTGCCTGCTATGAGTCAGCTGTTTGGCTAGTTGGTGGAGAACCCTGAGTCAGTCAAGAACCCTGCTTTCATGGAGCGTACAGCAATTTCAAGATGGCAATTCCTTCTTGGCCAATTTTTAAGCCAACATCACTGTGCTGAAGGGCAGGGAGCGCCGGCTCCAGGCTCAGCAGGGGCAGGCAGTGATCAGGCCTACTAGGGAAGGGAGGTTGGGCTGCTCCGTCTCAGAGCTTCAACATCGGTTCACCCCGTCCTGGACCAAGGCCGACCGTCAAAGAAGGAAACCTGAGAGAGTACAATGGTTCCTGGGAGCTCCCTTAGCCCTGAGGGGCAGTTTCTATGTCATCTGCTGGGATGTCATCTTTCTTTAGGTCCCTTGGGGGGAAAATGGGATAGACACAAATGACTGAGAAGACAATCAGCAATTTCTGAGAGTTAGCTGGTCTTGAATCTTATAATTAAGAGAAAGAACCTACTATTTAACCAAGCTGTACCTTTGAGAAGACAACTCTAAAACCCTGTGAATGTCACAGTATAGATTATGGTTCCTGAACATACACTGCCACCATCATTACCAGTGTGAACACTGTGACGCACTTGGGTTAGGTCTGACCTGGGAACTCCCTACTGATCCGGAAACAACCTGCTTAGGGCTCAAAATACGTGTCCATTTTATTGTAAGATAAATCACATTCACTTGAAAGGTAGTGAGGACTGTTAATTCATAAAAACCATTCTGTGTTATTTCAGTGATATAAAAAAACTCATAATAAATAGAAAGATGGTTAAACTCTATGCTACCTTCCCACAAATACATACCCATTTAAACGAAGAGATACAGACCCCTATGGACTCTTCCTTCATCTTCCTTTATTGTTTTGCCACTCAGTGAGGTTAGCCTAATCTCCTCGGAACTAGATCCCTTTTCATACTTCTTGCTAAGCAGGTTGCTAAGCAGACACTCAGCGTGCTGAGTGTGACAGTCTGGTGAAAATTTAAGATGGCTAGAAGATCCTTCAAATCAAATTTTAGACTCCATCATGTCTATGATAAAAGTAGGGAACTTACATTCACAATGTGTTACTCAGCCAATGCCCCAGCCACATGTTATGTATCTCACCTTCGATATAGCTTGGACTGTCCGAAAGTCATAATTACCAGTGGTACATGGAAGGTAGTCAAGACTAGAATGATCTGGGAAGAGACAAAAGCATGCAGTCAATAAGAAAGATAGTCCAATTACATGCTTGCCTGTGACGGGATTAAATCAACATCTAAAAATTGCCAATAGCCCTGCTCTGTGGTAGCCTATACTGTAATATCAGAAACCCAAGAAGGACCACGTTACTAGGGCTCACAATGACTCAAGATCTCAGCTCCTTTTGTTGAAATGGTCCCATCACATACACCTGAAGTAGTGAGGCAGGGCTAATCAACTACACATTATAATAAAGGAAGGGTTTAACTATTTTGTATCTCTATTATTGTAAGATATTCTCAGGCAAAGATCATCCCTCTTTCTGCTTACAGAGGCTAGGATAGTATGGGTGTTCTAATAGAGGTCACTAGGTCATATACATTTGCCCTTTCCTTCCTCTCCTCGCTGTTAGTTCTCTGGGAAATTAATTTTTCAAATAAGTACTTTTCTAGACACAAATATGCATGAAAAACAGACTCTTGATAGTAGATTAGTACAAGAGGCTATGAAGTCTCAAATAGCCATATAACAAGAAATCTTAGAGATACCAACCATCTTAGACAAATGGATAAATCATGGAAATTGGTGCGCTACTCAAATTTTAGAAGAAACTGAGACATGGTTAAAGATATCCTACCACAAGTTTAAAACTTAATGAAAATAAGAAATCTATAACTTGCTTTTCAACACCAAAATTCTATTTCTTTTGATTCCTGATACCACCGTCATGGGCCTCAGTGCTATGACGTACACATTACCAGAATACCAGAGGGTATGAGCTGTGGCCCCCACCCTTGTTCAGACGGAAGGACACAGAGCTGGGCAACGCCAAGCCCTGACTCAAGACCCGAAGACCCGAGGCCACCCTTGGTGCACCCTCCTCCGTGGAGGCTGTAAATACAGGGATATACAGGGATAAGGAGCTGACAGACTCTCCCTCCATGCCACCAGTCCTGGCACAGGCTCCCCTGTGGCAGGGGAAGAGACAGCAGATGGAGCTGAACAGCCGCGAGCCCATGGGCGCCACAGTCCTTCAACGCTAACTGTGGGAAAGGACACAGGAACAATACAGTTTGGAGGAAAAATGCCAAGATGTGCAATGTGCAGTTTTCTGCTGCTACACAGGGGTTTTCCCAAGTATTGTGAGGCTCCCGTTGGAGCACACGGCACTCTCCTTCCTCTTTCTTCTTCTTGCTCATCTTGATGCCAAGCAGCCGCCAAAAACTAAAAAGGTGTCTATCTTGCTATTATGGAAGAAGGTGGTCACAAGATGTTCCCAGTTCTAAAGCAAAACCAAACCAATCACAGCTTCCTGAAAGTCTGTACTGCAAACATGCGTTTTCTGCAATGGAGGTTGGAGACCATTTCAGAAAGTAACAACATTCAGTGTGTAAACTCCTAAAATCCCCATCTTCTTGCTACACTGAGTTAACAGATTCAAAATACTACTTACCCCAGTGCCATCGCCAACCCAGGACAAGGATACTGAGACACTGAGATCATCAAACACATGCTATAAGGGAAAAAAAAAATTTATTTAGAAGTGACATCTGTCTTCCGATCTCTGGCTTCCTTAAATAATTCAGAACACCATTACTTTCAAAGTGATTAAGTTCATAATTATAAGGGGGTATGAATTCCCAGAAAAATCTGGGAGAGCCAGGATTGAACTACTTAACCCAAATTACAAATAACTTGGACATTTTAATTCTCTCTCATGCAAAGTAAGCCAAGCAGATGAGTTTTCTTACTGCACCAGATGGGGAGATGGAATAATCTAATTGCTTTTTCCAACAGAACTAAATATAAAGATATAGAAAGTATTCTTAGGATGCTTTAAAACAAGAGATCACAGCCCACATGGACAGAAATAATTGTAACCCAATCGGCATAATTTGAATTCTTCTAGGCAGCCTTCACAGTATAGTTGAGTAGTTGATAGATGGATTCCTTTTGCTCCTAGGCTAACTCACTCACTCAAAATGGCAAGGGACAGAAGCAAGAGCCAATGCCCTGTTTCACCTTTACATAGTGATGATGGGGGCACCTGGGTGGCTCAGTCCATTAAGCGTGTGACTCCTGACTTCGGCTCAGGTCATGAACTCAGGACTGTGAGATCGAACCCCATGTCAGGCTCTGTGTTCAGTGCGGAGTCTGCTTGAGATTCTCTCTCTCCCCCTGCCCCTCCCCCTGCTCTCTCTCTAAAATAACAAAGTAAATCTTTAAAAATAAATCAATAAATAAATAGTGGCGATGATGATGAATTATGATAGAAGAACTGTCTTAGCAGTTATGGTAAGACTGAGGAAAAAGAAAAGGGAAAGCTGGTACATTATATCCAAGATACGGTGCGCGTGTTGACATGTAGTTATAATAATCATCACGGGTGCTTTAGGGTTTTGGTTTTTAAATACTTTCTCTATTTACAAAATAATACATACCCATTATAGAAAATGTGGGCAATAATAGGGAGGTACAAGAAAGAAAATATAAATTATTTATAATCCTATCACACAGATATTCAAGGCTAACGTTCTGGGTATAATCTTCTAGTCTATCATTTTTTACATTTAATTTTTATGTTATTTTATTATTTTTTTAATTTAAATTCAGTTAGCCAACATACAGTACATCATTAGTTTTTGATGTACCATTCAATGATTCATTAGCTGCATATAACACCCAGTGCTCATCACATCACATGCCCTCCTTAATGCGCATCACCCATGTACCCCATTGCCCCTCTCTATCATTTTTTTAACTGATAAAGAATTCCAAAAAGGCAATACTGGTACTTAGTAAAAATTTCCAACCATACCAGATGTATACAGTCGATCCTTGAGCAATGTGGGGGAAAGAGGTGCCAACCCCCAGCACGGTCAAACAGTCACATATAACTTTTGACTCCCTCAAAACCTAACTACTATAGGCTACTGTCGACTGGAAACCTTACCAATATCATCGATAGTAGATTAACACATTTTGTATGTTATATGTACTATATGCTATCTTTTTGCAATAAAGCTAGATGAAATAAAATGTTATAAAGAAAAACATAAAGAAGAGAAAATACATTTACCAAACAACAATAACAACAACAACAAACTGCATGTAAGTGGACCCGTGCAATTCAAACTCTTGTTGTTCACGGGTCAAACGTATAATAAAAAGTGAAGATCTTTCCTCTTCCCCAACCACGTGCCCCACCACTTCAAGCCCCACACCCCCGAGCAGTTAACAGTTTAGTATATATTTCTTCTAAATGTTGACGATTATGCTTTTCACTTACAAAGACTTATTATATCTTATTAAGTTTTTTCATCTTAAGCATGCCCTCCCTTTCCGAGTATGAGCAGTTCCTTAGAAGCAGAGGCCGTAACTCTATACTTCTTAGTATTCCTTGTGCCTGACATGATACTTTACACCCACCATAAGTATTTGTTGAAAATGATTATATATCCTTCCCAAACCACAAACTCCGTCTCAAAATAGAACACGTCCATAAATGGTGGGATGCCAGCCGCTTGGTCACTGCAGCCACTACCCCAACAGAGAAGTCTGAAGAAATACGACTCAAAACACTAACTGTTTTGCTTATCTTCTCATTTTCTTTCGTGGTCCTCCTGAACGGGTTTCTGTATTCACCTATGTTATTTCCCCCCTCGACTGTGAGTACCTGTGAGATCAGCAGAAGCTCTTGTACAATCTCTGGAAATGGTACAATCAGTGCCTCACGGAGGGCTTGCTTGCGAAATGCTGCTTAACTCTCAAATGCTCAGGCAGAGCTTCTCACAGCCTCTGCAGGACAGAAAGGCCATTCATACAGGTAAGCTTGCTAATAAGCATCTGAGAAAAAGTAGGGCTGCTAGAGACATCTGGAACTGACACAGCAATGTGTCTTGTAAGATATTCCACGCAGAGCAAGATGGCCTGTTCTCCTGAGTGAGGATATAGTGTCTGAAATTACGTCAATGAGCTCCTTGAGGAGCAGGAATACCCAGAGCTCCCACGGGCCCAGAGAGACCACATGGGCTCACAGTCATCTAAACACAGGCTATCTTTCCAAGGAAGGCTCTGGTCATCACAACTGACTAGGATAAAAGAAAAATTCCATCACTGGAGTCCTGGCTATCTTGATCAGGCCACAATATAGTCTTGAGCCAATCAGGATCTGCAACTCTCACTTTTCAGACAAAGCTCTACACACCTGATCCAGCCAGTCAATACACACTGGCATTACTCACATTTTCCTCTTGCCCAGTCACAGAAGGAGGAGGGTCATTAGATATCACCAGCGATACCCAGCTTCACCTGAACAACTCAAAGGAGAGTTGGCCTCATTTATCATCCAAAGAGTTCCTCTGGAAATGTAGGCCAGATTTATTAAGTCTAATTGTGGTCTTCTGCTACCCTTAGCCCTCTCTCCTTTTCCTTTCCAATAACCAACTACATTTTACTTTTGAAAACATATAAACTCATTGAAAAAACCCATCTATCTATGGCAAATGCAACTAACTTTTTATATTCCAGTCTTTAACATTCTTATACTAGTGAAAGTAAAAGAGAAAAATGAAATCAGATCTAACAACAGACCAAACCTCAGGTGGAAAGAAAAGGTCATATGGAAAGAAAAATTAACCCTTGTCTAAATGCTATTCTGGTATTGCCTTAAAAAGCTTAAAAAAAAAAAAAAACAACAACCAAGAGCAAAAAGGACCAATCCACTGCCAAGGAACCTAACTATGCCCCAGACCAAAGTTCAAGATATTTATAGGAATATAAAAATATCTAGCACTAGAGAAGATAAAATTCACAATGTCCAACGTTCAATCAAAAAAAAAAAAAAACAGGCATGCAAAGAAGCAAGAAAACAGGAACCATAATGAGGAGAAAAATCAATCAAACTGACCCAGAAATAACACAGATAATAAAACTCATAGACAAGGACATGAAGACAGCTGTAATTATACTCCACAGGTTCAAGAAATTAGAGAGCAGATTGAGCATGCTAAATAAAGGCATAGAAAATATGAAACGACTCAAACTGGATTACTAGGGATGGGAATTACAGTGTCTGGGGTGAAAATTACACTGGACCGCATTAACAGGAGAGGAGGCACTGCAGAAGAGGACATTAATAGACTCGAAGCCATACCCATGGAAACTATCCAAGTGAGACACAGCAAAAAAAGCAGGAAAAATGAACAGTGCATCACTGAGCTATAGAGCCTCAAGTAACCTAATATATATGTAATAGGAGTCTCTGGAAGATGGAGGGGATGGGAACAGAAAAAAAAAAACAAACAGAAAAGAAAGAAGAGCCCAAAGTTTCCCAGATCTAATGAAAAGTATAAACCCAGAGAGCCAAGAAGCTCACAAATCCCAAGCTTAAGGAGCACAATGAACACTATACCAAAGCACATCATATTCAAAATGTTTAAAACCAGTGATAAAAATCTTAAAAGCATCCAGAAGAAAAAACGACATTACATACAGAAGAACAAAGAATCATAGCGGACTTCTCCTCAGTCACAGTGCAAGCCAGTGGATCAGGATCTTTAAAGAACTAGGGGAAAACTGTAAAGATAAAATTCTATACCCAGTGAAAATAGTTTTTAATGCTGACTTTAGAAAAGAAAGTTCTGTTCTTCTGAAGTTGTTTGCTGCCGCTTGGTATTACATGGTGGGTGTTCCTTTCCTGACAGCCATAAGAGAGGGACTACACCAGTGCAAAAGATCTGAAAGATAACTGAAATCTCAACTTTCCGTGTAAAACCAACCATTCCGGTTCCTAATGATCCCAGCTCACGTGATCTCCTCCTAGATATTATTCTCACAGCACTTATGGATGTTGCTGGTACCATAACTATTTACATATTTGGCTACCCCTCAGATTACACTAGGTATTCTTAGATGGCAGGCACTGTGGTCTAGTATTACCCATCAGGCCTAGCACAAGGTCTTATATGTCTTAAGTGCTCCACAAATATCTCTGTACAAGTCTATTCACAAGCCCCTGCCACCAACTTTACTGACCTGTGTGTAATCTTCCTTCTAGCATGGTTACCAACATTTCAGTAAATAATGGCTGAACAGGGATTCTTCCTATGCCCTTTCTGCCAGCCGGAACATGGTTAACACTAGGACATGTTCTGGGGTGCTTATACACCTAACAGTGACCTCACTCCTCTGCTCCCCACCATAATTACCATCAACTCCACATGGCCCAAACTGGTAAGGATGTCCTGCACGCAGCAAAGTGTTTGCAGACACCGGCCGGGGGCAGAGGATATAGAACAGAAATGCACACATTTGAGTGCAAGGAAACAGTGGTCTGTGCACTGAGATTTAAGCAGGGCGTCCAGAGGTAGGAGTGGCCGCGAGCAATAGCAACATGGCGGGAGGAGGTGGTTGTGCAGGGAAAACAAATGGGAGGATACCCGCAAACCTTCTGAGAAATGTCAAAGGATATCAAGAGTAACATATCATTGTCACCCACCAGTCAAGCGCTGAGTATACAGTAGATGTGCTAAGTGCTTGTTCAAATGAATAAGAATTTTAAGATCAGGGCGTCTGGGTGGCTCAGATGGTTAAGCGTCTGCCTTCGGCTCAGGTCGTGATCCCGCATCAGGCTCCCTGCTCGGCGGGGAGTCTGCTTCTCTCTCTCTCCCTCTGTCCCTCATGAATAAATAAATAAAATCTTAAAAAAATATTAAAAGAAAAGAATTTTAAGATCAGGACAGACAAGTTGTGGTGGGAATAGAAGAAAAATAAAAATATAGTAAAGGAAATGTGTACGAGAAGAACAGGACCTCTGACTGAATGCCCACAGAAAACGGAGATGGGGCCACAGGATCACCTACTCAAACAGTCATGGTTTCCAGTGGTATATACAGCTGAACAGAATCAACTGATAAGTTATGGTTCAATTGTTCTAATCAAGGCAAAGTAAGATGAATAAGAGAAATATGAGCAGAGGACAAGGCTGTGTGGCTAGGAAGACCTGAAAGGCAGAATAATCCCTTTTAAAAAGGAGAAAACCCCAAACCTTCAGCACAATACTACCAATGAATGGCCTACAATATTAAAATACTGAACATGTAAAAACATGTAGATATGTAGGAGTCGAGGAGTCCGGCCAACAGAAGGTACAGTGAATGTCTACCTCAAGCAGTGTTGCAAAAACGATGCTTTATGCTAGCTGTATACACGACAATTGAAATGGAGAAGGTGGGGAGAGCTGAAACCCGTTTTACTTCTGGAAAACAACAGCCGTGTTGCTCCAATGCAGTATGCCTAAGAGGTAGATTATTTAGCACAAAGAGAACATGATCTGGCCACTTCATATTGCTAAATGTCAGCCAAATGTACAATGCAGAAGCAGGTCAAAATTAAGGGAAACCATGTAAATATACTGTTTATATGATGAACAATCCAAAAGCCAGTATCCAAAGGGGCCACCGAATAAATACAGTAATTCCAATTACTGAATCATACCCTATGGTAGGAAGCTCAGAAACCAAGCAGTTTAAGACGAGCTATGTAAAAATGTCAGCTTGATTCAATCAGGAGCAGATGAGCATGAAACTTGCCACTCCTAGAGAGAGATTTATTAATCTCCTAGCACAGTTACTGGCACAGGAATAGACAAGACAGATCATTGGAACAAAACAAATTCCAAGACTGGGCAAGGTTTCTTTTAGTGTATGATCAAGCTAGCATTTCAAGTTAGTGGTCAAAGTGTTGGAAAAACTCTCTCTCTGGAAAAAATAAGCTGGATCCCTAAAACCCTTCTTACCCCCACTCCCAAATAAATTCCACCTACAGCAAAGATTTAAATATAAAAATTCAAATCTTGAAAATCCTAGAAGTATGAGTGACTATTTTTATAATCTTAAAATGAGAAGACCATTTCAAAAAATGATGCAAAAACTGAAACACATAACATACTACAGGAATTACTTGGACTACATAAAAAATTTTTTTAATGGCAAAACACAAAATAGCAAGTTGAAAAAAATGGAAAAATTATTTGCAACAAGACAAAGGGTCATTATAGAAAAGAGTTGTCAAGTCAGTAAGAAAAAGACAAAGACCTCCAAAGAAAGTAGGCAAAAGACACAAACAGGCAATTCACAAAGGATAAGGAAATGGCTAATAACATGTGAAAAGCTATTCAATTTCACTATTAATCCAAAGAAAATCAAAGAAAAATAATGCAATGACATTTCCACCTTCCAGAAGAGCCTGACAGAGCGTACCCAGGGAGGACACGGAGACCAGGCACCTGGGTGTACTGTGGGACGGAGCGTAACACGTGCTACCACTTTCCTGCAGAGCTGCTCAGTGATGTGAGTCAGAACTGAAAATGTCCACATCATGTGACCCAGCAATCCTACCCCCACCCTTAAGAATTCGTCGCAGGGGGATAATGACACGTCTTGACAAAGGATGTTCGTACCTGGATGTCTATTGCAGCTAATAACTACTGAGCACTCCCTGTAGGCCGTCCACTGTGTGAAGGCGTCTTAACACATTATCATTTAATCCATGTAACAAAGCCATAAGATACATAAGATATCGTTCTCTCTGTATATTCTAGGTGAAGGTTAAAGCTTTATTAAATATGCTACAACGTGCAATGAAACATAGTGGGTGCTGCTGAAAATGTTTCTGGTATTCACTGACACTGGAGGATATTCCCAACGTACTGCCTAAAAAGCAAGTGACAGAAGAGTGTGTAAAATCCTGTGTGGGTCCTTACGTATATGTGCTGCTGAAGCAAGCAGTGTGTGGGTCCTTATGGTTAAAAGTTACCTGAAGGGAGGTCCTTCAGAAAATCAATAGCAACTGTCTCTAAATGGTAGAATTTATGGGGATACTTTCTCTTCTTTACAGTTTTTCTGGACTGCCTGAATTACTCCCCACCCCACCTCCGACTATCAGGAATCATGTTTAAAAATAAAACTATAGGGGCGCCTGGGTGGCTCAGTCAGTTGGGCATCTGCCTTTGGCTGAGGTCATGATCCCAGGGTCCTGGGATCGAGTCCCACATCAGGCTCCCTGCTCACAGGGAGCCTGCTTCTCCCTCTCCCACTCCCCCTGCTTGTGTTCCCTCTCTCGCTGTCTCTCTCTCTCTGTCAAATAAATAAATAAAATCTTTAAAAAAATAAAAATAAAAACTATATTATTTTTATTTTGAAAAAGGGATATATAAAAGAGTGGTATAAAAAGTATACATAGACCATGTCAAGTTTATTCTTCTATTACACCGGCTAACGGGATGAAACAGAAGGTTCCAGGACAGGTCAGAGAGCCCCGCTCCTCCCAGCCACACTAAAATAGGTGGTCTCGATTTAAGGTAGACTTCCTCATACCACATCCCAACGTCATTATTCACTGACACACTCATAGTCTTCCATTCATCACCTGTTGAACAGTGATTTCTAATGTCCCAGATGGCACTGACAGCCATTTGTTGCCCCCAGTAGGGAAGCTCTGGGCAGCAGGGAATCGTTGGCTGGCATTTATAACCAAATTGGTTTTCAGGGACTCATTATGGCAGAAATTAGGGGACAGCTTGTACTACCTTCTCTGAAACACATCCACCTTGACAGCTGATGATAAGATTTATCCATGCATTTATTGCCTACCATATTAAAGTCTGAGGTCCACACATTTTAGAGACCATGAATGAACACAAATGTCCATTTCTGTGGTCCTGTAGCCAATCGCTAGCTCCGTCTGGAAAAAGAGAAAGGCCACAAAACACAACATGCTTCATGGGGATAACTTTGTTATCCTTTGTTATCTAATTAAACCAGAAGCCTAATTAAATTACGGTTGCTATAGCTCAGAGAACTTAAAGTTGGTCGTGCGAGTCACTGTAGCTTAGAAAGAAAACTTGGTAATGAGAAACTTCTGCCTGTCTTAGTTACATACCTGATCAGGTATGAACCAAATGTGGGTCAGTTTCACAGGGTTGACCCCAGGTGAAAAGCCACTCGTAGATGACCCGACCATTCTGCCATCAGGAGCCACTTCTCTGGCTAGTAAACAAGGGAATGAATCCCATGATGGCATCCTTCACACACATTCCTTCTTTGGACAAGTACCTCTGTGTGTCTACCATGCGCCATGCCCTATTTGGAGCCCCGGGGAAACAGTAGTGAGAGTCCCTGTTCTGGGCTCATGGAGCATTTATACCCCAAAACACACTTCCTACAGAAGTCTAAAAATGAAGTCTAAGCATGCTAGACCTTTAATCTAGAGACGACAGCCTGTCAGAGTGAAAATACAACTACAAAAGTGGGTGTGAAAGCCCAGTCCAGTAACTCACTGGTTGGAAAAACAGGCTCAAATTATTTTCTCTCTTGGGAATCCACTTCCTCAGAAGTAAAACTGAATTATGCTCCTTCGCTCAGTGGAATAATAGGTATCAAATGAAATAACATACAAAGGCAAGGCCCTGGTGATCCCATAGAAGCTGGAAATTTAAGATTCAGGCTTCCAAACCTCAACTAGGGACAGACAGGACACAGTGCGGTGCAGAAGAGGTCTGGGACACAGCCGGGGTGATGCTCTTGCAGGCAGGAAGGAAATCTTCACAGAATTCAGTTCTGTTAAATAAGGCGCTGCTGAGATCATAAAACATGAGCTAAAAATAAGATCACAAATGTTCCAGTTCTCATGGAGACTATTCTTAGAAATGAAAACGCTAAACACAAAACATTACACAAGTTTTCATACTTACTCAATTATTCAGAGATTTCTGCAAGGCAAGACGATACAGAGAAGAGCACTGGGCTAACAGTCAATATGAATTTTATTTCCAGCTCTGCCGAAAGCTGTGTGAACTTGAGCAGTGCAACCTAACTTCACCACCAAGGTGAGGGGGCTGGAGTGCCAACACCTCTAGTCCTTATAAGCTTTAAAATTCTATGACTCATCAATAATTTAACCACTCTGTTTGCTTTTCCACTGCTCTTTGTTCAAAACAAACAAAAACCAACTCAGCTTCCGGGCTCCACAGTACTTTAGTGTTGAAAGGGGAGAGCAACAGCAACCTGCGTTAGATAGAAACCCCAATGACCTGAACACTCACTGGAAGGAAGCAAGGGAGACCTCTGATGCCAGGATCTGTGCAGTAGAAATCTATGCATTTGACCTCTAAGATAAACCTGCAGACCATCACTCTATCAATTTGCTAAACTTGTCAGAATTACCTACAATTAGTAATCCATTTTCTTAGTTCACAGAAGAAGCAAATAAAATTTAGGGGATAGTGTGTCTCAAGACAGGGTCAGCAGCAAAAAGAACAGGATTTTGCAAGGGGATTATCATTTCTGCAGAACAAAAAAGTAAGCTTCAACAAGTGGACAATGGGCTGTTCAAAGAAAGGGGAGAAAATGGCCCCACATATCTCAACAGACCTTGAGGGCATGAATGCCACACTGCATTAAAATAATGTGAGCAGTGGCATAGCATAGTTTAATCTCTCTTCTTAAATGATCCGGGGTCATAGTGTTGACTAAGAAGGCAGAGAAATAGTTTAGAAAGATTCCCATTAAACAAAAACAAAAACAAAAAAACCTTTGGCACTTAAAAGGGTGGGCTTAGTTTTGGAAAAATTCACTTTCATGGGATATCTCAATTCTCATTATGCCCAATAAATGAGCTAAATTTCAAAACAGTTAGCATTTACTTTTTACATCTTAGTCCCACTTCGTAGGAAGAAGTGATAAGTGGTAGGCCCCTGTCGCCAGCCACTGAGCCACCGCAGGTGGGGACGAAACCTTCACTGCCACCCCCGCCTGCTTCCAGATCCTCGGGCACACCAAGCTCCTTCCAGCCCCAGGCCTTCGAACATTTGGTTCTCCCTGTGATACTCCTACTGACCAAATTCTATTCATCTTCAAGTCTCAGTTTAAATAATTTCTCAGTGACTCAGTCCTTCCTAATGCCCCCAGACTAAAAGGACCTCTGTCAATTACTCTCCTGCCGTTACTTTTGTTCTTCTGGGTACTTAGCATATGTACAGTTACGTATTTGTTTAACATTCATGTTTTCTGCTGGTTCGTAAAAACAGGGGTCTCGTCTGCTGTGTCCCACCATCAGTTCCCAGGACTTGAGATCCAATACAATGCCCAACATCTAGAAGGTGTGCAATCAGCAATTGTTGAAGTAAAGAACAACAACAATGGTAGTGAACTTGTACGGAACACCTACGATATATAATATACCACTGCTCCCTTAGAGGTGAAGAAGCAGGCTCAAAGAGGTTCAGTAATTTGCCTGGAGCCACACAGCTGGTAGGTGGTGGGGCAAAGATGCAAACCCCTCTCTGTCTGATTCCAGACCACACACTGAATGACTGCTCTTTCCCTAGCACCATGTGAGGCAGAAATGGTGAAGGCAAAGCACGAGCATGGCCCCTACCTTTAAGACTGTAATCTGGGGAATAAACATTGAATGAATGAAAGTGAACATGAGATGGAATACTATAGTTAAATGCTAGCCTCCACAGCAGGGGAGTAAAGAAGAAAGCCACTAGATCTAGAAGGGCATTCAGACAGGAGGAAAGCCATGTGAACAAGGATGGAGACGCACAGAGCACATGACGGGCTCAAGGGCCTGGTGGAAAAGTCACACTAACTGGAAGAGAGGGT
The DNA here is from genome assembly GCF_003265705.2 of Callorhinus ursinus. Classification (NCBI taxonomy): domain Eukaryota; kingdom Metazoa; phylum Chordata; class Mammalia; order Carnivora; family Otariidae; genus Callorhinus; species Callorhinus ursinus. Next base: position 9,865,928 of record NW_027397071.1, on the reverse strand, counting down.
CAGCACAGGCCGGGGAGTGGTGAAATGTTAGCCTAAAGAGAGATGCACATAAGGAAAAATAAGTCCCCAACATTCTGGTCTGCCGTGCTTCCAAGCAAAGTTCCTGAGAAGTATCCATCACATCTCGTTACTATTTCTCCAAACTTCACAGAGGTGGGTACTGGGCAAAGCTAACAGCCGCGGCTCAGTTAACAAACGAGGGCGAAGCCGGCAAGGGGCCATTTCAGAGCTGTCAACTTAAAACCACAGTCACTGACTCCAATAAACTAGAGCTTAATGAAGCAGAAGTAGTGATTAAATGAGAAGCAGTCTTATTTTTTTATAACAGTAAATTCTTTAAAACCATAAGTAAACAACTATACTATAGAACTTGAAACTACCAGAACCAAATGACCGGGGATCTGATGACAGTGGGATTATTATTTCTCCTTCATCTCCCACAGCTTCAGGAAAGACTAGGGTGAGATAATCTCTCTCTCACCGTATACCCTTGTTCTTAAAATCCCAAGTCCAAGGACATAAGTAGTACATATTTCTCAATCCAGATTTGGTTTCTATGAGTACCCTTGATGATTCTCTAGGAACATGACAGCCAGGAAAAAAAAATTCAAGTGCATAAACAAATATTTGAGCATCTAATGGGTAATGCATCAGAAGCTTTGGAGAAATAATCATTGTAAGATATAATAGAGGATGAATACACACTAAATCCCACATCTCATTTAATCTTCACAATGATCTAACACATAGATATTAGGACACCCATTTTATAGATGAAAAAACCAAGACTCACTGAAATGAATCTATCCATGGTCACCACTCAAGTTTGAATCCAGCCAGGTCTGACCTAAGATCACGTTCCCTCTTAACCAGTGCCTCAAAGAACTGTCAATCATATTAACAAGTTAAAATTTTAATGTAATCATGAAGGTTAAAAAAAAAAAAAAGGACACATACGCTTCTCACATTTCTGCCAATCTTCACTCACCCCCCCTCTTGCCACCCCCACCCAAGCCTGTCACCCAACCCTGCCAAGTGATAAAACCACCTCACCTCATGTATCTCCTTTTATGCACGTGTTCCTCTGGAGTTGGTATTTATCAGGATCATTTGGCTGATAATTGGGCCCTGTGGAGTCATTAGCTAGATCAACAGGCTTATTAAAAAATGACATAAATCACACATATGGTACTCCAAGGTTTTCAAAACATTTTCTCTTCAAAGCCTCTGATAATGCTCCATTTTATATGACGGGAAACTGAGGCTAAAAAAGGCTAACAGAGCTCTGCTGAAGGTTCAATGACTGTACAGAGCAGAGAATTCACAACTCTAGGACTTACAACTGGGGCCTGTAACCTTGCCTTATCCCTAAAGCAAATGCATTGATTTAAAACATCTCTATGAGGGCCGCCTGGATGGTTCAGTCAGTTAAGCATCTGCCTTCAGCTCAGGTCATGATCCTGGGGTCCTGGGATAGAGCCCCACAACGGGCTCGCTGCTCAGCAGACAGTGCTTCTCCCTCTCCCTCTGCTGCTCCCCCTTACTTATGTTCTCACTCTCTCTCTTTCTCAAATAAAAATCTTAAAAAAAAAATAAAACCAAAAACATCTCTATGAAACACTTCCAAACGTTGCACCATGTTGGGACATCTGTGTTCTACTCTCAGTTCTTGGCCCACACACAAAGTCATTTAGCCTCATCAGTAAAAGTAAGAGCTCTGACCAGCTAATCAGCCTAACAATCTATGATTCAAACCGTTAAGCACATTATCAGCAAGAATTCAACCTCATCCTGTTCACAAATATTAAGAAAAGAGAAATCTGTTCATTGGCTTCACCATCTTACAGCGCCTGGGTTTCTAACACCTTGGCTCACATTCTCCTCCAATAAGGTCCAGGAGTCCAAGAGTGTTCCTTAGAACCTTTAGCACTTCAAGTATAAAAGGTGGTCTGCCCTGCCCTCTATTCTGCTCTCCTGTTGGACGTATTCTTCAAGACTGCAGCAATGGTCAACCTCTAAATGGTCAACTCTTCTCGGCTCCCCATTTCCACCTTTGGTTTCTCCAGCTCTAGCCTCATGTCTAACACTACCCGTTAAAAGATGTTCCCCAGGAAGTCTCAATGCACAACTCCCTGCCCAGACCTCCCCTCTCTTTCCTCCTCCTGCCCCTGCCCAAGACCTACCTTTTTTGACGTCTCTATATGTTTTCCTGGAAACCTTAGACATACTCCTCATCAGCTACTTCTACCCCACAGAAACTTTCCAATGACCATTCCCTGAGCACGTCCTGGATTTCCCTACCATCATGCCTTTACAGATCTCCCTAAGAATTATCTCCATACCTTGATTCTCTCTTCATCCAGGAAGCCTTCCCAGACCACCGCACTGTAGTGGGCACGCCTTCTTCAAAAATTCTTCCAAACTTTCATCGAGCCATCTCTGAACACTTAATCCTTAAAGCAGCACCAATGAGGATATCTTTAATGTTTGCCTTGGATGTCCAAAGGCCTGGACTCCACTATATGTAGTTTAGTAAGTGCTTAAATGAATGACATTGACACAAAACATTTTGATAAAACTTTTTATTTCACCCTCCAAATAATCCTAAAGCTGCTTCTCTAATTTAAAAAACTATAATAATGGTCAGAGAAGTTAAGTGATTGTCCATGATCACACAGCTATAAACCAGCAGAGCCAGGACTCAAATCTGGGTATTGAGATCTCTCTTTTGAATTTTGTATACAACATTTGAATCCCTGCGACAAATAATAGGTACCAAATAGACATCTGATTTGAACTATCATGTCTGGGAAGTATAATCAAAATTTTCCTTCCCAGTTCAATTCTCTTAGTCCTTCAGGGTGATCTTACTGTTGAACCAGACTTGCAAACTGGCTTAAGTACCATATCAGAACTTAGTTTCTTAGAACACACAGGAAGAAAAGAACAAAAGTCTTAACAAAAGCAAATATGAGATAGTATTCAAGCCCTAGAAGGAAAAATAAAACAAACAAAACATACATTTTCTTCTGATGAAAAAAAAATCAAGTCAATTAATCATTCATATGTTTCTAACTAGCACAGGGCTGAGTACATTTATGGTAAGCTGACCATCTATTTTCAAAAACAAAAGCAGCCAGAACAAAAAAAAAAAAAAAAAAAGTCCCAGTTTTGGCAAAGTACTGTAGGGAAGGAAAAAAAACAAATTTACTGTTATATGTTTACTGGGTTTGCTTTTGGACTATCCAAGCTAGTAGTTTTGCTTAGCATTAGATTTTTCAGACAACAAAGAATGATAAAGTATTACCCCCCGCCCAAAAACGAGTCAAATGTCTTTCATAATTATATGAAAAAAAATACTCCTGCTATCTTGAAGAACATTCGTATTTCAGTTAAGCAAGCTCTGGAGGTGGTAACAAATTACCCCCAGATGTGAAATCCGGGCTATGTTCAAGTTCAACTAGGAAGCAGAACAGCTGCAATTTGCTTCTAAATTTGGAATCAACCAACATTTGTGATCACAACCCCTGGCCTCCCCGTCTTCCATATGAATCAGAATTTTTTAGACATTTTAAATCTAATCCAAAATTTCTCATGTTGTAGATGAGGAATTGAGAGCTAGATACCAAAATGTAAAACAGAAAATAAATTGCATTCACAGAAAACTTTCTCAGCAAAACACCACAGGCTCCGAATGGAAGATTCTGTTTTTGCTGTGGTTTCCTGAGACTAGGATTCAGGGTAGAGTGGGGAAAATAGCCTCAATCTTTAAACAACAACAACAACAACAGAAAAAACCTCCACATGTCCGGCATTCACCTAACAACCTCTATGGGTATGAACTGTCTGTCATGATGATTCATTCAACCCAGCTAGCTCAAAGCCACATATTACTAACCCAACTTTGACTATAGTCACTATTAGAACAATAAAAAAACCTGTCTAGAACAGCTTGAAATTGACCAGCATGTTCCTCAAGCCCCATTACTCCTCAAACCCACCTACACACAGATCGGTGAGGCCACTCAGACGAAGGGAAGAACAAATTTTCACCAAATTTTTAAAAAGAATAAAAGATGCCAAAGAAACACTAGTTACAAAGGGATGGGAAGGTAATTGAAAAATTTTGGAGATTTACAAATGCAATATCTATTTCATAATATTTTTAGAGCAACTGTCACAGTGCCTTTTGCAAGAAAAGCTGTATTTTTAATTACATGTCAAGTTTGATAGTTTTACCTGCCGTAATATTAGTTTCTAACCATATAAAACATCTGAGCATCATTTCTCCAGTCTCAAAACACAGTTCACTTTCTGTAAGGACAGAACTTGAAGGGCGCCTGGGTGGCAAAGTCGGTTGAGTGTCCAACTCTTGGTTTCGGGTCAGGTTGTGATCTCACAGTCGTGAGATCGAGCCCCAGATTGGGCTCTGCACTCAGCGTGGAGTCTGCTTGGGATTTTCTCCCCCTCTCCCTCTGCTCCTCCTGCTCATGCTCTCTTTCTCTCTCTAAAATAAATAAATAAATCTTTAAAAAAAAAAAAGACGGAACTTGAGGGGTAGGATTGGATAGAAAGGGAGGGAGAAGAGCAGACATCACTCCTGCTCCGACTATTACCACTCAGTGTTAAGCACTGCCCTTCCTGTGAGGATCTTACAAGGATAACAGGCCAACTAGGACAAAGTTGGGGAGCACAGCCTCTGTAGTCACCCACTGAGGATCCAATGCTTGTTGGCAAGAGCTGATTGGAAATCGGCAAAGTGCAGGAGAAGCTGCTAAGAGCCTCTGTGAACCTGACATGAAAGATCAGATCAAAACAGCAGGATGGAGAGCCTATTACTATTAGCATTTCAGAAAGAAAATAACCATTAGAAATTGGCCAGAACATAGGCCTTCTTCCAATTATTTCCACAAACAGGAGACTCAGATTTCTAATTAAAAATCACTATGCACAGAGCCAAATATCTGAGTCAGCAGAGAACTTCCCTAATTGTTACCCTGCATTCCCTCTGAGCCATTTGTCCTGCCTGGATAGCTCTCTACCCTCACCCCAACCAAACCACAGATGAAGACTAACCTTTCCCCAGATAAATACACTTCATCAAATCTGCTGATACTCGTAACTGAAATCCGCAACGCAGAAGTCATTTTAACAGCCCTTAGGGGTTAAAGGTCTGATTAGTACACTGCATGGGAGTAGGATCCTCATGGGGATTCTGCTCATTCTGCTCAACCAGGACCAAGAAGGAAATCCTACAGAATTCCTATTCTTTGACCCCTGTGTATAACAAATGGGTGGACCAGGGCTCAAGAGAACATTAACTCGAGGGTGAGGATGGAAGTGCTAGGGAAGGTAGTATGGAGAGAGACTGCATGTTGGAATACATGAGGCAGTCAGAAAGTTCCGGGGCAGCTAAAGGCACTGACCTTCAGATTTCCGGGTATGACAATGATCCACAACAGGCTAGGAGCGGCAGCTCCCTGAACTTCCAACAGGCACATTCAGTCCTGTCAGCGTGGACTCAGCCCTGCCAGCACCAGCAAACAAACACGCACATTCTTCTCAGAGCCGACATGCCATACAACAGTCTCTCTACAGGGCCTGTTTATTTAAGAAACCAGATGCTTTGATGTTGGGGCACAAGTTGGGAAGTTCTGTGTAAAGAAGTAGTTAATGACAGGAGCAGAGGGAGGACAGAGAATGAGCAACAATTTCTGGCTTTTAATCATAAGTTTTGAAAATTTTAAGGAAATTATCAAATGGTCTGAACACAGGAATGAGAAGTAAGGAAATTATGTCAGCAACCACCGTAACTATGGCCAAAGCATTTCATCTAAGACAGTTTTCATGCCTAACCTCAAAGGGGTACTTATAGGAGGAATGTTTTGAAGCAATCCAACTTAGAAACCAACATTAATAAAATCTTCTGTGCTTGCTCAATTTCTCTCATGTGCAAAGGTTATACATGTCATGAATACTCCCAGCTCTCAAAGGAAAGAATCAGTTAAAAGTGTGGCATGAAAACAGTTTTGGGTTAAAGGCAAAAAGAAGGTTATTTCTTGAGTCTGAGAAAAGGGAATTTATAAATACACATACACACTTGCCGGATTTCATGAGGGAAGAAGCCATTTAGAGTACAGGTCTCCTAAAACCAGAAGAATATAAACGTGCTATCACCTTTAGTTTTACCTTGCTTTTTAAAGAAGATGAAAGGCCAAAATATTCTCACAAGCCAAACAAGCCATAGGTCTAGGAAATTTGCTAAAACCTTCGGAGGCTTTTCATTGTCCAGTCTGAATTATCTTTTCTTTTATCTTGGTACCCCCAGTACCCAGCCCATCTTGGATATCTGGACGGTACTCTCATACACTGACTATATGAATTCATGTGGCTTAACATGAACAGCAAGTTTTAACAAATAAGAGGAGAACCAAGAACCTTTGGTTTTTCCTCAGGAATTGAATCCTGTCATCTTATGAGAAACTACTCTAAATGGCACTTCCCCAGCTGTACAAAAGCATACAATATCCCTGATAAAAAATTGTTTTCCCATGCTGATACTTTTATTTCACACTGTTTATAAAGGGTCCCTAAATACTAGATTTCTTCAATAGAGTTCAGGATGATTTATCAGGACTTCTAAAAATAAAGAACTGAAAAGCAAAACAGACTACTACATAACAATTCTGGGTTAAGGACATGGACCTCTAAGAACTGCTTTACTCAACCATTTCTAAGGTGAAGATTATTAACCGGCTTCACTTTCATCATATTTACATGTTATAAACCGGGGGTGATGTCTGGAAAAGAGACCATGGGTGATTAACAAGTGCAAAAAGAGCTACTTAAAATTAGGTCACCAAAAGAAGACTGAGGGAAAAACGCCAAAAAAAAAAAAAATTCACTGGAAACAGTAGCGAAATAAAATGAGAGAAATAGAGGGAAGCTTCAAAGAACAAGGTTTCAGGTCTGCTCTTGAGTCTATCTGGCCTAAGTATCCCCTGAGCCAGTTTTTTCAACCTCTAGCTTTAGAAATCAATAGTTTACAAAAGACGTATCAAGTCAAACCAATCAGGGAATAAATCCAGCAGTAGCAGCACGTCCTAAGGTAGGTCAACCAGCAAGAGAAGAGTCTAAAATACGGGGTAAGAATGCCATGTCCAGCTGACTCCAGGAAGGAAGTGGTCCTGTTGTTAAGTTCGGAGTCAGTGCTGTAAAGCCTTCCTCAACTCCCCACTCGGAGATGGAAGTCCACACCATTCTGTTTTCCTCCGTAAACAGGAAGTCGTCCCAGGACGCATTCCACCCTATCTGCATCCAAGTGGTCCCACACGTCAGCACTGGTTTGGCCACCTTTACACAGCTGCTGCCTGTGTGGCCTTCGGTGGGGCTCTCCCTGACTGCCTGTGCCCTGACCCCACGTCTGAGAATTCTGCACAGGTATCAATTATAGTCCAGGCAGAGGGAGAAAGCTAGTTCAAGGCGAGACTGAGATTTGGCCGACAGGGAACTGGTCATACACGGACAAGTGCAGTAAGCCACTCATCTCTGGCCCTCTGTGCAACACTTTTTGTAAGAGGAAGGGATGCGATGGAGAATATGTCACATTGAGAATATACTGTACAAATACGGGTGGCAGCAATTAAACCATCAGTTCTTGGAAACACATGAGGAAGATGCCCATGTTGCAGCAAGGAGCCAGGACCTTCTTAACAATGGGCTTTGTCAAGCCAGTAGTGTGCAAAGGTTGAGGGGCTTGTCCCCCGGGGAGAGAACTACCACAATTTTTAAAGTTTCTGACTAGGACCGAGCGCAAAGGAGAATATCTGCAACGTGTGTCCTAACTGTAGGAAATCTTGTTACAACGGAATGAAGACAACCTGGTCCGAGTCCAATGCCAGGATCGAAGGTCAAACTGAAGGCGGAAGAGAGATCACATATATACCGTCACCCCATTTCCAAGCTTGTTCCTTTACCTATTAAAATACACACAGTAACCTAAGAGCTGCTGTGGGATTTCTGAACACCGCCTACCCACCCTGAAAGTACTGACCCAGCGAGGACACACCTTTGCTTCTGCGCAGCACAACTTCTCCAAGCACTTAAGAGGTAATTATTCTTCCAGCCTCCTAGTGGGTTATAGCGTTACTGGGTCCTGATTATTTACACAGACGCAAAACAACGACCCTCAAGAGATTTTGACAACTTAAAAAGAATGCCGTGAAAGTCTAAGGCGGCCTCCCCTGTGACGAAACACAGCCGCGCGGGCCGCGGCGTCCCGGGGGCCGCTCCGGGCCGGACTCCGCCCGCCGCAGTTTCGGGGCCGCGGCCCGGGGCGGGGGGGCGCGGGCGGCGCGGGGCCGGCGAGCGGCCCGGGTCTCCCCGGCGGAGACGCGAGGCGCACGGACGAAGAAGGAGGGACGGGCCGCGCGGGCGGGGCAGGCGGCCGCCGGGGGGCCCGGGGGCGGCACCTCGCAGTCCGGGCGGCGCCCGGGCCCGGCGCCCGCTCACCTGGTGCGTGTTGTTGGCCAGCTTGGCGACGAAGTCCCGGACCCGGCCGCAGTCCTGATCCTCCTCGAGCGCGCTGCGGCGCCAACGGCCGCTGCGGGGAACCGGGCCCCCGGGCGCGGCCGCGCGCAGCCCCCAGCTCACCCCGACGGGGCCGGACCAGCGCGACAGCGGCGCAGCGGGCGGCGGCGGCGCGTCCAGCCGGTCCTGGCCGAGGGTCGCCCGCGGCAGCAGCTGGAGGAGGAGGAGGAGGAGGCCGAGGCCGTGGGGCCAGCGCGAGAGGCAGTCCACAGCTCCCCGGGGCCGCTCCATCGCCGCCAAATGCCGACGCCGCCGACACCTGCCGCCCGGCGCGCCCGCCCACCCCCGCCGGCGGCGCGCCACACCCCCGAGCCGGAGCCGGGCGCTCCTTGGATACGCGCAGCCGGGCCTCTCCGCCCCCATAGGCTGGCCGCCTGTCCTTCTTCCCCAGTCCACTCCTCATTGGCTCGCGTCGCCTCCGGCTTCGGGGGTCCTGGATTCGGATGCCAAGATGCGGGACTGATTGGCTGGAACGTGGCAGAGACCGCTGAGGTCATCCCCCCATCGCCTGACGTCTCCGGGTCCCGGCTTCCAGAGTTAGCATAGGAGCTTCCCCCACCTCCCGCGAAGCCCCCTGCTCGTGGCGCCCGGACCCCTGGCTGCTCCCTCTGGCACCCTCAGGTTGGGGACCGGGTTATGCCCCCCACCCCGCCTCCCCCACAGACACCCCTAAAATTCCTTGGGTTGCGGCAGCGCCTGGAAAATCTCCTAAGGGAATCCCTCAGCTCGCTCAGCTGGAAAAGGGGGCCTCGTCATGAACCGGTGCTTCAGGTTTTTAACCCTCGCGTACTGGAGCACCCATTGTCTAATGAAGCAGCCTGCCTCGCTGCCAGAAAGGTAAATGCGAACTGTGTGGGCTAGTCCTACGGAGGCAGATAGACATCAGAACATCCGTGACTCATGCAAGCTTGAAGAATCCTCCACTCCACCACGTATGGTCTCACTCACTTTCCTCTTCTGCAGGGAGTTAGGCCAAAGGGAGAATTGCTTATTGGTTTCCCCGAACTTACAAATTCGCTCAGAAATCAGGGGTAGGTAAAAGGGGCAAGGGAATTCCCCACTGCTTACTTTAGACACGATCATTTCATAGGTAGGTGCATGTCTTTCTTTACCAAAGTGCCTTAATCCTGCAGAGAGTGCATTGCATAAGTTTGGTTTTGAGTATATGATGCCCCCTAAATTAGCAGTCTTGCCTCTAATCAATAAAATAAAACCCCCATGCTGTTCCCTTTATTGCAGAAACTGCACACTTAACTTTTAGAACATGCAGCGCAGGTAAAACCAGTTTTGTTTTCTTTTTTAAATCAGAAGTTGTTTTTTTTTAAAGATTTTATTTAGGGGCGCCTGGGTGGCTCAGTTGGTTAAAGCGACTGCCTTCGCCTCAGGTCATGATCCTGGAGTCCCCGGATCGAGTCCCGCATCGGGCTCCCTGCTCGGCAGGGAGTCTGCTTCTCCCTCTGACTCTCTTCCCTCTCGTGCTTTCTATCTCTCATTCTCTCTCTCTCTCAAATAAATAAATAAAATCTTTAAAAAAAAATAAAGATTTTATTTATTTGACAGAGAGAGAGGGAACACAAGCAGGGGGAGTGGAAGAGGGAGAAGCAGGCCTCCCGCCGAGCAGGGAGCCCGATGCGGGACCCGATGCGGGACCCGATCTCAGGACCCAATCCCAGGACCCCGGGATCATGACCTGAGCCGAAGGCAGACGCTCAACCAACTGAGCCACCAGGCGCCCCAAGTAAAACCAGTTTTGAATCTTATCTTTACTGACTCCATCCCTTCGGAATGCTAGAAGTTGTTCAGTAGAAAAGGTAGCAAATGGATACTAAGTGCGCAAAACGTTACACCCAAATAAGGCCATTAAAAAGTACTTTTAGCTATAAACTGGAGGTAAATCCAAATGAGAATATATTATTCATTGTAGTGCAAAATGGTGCAATGCACCCAACCCAATGTTTACATTAAAATCCTTCTACTCAACAGTAATTTGCAAACAAAAAGATTTACAAATTTACATTTTTTCCAGAACAACCTTGGTATGACCCGAGAAGAGAAAAAATATTTTTGAATGGCATCTGAGCAGGGTGGTGAAATCACTAGACTAGTATTTCAAGTTCTCAGCTGCTGAAATGACAAAGCTTGAAAACTGGTGTACAATTTGTTCCTTTCCATTACCATGTGTCAGATTATTTTTTTAAAATACAGATTATTTTTTAATCTATGCCAACTATGGAGTAGATCACAAGACAGTCAGTTCCAGTAGCATGTGATTAGCTAGGGGAAGAAGAGGGGCTATAGAGGAATTTTTCTTTGTTTGGGTGACACAAAGATGAATGGTCTATTGTCTTACGGTCTTGAAAAGAAAAAACAACTCAACAGTGCCATCTCCTGGAGATATTACTAAATGCACTTTTAAACAAGTAAAATTGTTGCACTTACCTACCTTCACTTTTGAATATATTGCTTTTTGTTACCAACCATATGCTTACAGACTATATATTTCCTTCATCAACTGCATCAGCTGATAGGGACATGGTACTTTGCATATGGCACTGAGGAAATGTTTTGAGTGAATAAACTTAGATTACTTTCGTCTGACACAGGCACTATATACGAAAGTTGCAGTCAAATCTCCCTTGTGAAATAATGCACATAAGTCCTGCAAGTGAGGACTAAAATATATGTTACTTATTACTAAAAACTGTACCTTTCTCCAAGATAAATTCTATAGCAGAAAGATGAATAGAAATCGCTTACACATCACAAAACCATCACTTTTCCTAGTGAGATCATTTCTGATCCTATTTATTTTTTTAAACAGGAAGTCTTAAAAAAAGATTTTATTTATTTATTTGACAGAGACAGCGAGAAAGGGAACACAAGTGGGGGGGAGGGGCAGAGGGAGAAGCATACTCCCTGCTGAGCAGGGAACCTGATGCAGGGCTCCATCCCAGGACCCTGACATCACGATCCAAGCCAAAGGCGGATGCTCAACCGACTGAGCCACCCAGGTGCCCCTCTGATCCTATTTAAATTGGACACAAGAAACGTAGAATGTTTTAAAATTCTACAGAAAACCAAACTTCTCTTAAGAATGCTGAAATTCTATTCTTTCAAGAATGTAGAGGGTACGAAATTTACTGTCTCACCAGCTGTATAGTCCAAGGTATAAATAACACTGCCCAGGCAGCGAGAAGGGAAAACAGTGTAAGCTGTGGCTAAGGGAGATATGCTAAGATCTATTTTTCCCCACATAATACCCAAATTTCAGAGACACAACTCTCACCTCTCCCTAAAGAAGCATGCTTTGTTCATGACCTAGAGAATGTTACATTCTAGTTCTCCCCAGTAGAAGCTTCATGGGAGCACAGACCGTATCCAGTATTTTCACAACTCTATCCCCAATGCCTAATACATTACTTGGCACAATAAGTTTGTTAGATTTGAATAAATGGAAGTTGTGATAGGATTTTTCAGTGGCATTTTCTACCAGGATTTGATAAAAGGTGAACACGAGAGAAATGAATCTCATGATCATCGTGTTGTATTTATTTTTTAAGTAATCTCTATGTCCAGTATGGAGCTTGAACTCATGACCCTGAGATCAAGAGTCGTGTGTTTGACTGACTTGGGCCAGCCAGGCGCCCCTATCATGTAGTATTTAATAACAGGGTTAAAATCACTAGAACAGTCTCCAGAACATTGGTGACAATATATTCTGGTTCCCTACTTTCCTTATGTGTATATCTAAGGCAAAATTTTCTTCCAAATGTTTCCTGCCATTGCAATTTCCAAATGTACATAAACACAGTTGTTTTGTTTTGCTTTTTAATGGAAACACAGTATGAAATTTAGTATTAATTCAACCTACTCAAATAATCATAACTTATTTTGACATCATGGACTACAACTTCCTACAAATGTCAATGAAGATAATATGCAATCAATTCTCTATTATCCACGTATGGATTAGCCATGTGGTAGATAGTGCAGGTACATTTCAAATCTCAATGAGATTTCCCTATTACTCAGTAGGTGTGCAGGCTCAAAGGACCTGGCATCATAAAATCAAGTGTTGATGATATGAAACCAGAAAATCTGAGTTCAAGTCCCCACAGCTTAATTTTCTGTGTCCATGGACACACAGCCTTAGATTCTTCATCTGTTGAAGTATGATAATGATATCTACCTCATATGGCCAATTCTGGGGCTCCAAAAGATTGATTCTTTAAATAATCTCAATGAGTCATAAGATGGAAGCTTTTATAGTTAACTTCATTAAAAATGAAAATCTCTTTCCAAATTACCTATTAAGACACCAGAACTGGGACAACACTGTAGTTGGCTTAATTAACTCCAACCCTCAAAACATGTTTTTTATAGTCAATTTGTTAACATCTCCTTCATAATAAGAAAAGCAGCAAAAGTACCTATTTAATCAAGAGAAACTATAGGAATGAAATGGGTTCACAGTGGTATTAATATCCCTGGGAGGAGCTGGACTAGCTTGAGTTCATTTGCCAACACCAAGGGATTCATGAGATAGTTGATTCTGTTGTAGACAGACACCAGAACAATTTTAGAATAGATACTCCGATAGGGTAGGGATATTAATACCACTATCCTTTTTGCCCCCTAACATGAGCATTTCAAACAAAAGACTGCATCAGAACAGTCTATTAACAAATTTTAAATTTTTCTTTATTTCAGAACTGCCTTTATGTACAGACATCATAAAAAAAATGCACATACACTGAAGATCTTCCAAGAACAGGAGCTGGAATTAAAAGTTAAAAGCATTTAGGAGAACTGAAATTGTCCCAGAGAAGTTCTGAGGATCATGCTTCTTTAAATGTCCTTGATAACCTCTTCAAGTTCTTCCTTTGTGAACATGTGGAAATTCTGGCCGGGCTGCACCGTGGCTAGCTGGAAAGAAAGCAGAGAAGGGTTAACGAGCTGGGCGCCACTACTCTGCAGAAAGCACCAGGTCAGGAGAAGCTGTGTTAGGGATGCAGCTGTTCATGAGGAACTGAGGGGTATGCTGTCCCAGGGATATCCTTTCCAGCCGCAGGTTCCTAAAATAGCTCTCTGACTCCCAAATAAAAATTCTTATTGACCAAATTTTCTATTTTGAGGTTAATTTCCCACATAATAGTTAACCAAATGGCTGGCATCACTGTCATTATTTGAACTTACTTCAACAAGGACCAGAAAAGCAGCAGCAAATTACACGGGGTCAGTACTTTTTTCTATTAATGATTCCTTTAGAAATATATTAGAAGTGTATTTACAGACTTGCAAGTGAAGCTTGTGTGTGTGAGACCTTTGTTTTCTTGGCCACTCTGTTTCAATTTCCATCAGAAAAATGGGGATAGTAACAGCACTTAACTCATACAGAAGTTGTGAAGATTAAATGTGATAACATATGTAAAGTGCTTACAACACTGCCTACAACATTATAAGTACTAAATATTATTATTATTAGGTATACTGTATTCTCTAAAATTGTTCATAAGGCAACTTAACAACAAAGTTTGCTTTGTTTTTTTAAAAGGACTGGCCATTAGGGTCACCTGGGTGGCTCAGGCGGTTAAGCATCTGCCCTCAACTCAGGTCATGATCCCAGAGTCCTGGGATCAAGCCCCGCATCGGGATCCCTGATCGGCGGGGAGCCTGCTTCTCCCTCTGTCCCTCCCCCAGCTCGTGCTCGCTCTCAAATACAAATAAAAAAATCTTTAAGAAAAAATAAAATAAAATAAAAAATAAAAGGACTGGCCATGAAAATGAAAGGATTCTATTGACACGGACAACAGGAAATCATTTGTGATTGACAGATACCAGTAATAACCAACAGTCCAGATATAATCTATTTAAGCAATAAGACCAGGGTCAGAAGATGGTTAGTTTCAATTTAACTAAAACTACGAAGTTTTCCATCACCTCTGTTGATAACATAGTCCCCCATGTTTTGGGGCAATACTGAGCAACAGGTACCACTTCACATTTGCCAAAAAGCTATTTTGTTTGTTTTAAATGTCATTTCCTCATATTGCCTTTTTTTTAGACCTTAAAATTAAACATACTAGAGCATTTTTTGTAATATTTATTACTGATATTTAATATAATTTGAAAACTGCCAGAATTAGCACAATCCAATTACATGATGTTTATTATTTTCAGGTCATGATCTCATGGGTTGTGGGATCAAGGCCCATGTGGGACCCTGTGCTCAGCTGGGAGTCTGCTTAAGACTCTCCCCTCTCCCTCCACCCCCCTCCCATGCTCTCTCTCTCTCTCTCAAAGAAATAAATCTAAAAAACCAAACCAAACCAATCCAAAACAAAAAACAACCAAAAGAAAAACACAACCTCTGTGAAGCAGGTAAAATAGATATTTTCTTTCACAGATTCAATTAATAATTATTAAGCACTTGTGTACTAGTTACAATCGTACTAGGCACTAGGAATCCAAAGATGAAGAAAATCTCTTATTTACCAAGGGTGCTAGACGCCAAATGCTGATTTCAATGTTAGGTGTTATAACAAAGCTAAGCATATGTAGAGCCACAAAGGAGTGACCTACGGGAAGTCAAGGAAGGTTTCAAAGAGAAGCAACTTTTAGGTTGTGTATCTTTTTTTTGTTTGTTTTTAAAGATTTTATTTATTTATTTGAGCGAGAGCAAGCGTGCACGCAGGCCTGAAAGAGGCGGAGGGGCAGAGGGAGAGAGAGAATCCCAAGCAGACTCCATGCTGAGTGGGGAGCCCAAAGTGGGGCTCAATCTCATGACCCTGAGATCATGACCTGAACAGAAATCAGGAGTCAGATGCTTAACCAACTGTGTCACTCACATGCCCCTTGAGTTGGAGGAGCAGGGGCACCTGGGTGGTTTAGTTGTTAAGCATCTGCCTTCGGCTCAGGTCATGATCTCAGGGTCCTGGGATGGAGCCCTGC
The DNA here is from genome assembly GCF_003265705.2 of Callorhinus ursinus. Classification (NCBI taxonomy): domain Eukaryota; kingdom Metazoa; phylum Chordata; class Mammalia; order Carnivora; family Otariidae; genus Callorhinus; species Callorhinus ursinus. Next base: position 9,850,388 of record NW_027397071.1, on the reverse strand, counting down.
ATCGGGCTCCCTGCTCCGAGAGAAGCCTGCTTCTCCTTCTCCCACTCCCCCTGCTTCCCCTTTCCCTTCACTGAATTGTTCTCTTCACTGTCTTTGACCACTTTTAAATAACTCTCATGTCCATGCCCCCTCTCCATCCCTACTTCCAGTGCCTTCTTTTGCTCAAGCACTCAATTTTCTCCTGCCTTGTATTTTTTCAGAGGTTTCCTAACTTGTCTTCCTGCCTATCCTTGCCATCCTTCATTTCATTCCATTTCCCTACCCCCACCCCGCGCCGTGCTACTGAAGTTGATTTTCTACTTCTCTTTTGCTGTGTCTCTTTCTGTCAAATAAATAAATAAAATCTTAAAAAAAAAAAAAAGTGGAGGAGCAGAAGGGCAGATTGAATGTGCAAATGCATAAAATCATAAAACAAGATGATGTATTTACAAAACAAAGTAAGGGGGCTAGAGCAGAGGTTGCATATGTGAGGAGATAAAATGGGGAGGAGGAGTGGAAAGACAGTGTATTATACTGGTATACCCTGGTTTGGTATAGGACCCCAAATCACGGCTGGGTTCAGATTTTGATTCTACCATTTACCAATTCTGTTATTTTAGGCATGATCCTACCCTCTCAAAGCCTCAGTTTCCTCTTTTGTAAAAAGGAAATAGGAATACCAACCTTGGAGAGTTGCTGTGAAGATTCAAAAAGGTAACTGCATGCAAAATGCTTAGCAAGGTGCCTAACAGATTAAACATTAAGACTTAAGAATAGTAAATCATCATACCATGAAAGAAGTTTGGAATTCATCTTATGGACAAGAGTCAGAAAAGATGTTTTTAAGTGGAGAACAAGCAAAACTAGTTACATAATTTAGAAAATCAACTTCACTAGCACGGTGCGGGGTGGGGGTAGGGAAATGGAATGAAATGAAGGATGGCAAGGATAGGCAGGAAGACAAGTTAGGAAACCTCTGAAAAAATACAAGGCAGGAGAAAATTGAGTGCCTGAACAAAAGAAGGCACTGGAAGTAGGGATGGAGAGGAGGCACGGACATGAGAGTTATTTAAGTGGTCAAAGACAGTGAAGAGAACAATTCAGTGAAGGGAAAGGGGAAGCCAGAATCTTCTAGGTTTCTGCTGTGAATGACAGGTACACCAGTGGTGTCATCAACCAGGATTAGAAAGACAAGAAGATGAAATGGTTTTCAGGAAAAATAATGTTTAGTTTTAGAATTGTCAAAAATTCGAGTAGTAGGGCGCCTGGGTGGCTCAGTTGTTAAGCGTCTGCCTTCGGCTCAGGTCATGATCCCAGGGTTCTGGGATCGGGCCCTGCTGGCAGGAAGCCTGCTTATCCCTCTCCCGCTCCCCCTGCTTGTGTTCCCTCTCTTGCTGTGTCTCTGTCAAATAAATTAAAAAAAAAAACAAAAACCGAGTAGTCTGCTTCAGAAAGGTCAAATAATACATCTAAAATGTGACCATGAAATCTGACAAACAGGAGTTATCTTAGCAAAGAGCAGTCTCAGGGAAATATTAAGAACAGAAACAAATGGTAGCAATTGAGGAATAAATGGGAGGAAGCAGTGAGGACAATGAACATAAGGTTCTGCTGAGAAGAGACCTAGCAATAAAGGTTACAAAAAAGGATGAATGGTATAGCTCTCAGCAATAAAATGTATCAGACTACTGATACACACAGGATGAATCTCAAAATCATTATGCTGAGTGAAAGAAGTTAGACACAAAAGAGCACATACTGTGTGACCCATTTATATGAAATTCTAGAACACCCAAAACAAATCTATAGGGACAAAAAGCAGATCAGTGGGAAGGAACTGACTAAAAAGGGACATAAGAACACTTTCTGGGATGACAGAAATGTTCTATTTCTATACCTTAATTGAGGTGGCAGATTATATATCTGTCAAAATTCACTGAACTGTGTACTTAAAATAGGTACATTTTACAGGACGTACGCTGTATCTCAAAAAAGTTGATTTTTTTTAAAGACAGGACACTAGGTAGAGGGAGGAGTTAACAAAAGTGGATTTTGTTTTGTTTTTCTTTTAAGATTTTATTTATTTGAGAGAGCGAGAACAAGAGAGAGAGCTCCGACACAAGGGGGGAGGAGCAGAGGGAGAAGCAGACTCCCCACTGAGCACGGAGCCCGATGCGAGGCTCGATCCCAGGACCCCAGGATCATGACCTGAGCTGCGGATGCTTAACCGACTGAGCCACCCAGGTGCCCCTGTTTTGTTTCCTAAAAAAGATGCAACTTGGAAATTTTTTTTGTAGAGGAGAGGGTGGGGTTCCAAGGGACAACTGATGGAGCAGGGACCTAAAAGAGATGAAAGAGATGGGCCCTAGAGCAGTGGCTCCCAAATGCCTGACCTTCTCAGACTGACCATCAGACTCACCCAAAGAGACTTAAAAAATACAGATTTCTGGGCCTCATTTCCAAAGACTGATGGACAGCCAGGTAGGTTTCGAAACATCAGAGTACTGGTGGAGTAAATGGTCTTGGACAAGTGAAAGTGCCCTTTTGTTTTAATATGAAAAAACTATAGTCAGGGATTAATGCAGTTAATGATAGAATATGAAGGAGACACATCTGATGCTCTTTTCAAAGCAACACCAAAACGGAATGAACTAAAAATCTTTGCAGTTTCAGCTGAACCAGGCAGACCTGAGAACTTTCACTACGAAATCAACAGAACTACCTCTGAACTACTCTGACGTGGGAAGGGGATAGTCTCAGCAAAAACGCCAAGACCCTATCTCACTCAGTACCAAGAAACACAAAGTACTAGAAAGGATATGACAAAATCCCTCCTAAGGGTCAAGAAGGGGGTATCACTGCATTTGCTGCACTTGATAGTCTCAGAGACTGGCAAGGGAAAGTACTTAAAAATCTTTGCTAAGAAAGTGAAAAAACGGTATTTATATAGTAAGTTTTTCCATTTCCATTCCAAACCCCTTCTCTCCCCATTACTGCTCAAGGAGCAACCCCCAACCCCCCATCCCTCTCTCCCACTCCACTCAGACCTTCCCACCTTTAGCCCAGCCCCTGTTCTGGCATCCAAGTTTGCCCCTCTCACTGCAGCCTGTGGAAGCTGGCTCTATTGGAAAGACATTCATAGGCCCTGAACCAGCAATCCTCCATCAGGGATTAACCCAAACATACATTATCTCAGTCTATGCTGAGTACCGCTGACAAATATCCTGGTTAAGTGCTGATTGGTTTAATTAAGGATTTGTGATTACAGCTGCATTGCCTTGAAAAATTTTGTCTAATTGAAATATACATACATACTATGCCTACTATCCTGACTTTTTATAACTATCTGTTTGATGATTTCAGCCTCTGCTAGTTTTTTTTTTTAATTATTTTTCTCCATTAGTATTTTAATATGGCCCAGCAATCCTTTTACTCATCCCTGTCTTCCTTTTTCCCTATCCATAATGACTCTTCCAAACAGTTCCCATTCTCCTTAATTCTACTGTTGCATTCACCCACCCTGAGCAGATGATGTAAACAATCACCAGGAAATACAGGACCTCTCTCCCAATTCACCTGCAAACCGACCCTATCTTCACTCATCACTACCTCCTTTTCTCCCATCTACTCTTAGCATCCTAAATAAGGGCAGGCAGAATCTGGTCCACAACTCTCCCATGTCCTCTCTATCTCATTACCTTAACATTTATCTCATACCCAAGCAGTCAGAAAACCCTCAAAGTTCCCTTTTACAGGGGTGCATAGGTGGCTCAGCAGGTTAAGGGTCCAACTCTCGGTTTCCACTCCGGTACTGATCTCAGGGTTCTGAGATCGAGCCCCTCATCATCGGTCTCCCTGCTCAGCAGGAAGTCTGCTTGGGATTCTCCCTCTCCCTCAGCCCCTCCCCACATTGTGTTCTCTTGTGCTCGGGAGAGCGCTCTCTCAAATAAATAAATAAATCTTTAAAAAAAAAAAATTCCCTTTTACATACAATGTTATTTTACATCTTTGAGCCTTTGTGCATGGCTGTTCCCTCTTCCTGGAATACCCTTCTCTTCTTTTCTTTAGCATCACCTCTTCCAGCCAGCTTTCCTAATGTCCTAGTATAAGTTACGTGTTCTTGTGACAATCCATTCTGATTACAAGTACTGCCTCAAGCTGTTATTATCTATATGTCCCCTATATTACACAGTATACTACCTGAATGGGAACTGGATTTTCTGTGTCTGTATCCCTGGCATCTAGTGTAGTACTAGACATATAATGGGTATTCAATATAAAGCTGAATGAGCTCTGCTCTTCAAAACCAACTCCTTCATTTGTACTAAGCCTTCCCTCTTTCTAGAACTTTCCCATCACTATCTAACCTCTGCTTTTGTTTCCTTTTTTTTTTAAAGATTTTATTTATTTATTTGTTAGAGAGAGAGAGAGAGAGAGAACGCACAAGCAGGGGAAGCAGCAGGCAGAGGGAAAAGCAGGCTCCCTGCTGAGCAAGGAGCCCGATGCGGGACTCAATCCCAGGATCCGAGGACTACAACCTGAGCCAAAGACAGACACTCAACCAACTGAGCCACCCAGGCATCCCTGCTTTTGTTTCTTTTAACATTTTTCTATACACTAGTTTCTTCTCAGTCTATGAAAGTATTTTCAGGTCTTTTCTCATCCTTAAAAAGACAAATCCTTTTCTTTAGTGTTGCCTTCTGCAGACAGTAGTAACTCCTTGAGAAGGCAGCACACTCTTGTTTTGTCCACCTCCCTTCCACTCTTTAACTCATCCAATTCTGTCTTCTGCTGTTACCACTAATTCAAAGGATAGTAATAACTTCTGAAGGGCTGAGCATACAAAAATGCAATTATCTCCATCCATTCAATCTTCAGCAATGGGAGCTATGATATCTGAGTAAAGAACAACAGAACAGAAAAATACCTCTATATTAGTTGCATTCAGCTTCTCCTCCATTACTTGTTTGAGGATGATGAGTGAAGATTTGATGGCTTCTTTCAGTGTCATAGACTTGAAACAAAAAGGGTAAGAAGAATAGCCATTATAATATAATCCCTCTTTCCTTCAAAGATTTCCCCTATAGTTCCCTGAAGAAATGTCGTAGCAAATAATCAAGCAGCTTAGTAAGTACAGTGCATAACAAGTATCTCTAGAATTCAAGTAAACTGCCAATAAGTACATTTATTCAAAGGAAAAAAAAAGTCTTATTTTGAACCAGATCAAGTCACCAACTTTCATATAAGTGATTTTGAAGAAGTGGAAAGGGCTACACTTCTGTAGTTATCTTCCTTTAATATAGAAGCAAGATAATATTGGGAATATCCTATGAATCAGAATTCCAAATGATCTAAAAAGGTAGCCCACTGGTTTAGCAAATCTGTTCTTGTACCGTTTTGAACCCATGAACCCAATTTTTTCCACACATAAAAATCAAAATTACCAGGGGTTGATGGAACCAGGTATCCCTGTGTGAACCATGTGAATGGTAAGTATGGCAGCCTTCAACCACAACGAGTTACCCAAAACCAAGCCCTCCCATCCCACAAGATAAAAAGTGCCAAATGCCTACTTGCTTCAAGAAACAGACTAGGAAAAAGAACTGTTAAGTAAAGCTGTAAAGATAAAGGATAAACAAACTGTGGTACATCTATACCATGGTATACCACTCAGCATTAACTACTGATTAAGTGCAATGAATGGAGGGGCACCTGGGTGGCTCAGTTGGTTAAGCAACTGCCTTCGGCTCAGGTCACGATACTGGAGTCCCGGGATCGAGTCCCACATTGGGCTCCCTGCTCAGCAGGGAGTCTGCTTCTCCCTCGGACCCTCCCCACTCTCATGCTCTCTCTCTCTCATTCTCTCTCTCAAGTAAATAAATAAAATCTTAAAAAAAATGAATGGAACAGTATATTGAACAAAAACAATATATTGAACAAAAAAGGGCAAACACACAATACAAACTGTATGAATGCATTTATAAAAATGACAAGAAGAGACAAGACTAATTTCTAGTGGTAGACATGGTTACCAGGGAGGAAGAGGGTGGCTGGAGAGGAGATAAGCATTTTAGGGAGTGAGGGAAGTGTTCTACATCTTGTTTTAGGTGGTGGTTATAAGGGTAGATAGAACTGTCAAACTCCTAGAAATGAACTCTTAAGGTCTGCCCATTTTATTGTATGTAAATTATACCTTGATCTAAAAAATAATAATAAAAGTTGTGACTGCTCAATTACCTTATGGTAAACTTCTTGTAAGGAGCTCTGGGCACCCTCTGAAGCAGAGCCAATTGCTCGAGCATCACACTGTACAAAGGTCCCGGAAGGGTCCATGTGAAACCTGCAAAATCCCCCAACAGAAGGGGATTAAAATGCTGAAGAGTGGTGGCATTTTAAGAAACAAACATCTCACTGAAGAATATAAATGCTTGCCCTGTGGCCAGGAAACCACTGAAACACTAAGGCACAGGTCCAAAAGACATTCTGTGCCTAGAGAAACCAGATCTTTTAAAAAGTGTTTAAACTGGGGCGCCTGGGTGGCTCAGTCGTTAAGCGTCTGCCTTCAGCTCGGGTCATGATCGCAGGGTCCTGGGATTGAGACCCGCATCGGGCTCCCTGCTCCGCAGGAAGCCTGCTTCTCCCTCTCCCACTCCCCCTGCCTGTGTTCCTGCTCTCGCTCTCTCTCTCTCTGTCAAATAAATAAGTTAAAAAAATCTTTAAAAAAATTAAAAAATAAAAATAAATAAAAGGTGTTTAAACTAATAAATTATAAGAGATATAAATATGCCTATCTAAATACTTGAGAGTAAAGATCAAATCAACATTCTAAAGCAAAGCTCTAAAACACATCCTGACTATAGTAACAAGTTACTTTTAATTTTTCCAGAATTAGCAGTGGTGCCAATAGGGGGAGTTCTTCATAGAATCCCCAAATTTGTCTTTGTATAAACAGCACACAATTACTGCACACAATTATTGACCTTTAGAATTTAGAAGCCCTTTATTTCTTGTAATTCTACAATAATCTTCTCAGTTGATTTAAATAACCAGTCCCCATCCCAAATTAAAATAATTCTACCAAAAAAGCAGGAAAAAATGGCAAATTATTCTTACAGCTGGGGTCCTTTCTCATCAACTCCTCCAAATAACAGTGCTACTCCAAAGGGACGAGACTAGAACCAAAAAACAAGAGGTATTAAGATAAATGGCTATTGAAGTAGGTGGTGAAATGGGCTGGGAAAGGCAGGTTCAGAGGACAAATGTCCTAGGTCCCTTAGAACAGCAAGAAAACTTGACACAAACATGACACTCACCATGGCACCTGGATCTGCATCTTCTTCTCCAAACTGTAGAGCGAGATTGGACACAGCCTGAGTCACACTCTCCACTGTCATTGTCTCATTGTAGGTGAACCAATGGTTCTAGAAGAAGAGCAAAACACGGTCTACCTCTTCTTCTTTTTTTTTTTTTTTAAGATTTACTTATTTGAGCACAAGCGAGCATGTGCAGTGGGGGCAGAGGGGGAGAGAGAATCTCAAGCAGACTCTCTACTGAGCACAAAGCACAATGCCCCACAACCCTGAGATCATAACCTGAGCTGAAATCAAGAGTTGGACGCTTAACTAACTGAGCCACCCAGGTGCCCCTAAATGGTCTACCTTTTAAATGAGAAAAGCATTAAAGCAGCCCACCATCTCACTACACACATCCCTGTGAACTACGGTTGCAAACTGAATGCTCAGCTCCATTGTGTTTTCCTTAACACTAAACTTGAATGCTTGGGACTACATGAAAGAAAGAGAAATAGCTCTGGAAATAAACTCTGATCAAAAGGACTCTAAGCAACGACAGACTAGAGGATTACTCCACTGAAAATCAGAGTCAACCCCTCGCAGCACCAAGCTTAGTCTTTTCACAAAGTGAATGCTAACAGCTAAGTGCCACTTTCCCTCAAAGACCCTATCTCATCATTGTGTTGGTGTTTAAATTAATGACTTACTTTTACATTAAGTAGTGACAGCGAAGTTGAAAATAAGTGCAAAAAATTTTACAAATCAGGTATTTTTTTTTTCCTTACTGGTCTACTCTCCAAGCAGAAAATATCAGTATTCCTGACCAGTATTTGTCACCTGGTACTAACATTACTTGCCACAGGAGAGCTGTTATTTACAAGCCCAACACCAAAGGCAGTTAGGGTAGAATATCCCTTAGCTACATCCACTTCCTGCTATGGTGCTCCCACAGAAAGTCAATTAGGGAACAGAATGCAGTGCAAAGCTTGCTTTATATACGGCAAATCAAAAAGAAGCAAGAGACTGTCAGCACTATTTGCCAGGGATTCCTTAAAGCTGCAATGGTTGAATGGCTAGACTCCAAACCTCAGAAAGTTATAAACTAGGGATTCTACCCAAAATCACTCCCAAGAGCTACATCTGATGTTGACACAGATAACCTGCGATACAGCTCAGGCAGCTATATCATCATTTAACAAGAAACTCAAGCATCATGGGAAAAAGGAGAGATGATGCTAATTTTACCTGTGTCTCCACTCTGGCTTTATCAATTAAAGTCTTAGCATCAGCAATTAGCCCACTCATGGCACAACCTGCAATGTAAAAGCAATAGTGACCCAGGGGCCAAATCCTTGCAGGACTCTTTCATCCACTCAGGAAATACTGAAATACTAGAATGGAACCATGACAGCCACATAGCAATCCCACAGCAATATACCCAAGAGGTAAGATGGGAAATTATTTGATTATCTGTATTGAACACAAGTATAATTATATTATAAATAAAAAACATCCACAATAACATAGAAGCCCAATATTAATTATGATAGAAGACAGAGAAGAGCAGCCAAACATGAATTTCCACATTAAATCCTTAAACATCCCTTTAGCACTTTTTGTAGACCACAATGCACTTTCAAACTAAGTGAACAATAACATCCCAACAGAAGAAATTAAGATAAAAAATAACCATCTTACTATGAGCTATAGTGGAAGACCCTAGGATAAAATCAAAAGCTTTTTCACCTCCCTGACCAAATACAAACCAAATAGTTTAGAGAGAAAGTTTGCCTAAAGGTCCAAGACGCCAAGGTTATGGCTTTTACTTTATACACCATGACTCAAAATTTGTATTGCCAGCCTAAGCCTTGTTCCCACATTTCAAACCCTATAAAGCCAAATGACTCCCTTAATATATCTACTTGGACATACCACCAACTCAAATCAAGTTCTTTCCCTTTTAGACTCCTTGACCCTCACAACCAATTAGATCTCAAATTCTATCAGTCTCTATTGAATTAACATGTCTGGCATTAATCCTTACTTTTTCCATTCTCTGGCTATTGCTTTGGTTAAAGCCCTCATCATCTCCATGTGGATTAAAGCAAATTTCTTACCTGGTCTCCCTACATTTAATCTCAGCTCCCTTCACTCTACCTGCAACCTTGTTATCAGAATGGTCTTTCTAAAATACTAATCTGATCATATTACCTCAATGCTTAAGCTCTTTCTCATCAATGCAAAAGGATCAAATTCAAGCTCTTTAGCATGGTAAAAAGGATTTCCAACTGTCTGATCCCAGACTCACTTCTTGCTACAGTCCACCTCCCAGTCATACTGCTTGTGCCAGGGTATTCCACATTTTACACCATCAAGGGTTTGCTCATTTCTATTCCCTCTAACCAGAGAGTCTCCCTTGCTATACCCAGACACTTGTTTGCTTGGTGAACACTTCCTGATCTTTTACTTTTACACTTCAACTCAGCTCAAGCTTCACCTTTATGGAATCCTTTTCTGAATACCCATTACCACTGGCCCCACACAAAACTATTTTCTCCTTTGTACCCCTACTAAACACATACTACAGCCTTTCTTAATACCTACCTACATCACTGAATTGCATTTACTTATTTACATGTCCACCTCCACTATTAGGCTATATATATGCTTCTGAAAGACGAGGACTATGTCTCATTTCTCTCTGTATCCCTGCTGACTAGCATTATCTGGCACACAGTAGGTTCTCAAATTGCTGAATGAAGTGACACTGCTCTATCTCCAAAAGACAGGTGACTTGAAATAAAGCAGCCACAATATTCTAATCTTAAAATACTAAATCTCAGTTTCTCTATCTATGAAAGAAATAATGTCAAGCTCACAGAGTCACCATGGCATTTGATTCTGAGGGCTTCAAGTAATTATTTTACTGATGTTTCATCAATAAGATGACTAGTAGGTTAAGAAAATCTGGACAGCCAACTAAAATGTCACACTATAAATAAGCAGAACTACTCACCCTGTAAAGCTACAGTGATGCCAGAAGCTAAGGCAGGGGAATTTAAAGAGACCAAGAAAAGGAGTGCTGGGGAGTCAGAGGGGGATGGGGGGGCAGGGAGTAAAAACATAAATCTGAAAACAGAGGAAGAGGACTGATCTGCTCAGTCTAATAGTCTTATGCTCTCTGACCCTTAGTCACCCTAAAGATCTTTAAGAAGTCCTCCTTTCAGCAGATATCTCTAGTTTTCCACATAATCCTCTGCTCCTGGTGGTTTCCTACCAGGACTAACATTATGCATCACTGAAGACCCAACAATCATAGGGAGCTGGCCTATGATTTAACCTTTACATATTTCAACAACCATTGCATTTGCCAAGTCTAAATTTGAAGGAGAAAGGAACTTGTGGGAGTAGGTGAGCTCTACATTGTGCACACTGACTGGCCTACTACCTGAAAAATAATAGCTAACAAGGGGATAAGATGTTCCTCTAATACATCTTCCTTGGAACACCAAAGATTAATTAACCCAAGCCAGATCCTACAGAACAGCTTTCCCCTACTCCTTACCTATGTGAGCATCAATCTCTACAATTTTCTCAATGCTGCTTGGCTCCATGAGCGGGGAGGTAATTCTCTTCTCCACAGCTAGGCACACACCCTCTGATGTCTGGATCCCAATGGCTGTAGAACCAAGCTAAAAAGAAATGCATTATGGTTATCATGTACAGGTCAAAGAACAGTCTCACATACTCACCAGGAATCTCTCTGAATAACTTCACAAGATAAAAGCTTCATTCAGCCATACCTAGCATGCAGAGAATAAGCAGCACCCTAATAAGTAATGTACTATTCCTATCAATGGCAAGAGCACTGATTTATAGAATTTTGTTCTTCTAAAGACAAAGTTCACTAAGTTCTTGAAAACACCTGGAACATGACCAACTTTAATGCCAGTATTTTGGACTAGCAGATTCTAAAGTTCTAAACATAGTGGGCAAAAAAGTAATAAAACTCGAATTTTTTTTTTCACCTCTGCTATCTTGACCTGTCCCAAAAGGTAGTATTTCTCAAATCTACAACATGACCTCCAAAAAAGTAATGTACTTTAAAAAAAAGGGGGGGGAGACAAGAAAAGAAGAAACATAAACACCACCAACAACATAAAAATAATCTTTTGAGGTCACTAGCAGTTCACAATATAGCTTAATTTCATCTCCCCATCTCCATGACACCATCCTAGTCACCATCCCTCTATGTCTGTTTATCTATAAAATACATCAAGAAGAGTAAATGTGTTAATATATAAAACGCTTAAGATTGTGCCTGGCACATAATAAATGAGTAACAAATTTAGTCATTCTTCTTATATGCCTAGATTACATCAACAGCCTCCTACTTAGGCTCCCCAACTTAATCTCTCTCTAAATGTATATTTCATGTTATGGCCTGACTGATTTAATAAAGTGCTATTTTCATTATACTTCTTCTCTGAAGAATTAACATCTCCCTATATTGCCTGTAACATAAAATCCACATAAGCTTCCAGAGTCCTCAAAACCTAATCTCACTTTTTCTCTTCCAACTTTATTACTCATTATTCTCCAACAAAATCCACCAGGTATAGCCCAACCCATTTTCTCATGCCATATTATCCCCTACCTTCACACCTCTGCTCATGCCTTCTTTCCCTTGGAATACAATCTTCTCTCTGGATCAAGTTCAAGCTCTTTAGCATGCTAAAAATTCAAATTCCACCCACCATTCATAAAGCCTTCGATGACTAAATGTGCTCTTTCCTCTGAATTTCCATTATTTAGTTAGTCCTACAAAGCAATGCCTGCCAGTGCAATCATCAGACTCCTGGAACCTGTTATTGCAAAGGAGTCCAAAGAATTCCATGAATCATTATGCATAAGATGTTTAACATGTTTGTACACTGAATGATCATGTCTCATACACAGATGTATTATTTTTCAAATGTGTAAAGTTGTGACCTTATAAGTGTTTTTAAATGTATATACCAGCTTTTTATTATATATTTTTTTAAAGTTCACTGTTTTAGGATTTCATTCTTTAAAAGATTATTTATTTATTTACTTGACAGAGAGAGCACAAGCAGGGGGAGCAGCAGAGGGAGAGGGAGAAGCAGGCTCCCCGCTGAGCAAGGAGCCCAATATGGGGCTCAATCCCAGGACCCTGAGATTATGAGCTGAAGGCAGACACTTAACTAACTGAGCCACCCAGGTGCCCCTTATATATTTTCTTAATTGGTGTTTACATGCATAACTATAGGAGATGAACTGAAGAATTTTGTGTAAAAAAAAAAATGAGTGTTCATACTTCTAGTTAAAGATGTAGACTGAACACACACATTAGCTCTACTCCTTCCCCCAGCCTGGCAATAGTACAAGATTAAAGGACAGTGGGGCCGGGGGAGGCGGGGATGCACAAATATACAAGGATAAAGAAAATGGGCAAAGACACAGCAACGAAATTTCGAAAAAAGAAGATGGGTCGGTTAGTGATAATTTACTTTGCAGACCTGAGAATTCTGAATCCTAAAGTAGTAAAGAAAATCAAGAAACAATGTGATTTATATCATAGAACCCTCAAAAAAGGAAATGGTGGCATCAAGGACCGTTGGCAGTAGAAACAGGAACTAAAAATTGCAAGATCAGTTCAATGTCTACCTAAGAAACAGATTTCCAGATCCCCTCCCCTGGGCTGTAAAGCTAGATGATGGTCTGCACCCCAACTCCTGTAGAAGACTCTGGAGAGTGTAAAACAGGGTGGTCTTTGGATTGGGAAACACTAAGCACAGTCAAAAACAGGAGTATTAGAGTGGAAACAGGGGTGTTAAGTAAAAATTGACAAGCTTAATGTTAAGAACCTCAGCCTTCTTTCCCCATCCAGCTCTCAGAAGCTAGTAGGAGAAACACCCTTCAGGCATGATATGAGAAGGGGCAGTTTTCTCTGGAGCAGTGGTTTTCACTTTTTGAAATCTACATTAAGAAATATATTTTGTATCATGATCAAAACACAAAAAGATACGAATAAATGTAACAGAAACAACATGGGAAAAAATACAATGAAACACTCACCAACACTATGAGCAAGGCATTCTAATATCTCCTGTTCTATTCCACTCAAAAAGAAATGCTTCCATGATCCACTAAATTGATTTCAATGACTACCAATGGGTCAACACTTGCAGCTTGAAAACCACAGCTCTAAAAAATCTAATCAGTTTGGGGCACCTGGCTGACTCAGTTGGAAGAGCATGTAACTCTTGATCTCAGGGTTGTTGAGTTCAAGCCCTGCATTGGGTGTAGGGATTACTTAAATAAATAAACTAAGGAGGAAGGAAGGGAAGAAAGAAAGGAAGAAAGAAAGAGAGAGAGAGAAAGGAAAGGAAAGGAAAGGAAAGAAAGAGAAAGAAAGAAAGAAAAAGAAAGAAAGAAAGAAAGAAAGAAAGAAAGAAAGAAAGAAAGAAAAGAAAGACAGAAAGAAAGAGAAAGAAAGAAAGAAAAAGGAAGGAAGGAAGGAAGGAAGGAAGGAAGAAAGGAATCTAACCAAGAAGGAAAAAAATCAAAAGAAAACTTAAAAAAAAAAAAATCCTTGGGGCACCTGGGTGGCTCAGTCGGTTAAATGTCTGCCTTTGACTTGGGTCGTGATCTTGGGGTCCTGGGATTGAGTCCTGCGTCAGGCTCTGCATTCAGCAGGGAGTCTGCTTGAGATTCTCTCCCTTTGCCCCTCCCCCCACTCTCTCTCTCTCTCTCAATAAATAAATCTTTTTTAAAAATCCTTAAAGAAAAAGAATATATTTCATCCACAAGACAAGACTAGGACACTAATAAGAAAGAGGAAAAAACATTAAGAGTTTGGAAATTAAAAATACTTTCTTATGAAACTACTGGAGAACCTTTACCAAATTGAAGGAATACATGAAAAGAAAAAAGGATGACACATAGGAGCTAACACAAGAGGGAGTTAAAAGGAATTGCTAGGATGATGCTGACAGAGTATCCTGAGTATATACAGCTAGGCAGTATGCCCAGAGATCTAGTCCAGACTGGAGCAGGTGAGAAGGTTCAAAGACATATTTAAGGGTCTTTTTTTTTTTTTTTTTAAGATTTGTTTGAGAGAGAGAAAGACAGAGTGTACACATGCAAGAAAGGGGAGGTACAGAGAGAGAGAATCTCAAGCATACTCCCTGATGAACGCAGAGGCTGACTCAGGGCTCAATACCACCACCCTGAGATCATGACCTGAGCTGAAATCAAGAGTCGGATGTTTAACTAACTGAACCACCCAGGGGCGCCCGGGTGGCTCAGTCGTTAAGCGTCTGCCTTCGGCTCAGGTCGTGATCCCAGAGTCCTGGGATCAAGTCCCGAATGAGGCTCCCTGCTCAGCGGGAAGCCTGCTTCTTCCTCTCCCACTCCCCCTGCTTGTGCTCCCTCTCTTTGTGTGTCTCTGTCAAATAAATAAATCTTAAAAAAAAAGAATAATTCTAAACAAAACAAAAAAAAACCAGGCACCCCTATTTAAGAATCTTTAATAGGATATTTAATGTGCCTGGATGTTTTGAGAAGATATATACAACCTGGAGAGACTTTGGGGATGATTTTATGACATTCATATAGTAAATTAAGCAAATGTTTTTAAAAAGAGAGTTCTGAACTCCCAGGAAAATATTGTGCAGAAATGGAAAAATGGCTCAGCTGTGAATGGCATTTACATAGTCACACTGATATAAATGTTGACTAATGATCTTACAAAATTATGATATATATCATATAGAGTGGGTTGCCTTACCACCACCCCACTAGGAAATTGTATGTGTGTGGGGTATCTGTCTGCCTGTCTCTCTACATGTGTCAGTGGGGGCAGAAATCATCATTCTCCATAATATAAAGTCTGTGGATAATGCCTAAGTAAAACAAAACAAAAATATGTAAGTCTGCGCTAGAAATACGGAAGTAAATGCCAAGAAAATTATCAGCTAAAAGACTTTAAAGTGTTGCCTTTGGGAAGCTGAAGGTGAAGGGGGCAGTCCTCAGGGATTGCTGTTTTTGTTACAAAGTTTATATAATTATTTTATCTTTTGACTCTAAAACTACATACAGGTATGCCTTAAGAATGAAATTTTTAATGAGAAAATATATTATCAGAGAATTTATTTGGCACTTAGTTGTTCTCTAGTTATTTTATGTATTGTGTATTGCTCTTAAATCTCCAACTGAACAGAGCAGGACAGAATTCATACCTACTTTTAAATTTTATCTAGCAGAGTTGTTCTCAACCAGGGACCCATTTTACCCTCTAGAGGACATGTGTCTGGAGACGTTTTTGGTTGTCACAGTTGGAAACTGAGTGCTACTGGTATCTAACAGGTAGAGGCCAGGGATTCTGCTAAACATTCTACCTTGCACAAGATGGTCCCCGAACAAAGAATTATCTGGTCCAAAATGGAAATAGTCCCTGGGTACTATAATTATTTTGTGGATGAACCATTCTCATATTACAAGAATAAATTCTCAGCCTGTTCAATTTGGCCTCCAACTTAAATAACTTCCTAAGGTTCCACTCCAAAAAAAGGGTTAATATTTTCAAGACAGTCTACTTTATAAAATACATCAAAATCAAGATAATTTTCTTTTGAACACTTACATTTACCCCCAGATGTTTCAGTATTACAGTTCTGCCTAAACTTCACCCCACCGCTTGGTAGGGATGGGGGAAACGGAGAAGAGAAGTGAGAGAACATTTGAATTGATTCTGTGTAGTACTTCCTTAGTATAACTCATAGTAACCAATGACCAGATGCTCCGTATAATATGGTAATTTTGATACTGCCACAGATTATCCTTCCTTTCCCCAAAAAACCTACTCTAAAGGCAATTTTTTTCCACTTCTGCTGGCTGTATCTCACCCATGCCATCCATACAATACCTCTAAATGATAATTTCTTCTTGTCAGCCATTCTTAGTCATTTCTCCATCTCCTTTCATACTACTGAATACTTAAAGTTATTAAATTGATTTCTCATTGACAACTCAAAAGTTGTCAAGGCAACAACCAGGTTATTTTCACACAGGTTAAGTCACATCTATTAAGGGCCACATGGCTATTTCTATCTTAGTCCAACATAAGGCTAGAGATCAGATGCTATCTAATTATCTTTAAGCAATCTGGAAATCACTAGCAGTAAGGAGCTTAAAGGAGAAACCCCAAAAAACTGAGGCTTATTCTTGGTTTGCACATCTGGGTGGGACTGTTGTCTCTAGAGGCTCAAAATAAATGCCACAGCTTGATAGTTTCATACTTCATAGTACTGTATGGTTTCAATACAGGGCAAACATGATCAGAAACAGAGACAAGCACTTGTAGCTGGCCCACCACCTATCATAGTGCATCCACTTTTATTTCTATGTCTTCAACTAATCGAAATCTCTTTTGCCCTTTTCCAGATTCTCATAAAACCATACATTCTTTCTAAAATAAGTAACTTAAGAGAGAAACACAGTAGCTCTCTTCAATTATGCAAGGAACTGTCTTTGGAGAAGGTTTCAATGTCCGGTATGGTTCAAGGGCAAAACTAGGGCCAAATGAAGGAAACTTCAGGAAGCGAGACTTTTCATTCAATACAAGGATAAATTTCTTAACCATTATGAATTGTTTTGTAACAGAAATGAGCCATCTTGGGAGAAAATATTCTGAAGCACAGGGTAAAGGGCTGGACTAGATCAGGGATTCTCAAACCTTGCTAGATATCAGAATCACTGAGGGAATCCTTAAAAATACTGATGCCTTGGACCTTACCCTGGACAATCTATATCAGAATTTAGATTATCCATAATTCAACAAATGCACATCTCATGTGATAACGAAGTTTAAGTACTGACAGCTTACTTACTATTTTTCTTAATACTGGTTGGAACTACTTGATTTTGTTACTAGATAACAAGACACATCTCTTATTCAGTCCTGAAAGTGTCTAGTAAAAATCCACAACTTTACTAATAAGAATACAGGTGATCAGTTAAATGATATGTTCAAAATATCTCCAGATGCTAACTCTAGATTTCTATACTCCTCTCTTTATAGCCAAGAAGATTAAGAACACAAGCATGTCCCTCCAGCCCCATTGAGAAAAAGCTACATAATTATGAAGCAGTTATCTGTTCAAAAGGTTTTAGGAATGAGATGGAAATTGCTATTAAAATGGTTAGTAGGGGTGCTGGGTGGCTCACTAGGTTAAGTGTCTGCCTTCGGCTCAGGTCATGATCTCAGGGTCCTGGGATCAAGCCCCATTGTAGGGCTCCCTGCTCAGCAAGGAGTCTGCTTCTCCCTCTCCCTCTGCCCTTCCCCCAGCTTGTGTGTGCGCTCTCTCTCTAATAAATAAATAAAATCTTAAAAAAATAAAATGGTTAGTTGGTTAAAGGGAGATAAAGAATATTTTCTAAAAAAAAGAGCTAAAACACATTTACTCCAAATGTTCTGCCAGCAAGCATTAGGTTGCCATGAAATTTCAAAAACTTGCCACTTGATACTATACCTTGATAGCTTCAATGGCATATTCCACTTGAAATAATCTTCCCTCAGGAGAAAAAGTATTCACGCCCCTATAATTAAAAAAAAAAAGTATTAAAAATTGTCAGAAAAAATAAGCGTAAACAAAACTCAAGTTCCCTAACATCTAGCTCAAATGGCTACAAGATGTGCATGTTGTCATTATTCTCCTTCACCCACAACAATCTGGAGCTATTTTTTTGTACATTTAACAGCTTTTCAAGAAAATGGAACTTATGTGTGGAATACTTCTGTCCTACTCCCGGAGACTTCAAACTGATCAAATGAGAAGAGGTGGCCTTCTGTCTCAATCCTGAATCAATCTGCAATTCCTTCAGTAAATTCATGCCCCAAAACTACCAGGCAATTCCCAAGAAAATAAGCATTTATCCTTATCCTCTTCCCATTACATACATTTGCTGTTAATATCTTACTTTTCAGTAAAAGTCAGTTACAGGTACATTTCTCTATTTCTATGAATTAGGACTGGTATCTTAAGAGACTGATAATCTGGGCGCCTGGGTGGCTCAGTTGGTTGGGCGACTGCCTTCGGCTCAGGTCATGATCCTGGAGTCCCGGGATCGAGTCCCGCATCGGGCTCCCTGCTCGGCGGGGAGTCTGCTTCTCCCTCTGATCCTCCCCCCTCTCATGTGCTCTCTCTATCTCATTCTCTCTCTCAAATAAATAAATAAAATATTAAAAAAAAAAAGAGACTGATAATCTGTGCAGTTCCTAAAGCCTAAGCTAGTTTATTTATTCCATACATATTTATACCAATTACATGCCAGACTTCTTTTTCTCTCCAAAACACTTCCCCACCTTTCTTTGCTCCATTCTTTTGGAAATCACTATGAAGAAGTAGCATCAGTCATGGTCTCAGCTATAAAAGTTTTCAGCACACAATGAATACTTCAAAAATACTTGAACAAGTGAATGAAAATAGTTATGATTCCTGGATTATGGAGTTTGGATTTTGTAACATGTAATATGATATATAATACAGCATTTTCAAATCTGTTCTAGCAAACACTTTCTTCAAAAAAATTTTTATATATAGCCCCAAATATAAAACAGGTAATAATACAAGTTGACATTTACTGCACACCTACTATATGCCTGGCATTGCTATAAACCTCTAAATGACTTAACTCATTTAATCCTCAAAATAATCCTATGATACTATTTCACAGTTGAGACACAAAGAGGTTAAGTAATTTACCCAAAGTCACTCAGCATATAAGAAGTAGAGGTGGATTTAGAATTTAGGCAATGTGACTGCAGAGTCCAAGCTTTTAACTATTCTACCATACTGCCTCTGGGAATTATTACTCTGGGTTAAATCAGAAGTGAAAGGAGAATCCCACAATCCCAGTATCCCCCTTGTCCCAGAGGTCATTTAAAAAGTTCAGAACTCGGGGCGCCTGGGTAGTTCAGTTGGTTAAGCATCTGCCTTCAGCTCAGGTCATGATCCCAGGGTCCTGGCATCGGGTCCCACATCAGGCTCCGGAGCCTGCTTCTCCCTCTCCCTCTGCCTGCCACTCCCCCTGCTTGTGCTCTGTCAAATGAATAAATAAAATCTTAAAAAAAAAAAAAAGTTAGGGGCGCCTGGGTGGCTCAGTTGGTTAAGCGACTGCCTTCGGCTCAGGTCATGATCCTGGAGTCCCGGGATCGAGTCCCGCATCGGGCTCCCTGCTCAGCAGGGAGTCTGCTTCTCCCTCTGACCCTATCCCCTCTCATGTGCTCTCTCTCTCTCAATCTCTCTCTCAAGTAAATAAAATCTTTAAAAAAAATAAATAAAAAATAAATAAAAATTAAAAAAAAAAGTTATGACCTGTAAGGAACAATTAAAAAAAAAAAGATTTTATTTGTTTGAGAGAGAGAGAAAGAGAGCATGAGCAGGGGCTGGAGCAGAAGGAGAGGGACAAGAAAGGGACAAGCAGACTCCTCCATGTTGAGTGGGGAGCCTGACTCAGGACTCAATCCCAGAACCCTGAGATCATAACCTGAGCCCAGTCAGATGCTTAACCAAATGAGCTACCCAGGCGTCCCAGGAACAATTTTTTTTAAAAATCACTGAGTGAAAAGTAAGGACAGAAGACCTGGAATTAAGTTCTAGTTCTGCAACTAGCTTTAATTGCCTCAAATGAAAAACAAAAACCAAAACCTATGCTGCCTCTGTTACAGATAATATTGAATTGCATAGAGTAGGAAAGAACTTTGAAATGTGTAAAGTATTATGTGAATATAGTATTTTCACTCTAATTCAAGCACTTCATCCTAGTGAGGTGTTACTACATTCTAACATGGGCTCTGCTCTTGGCCCTCTGCTCAAACTTTACTGTTTCCCTGGGTTGTTTCATTTACACTAAGTACCAACTACTTTCAAATCTCTATTACCAGTTTGACCTCTTCCCTGACTAATTGCCTCCTGAGCATTTTTACTTGGATATCATTAGCACCGAACACTCAACATTTTCCAATCTGAAATATCTCTTTAAATCCAGCCATCCTTGCAAAATCGGCTCCATCTCCTGCCATTCCTATTTCATTTTTATTTCAAAACATCTCCAATCTCCCAGTTCTCCAAGCTAGAAAGTTCTGAATGATTTGACTCATTTTGGGAGAAATGATGGGGACATCTCCCATATTAATATGCCAAGTCACATCAATTCCTCCCACATAGTAACTCAACACTCTTCTTTCATGCTCAACGCCCTCATTACCTTTCACCCAACTATTATAATAGCCTTCTAACTGGTATTGACTCACTCTTTCCTCTATTCCAGTCAAATAATCTCTGCAAAACACATCTTCTTAAAACGAAAATTAATAGCACATGGTTGCCTAAAGAGTAAGACCCAAACTCCATAACCACACATAAAAAAACCATTCAATATCTAGCACCAACCTGTTTTTCCCATAGTTCACCATTCCCATACATGCATCACATGTGCCATACAGAACAGAATTTTCCCATTCACTGTGCTTTCCCATTGTCCCTCCTTTGTGCATCCTATATTCTTGGCCTCAAAACTACTGACTCTCACAGTCCATATTTATTAAAATCTTACTCTTTCTCAAGACTCAGTGTAAATACCAGTTCTTTTTCAAAGTTTTCAATGATCCCCAATACTGAGTGCAATCTCTCTCAACAAAACTTCTATAGTACTTGATCTGAATTTCTCTAATGACATGAATACACTGACTCACACTACAGTTATTTTTGTAAATAGTTCTTTAAAAGACAGTCTCCCGCATGAGAGCAAGGATCTTGATATTGTTCACTGCTGTATGGCCAGCAACTAGAACAGTGCCTTATACACAGCAAGCATTCAAGTATATTAGCTAAGTGAATTTTAAAAAGCTGTATTTTAGGTATTCTTGGGAAGATACAAAAATGAAAATAACACAAAGCAATCGTTGAGGAAGCTAAGTAAAGGATCACAAAACCTTAATAAAGGCTTTCTGATAATAACAATTTCTATCATACACACCCTAACTCAAAATTCTATGACCCAAAGATAATTCTTTTTAATGCTTGGGAAGATAAATACTAATAGTCATTTTATAGGACAGTAGGAAAAGCTGTCAGTTTTAAAACTTCACATATATATTCTAAGAGTCAGTAAAAGGATAAAAAAGTGGTAGTTCCAGGTGATAAAACTTTTGACAGGGTCAACATATATTCTAACAAAAAAATGGAGCTTCTAAGGACCTAGGAGGAAAGAAAAATCTGCCTTTCCCGGCTTAAAAAACAAACACAAAACTTTCATAGTTATGTGAAAACCTAACTGACCAAAGCAGAAACTGAAAGTAAAAATGTCTACAGCATAAATATGTGCAATTTAATATTACTCAGCATTTCCAAGCCCTGAAAAGTGTTATTTTTTTTTAAATAAATACAACAATCTCACAACCTTAATTTCGAAAAACAGATCTGGCCTTAACACACACAAACTAACTTGCTTGAAGCTTCTTAAAGAGTCAGAAAAGCCTAGGTCTAGTGGAATCAGCGTGATGAGGAAACTCTTGAGAACCACTCTAAATTCCAGTTCCTACAAAATCAGACTCCACACTCTATCTGTGCATAGCTGAGAATGCCTTAGCGCTTTTGCATAAAGTATACATCCCAGCATGCCCTCCTACATCTCAAAGAAAAGGCGGCTCTATTTCCACGACTAAGAAACGGAAAACGAGGTAGTTGCCCTAGAAGGGGAGCTGAAATTATGAAAGCCATTAAAGAATCTCTAGTTGCTTTTTCTTCCAGGCAACACGTTCACATTTTCTAAAAAGGCAGTCATACTCCTCACGAAATGATGAACGGGGGAGGGGGTGACCCCTGGACTTCTCCGGGTTAAAGGTCAGAGTCCCGGCCCCTCAGCCTTCTTCCTCAAGCACAAAGCGGTGCTTCTCGCTTCCGCACCCAGTCAGGACCTAGTAGTGACTCAGCGGTAGGACCCGGCGCGCGTTTAGCTTGGGGAATCACTGCAGGCGGCCAGGGAGGGAAAGAGATCCCCAGGCCCGGCCAGACTCGGGTTCCTGGGGCGCCCCATGACACGGCAGAACCCAGGCCGGGACCGGGCCCCAGTCCTGCCCACCCATAACCCTGACCCCATTTCCCCCGACGCACAGACCTGTCGTACTCAGATCGGGTGAGGAACATGGTGAGGGCAGGAGAGGGTGGCAGCAGCTACGCGGGGTTTTTGAGGGCCAACACGAGTCCACCAGCACCCAGCTCGCCCACACCACCACAGAATCGAGGCCCTGCTCCCAACTGCGCGTGCGCCCGCGACCCCTTCAGCCCGCCCTCCTGTGCCTGCCTCCTATTGGTTGGTCTTAGTTCCCGCCGAGGTGATTGGGTCAACGTGCCTCCCTGCCCGGCCTGGGTTGGTTTCAGGGAGGGCGGGAGGAGGGCCGTCCTTCCGCTTAAATCGCGGGTGGTTGCTAATGCGCTCGGAGACGAAGGCGCGTGGGGAGAGTTCTTCTTTTAGACGAGGTGTGAACCGCCCTAAGATTGGCAATCGGGAGACCTTGTACGGAGAGTTGAGCTGTCTGAACTCTGGTTTGATAGGCTCCAGTAATCCGCGCCGGAGTACGTTGGTCCCATTTTTCTCCGCGCCGTGCATCCGCCCAGCCTTTCGCGGATTCCCGGCCCTTTCGGTCTGGTTGCGGTCTCTCCGAGGCGCTGTGTGGTGCGCTCCAGGACTCGCCGTGGGCAGTGATGAGGTGCGCTACCGTGGGTGTGAGCGGGCGCTGTGGGCGAGTCCGTTTGCTTCTGCCCACCCTACCGCGTAGTTCGTTTGAGAAAAGTTGGTGGGTTTTAGTCAGCGGGAAAATGTCTCCCAAGTTGCCGCCTGGTCAGGGTAATTTTACCTAAACTTCCTTCCACTCCTTGCCCTCCCCGCCCCCCCCAGCCCTCCCCAGTACAGGTTTTAGATCGGCTAACGCAGAGCCTTGGATCTGGGATTCATATGGCTCACTGCTTTTTCTGTCATTCATGGAGAATTTAGCTGACGGTGCCGCCTTTTTGTGCTTCGTGCTCCCTGCTTGCCTTCCCTAAGGTAGGAGAACAACGTCACAGCTTCAGGAAAGGCTGTAAATGAATTATTTGTTCAAGAAAGATAGCCAGTTAAGAAGCCATTTGATAGGCAGTGTATGACTGGAAGGGAAATGCCAGGGTTTCATTCCAGTCAGTATGATACCACTGGTCAAGTCTTAACTTCTCCAGGCCTCGTCTCTCTCAAGAAAAGTTCATATATGGCCCTGGGTTAGGTTTGTAAATGACCAAGGCATTTCAGTCGTGGAGGGAGTGTAGAAATACGCCTTTCGGGAATTGAAATCTGTTTTTAACCATCATTTATTTCCTACCTTCATAAATTCAGCAGGAATATCGTTTTGTGGTCCCTAGCCAACCAGATGTTTGACACTAATAAAACCGAGAAGTTCCAAGTAGCAATCCTCAGGGATCTGTTAGATTTCTGAGAGAAGAACTTTGCGTCCTTTAAGTTCCCGGTCAACTAATGTGGCCTTTCTATTGAAAAATGCCAGTTAAATTCATTGTGCCTGCTCTTTCAAGGTTATTTTGAAATTAATATACAGTAACTATATACCTACATAGGTATTATATATAAACCCATATAGGCACTTGAGCATAATAGTATTTCCTGAACACTCAGGGATGCAAGGTGCTCTGCAGCCCCTACTAATAGCAGGTATGGCAGCGAATGTTCCACAAAATCACTTGAATGTGGAATCTCCTCTGGGTAATTGTGTTTGTGCCCCATATATCATAAATGAAGGGGAGCCAGTAGCTGATGGTGGCTAATAAGGGAAATCTTACTTTCTCCCAAGAAAATGGATCCTCATGGCATTAAAAATCCAGCACCTGTTGTATAGTTTCTTGCCTATGATCAATTCAATAAATGTTTCATTAAAAAGTTGAACCAAGTGTCCATCTGAGAAAAATGATAAAGGAGCCACAGAAGACAAAAAAGAAATGAATGTAATAAGACATGAGAGAATGAGCTACATTCAGAAACCGAGAAAGGTATCTAAAACATATTGGGGAGCCAGACACATTGGTCCTGGAGCAAAACGAACTGTGGCATAATAGTCCCGGGTGGACTGGAGATAATACTATTCCAAATAAAGAAACCAGTAAGAACTGATCCCCAAACTGAATTCTTTATGTACCTGAAATTGCCTAATTTGTAAATGTTTCTAACTATACATAAACTAGAAAATGTTACTTTTTAAAAAAAGACACCTGAAAGCATGTATAACTGTCCCCATGACTTATAAAGAGAAATACAAAAGGGGTCAGGAATTGTTTCAAAAACTAACCATAAAAGAGAGCACCTTGTACTTTGAGTGGTGGCAGCAAAAGGAGGGAACTGGCATCTGGGGAGCTACTGGGAGGCTACAGACACTAGCTTAAAGTAATTTTAAAAGCCTCATGGTATCTCTTTGAAAGAAATAAAATGAAAGATTTAGCTACTTTAAAGTAATTGAGAATAAACAAAATGTACTATATACACACAACAGGTATTACTTTAGCCTTAAAAAGGTATGAAATTCTGACATACTACAACTAGGATGGAGATTGAAGACATTATGCTAAGTGAAATAAGCCAAACATGAAAGGACAAATATTGTGTTATTGTACTTATATAAGGTACCTAGAATAGTCAAATTCCTAGAGACATAAAGTAGACTAGTGGTTACCTGGGGCAGGGGAAGAAGGGGCTGAGGAATTATTGTTTAATAGTTATGGAATTTCAGTGTGGGATGATGAAAAATTTCTGGGGATGGATTGTGTATGATGATTTTACAATAGTGTGAATGTACTTGATGCCACTGAACTGTACAGTTAAAAATTGTAAATTTTGGGCGCCTGGGTGGCTCAGTCGTTAAGCATCTGCCTTCAGCTCAGGTCATGCTCCCAGGGTCCTGGGATCGAGTCCCACATCGGGCTCCCCGCTCAGCGGGAAGCCTGCTTCTCCCTCTCCCACTCCCCCTGCTTGTGTTCCTTCTCTCGCTGTGTCTCTCTCTGTCAAATAAATAAATAAAATCTTTA
Source organism: Callorhinus ursinus (assembly GCF_003265705.2). Classification (NCBI taxonomy): domain Eukaryota; kingdom Metazoa; phylum Chordata; class Mammalia; order Carnivora; family Otariidae; genus Callorhinus; species Callorhinus ursinus. The sequence goes on along the minus strand of NW_027397071.1, from coordinate 9,824,971 downwards.
AAAAAAAATTGTAAATTTTATGTATATTTTACCACAATAAAAAGAAATACTTTTTTTAAAAGGAAACTAACTGAAATGTGAGTTCTTTGAGGACCAGTACTGTGTCTTACTCAGCCTAACACCTCACATATAGTAGATGCTCTAGATTGTTGAGTAAATAGGCAATTATTGATTGATTGCTATAAACATACTAGTTGTATAGAGGTTAATATATGTGTCACTTGGAGAATTAAATAGAAAATTCAGTATTTCAAATTGCCACTCTTAAAATTTAATTTCACACTAATTTTTCTTTTTTTTTTTTTCTTAATTTCCTTTGTGGAGTTTGGTTGGTTGGTTGGTTGGTTTGGGTTTTTTTTTATAAACTTGACAAGAGTTTGTTGGTCACAACTCTTTTAGGTGACATACTGAGAGATGAGAAGGACTGTTACTTCCCAGAGAAATGCAAATCCCTTGGACATTAATGAAAGTTATGTATTCACCCACAGAATGAGAGCTCTCAGATATTTTGGTACTTTTTTGCACATACAAAAATACCCCCTAATTAAAAGCTGCTGTAATCATTTTAAGAGATGAAACACAGAGGTCTTAACTATATTACAATTAACTATCTATAGATTAGAAGCCTTGTCATTCCACTGCAAGTAAATGAAATAGTTTGGTAAAGTTAATAACCCAACAAATATTGAAACTACTCAGATTTGTTAGTAAATGTCCTGTATTATTACTTTGTGTCAGACATTCCTGGGTGAATGACAGGAAATATACGTATGTGGAGAATTTTGTAAGTGATTTCAAATCAATCAATAGTCGAGGTCTCTTTGCTCTTCCTAGATATCATGTTCCCCAAATCCATCTATCTACTTTTATCTCTAGTAGCTACAATTTGTTATTTACATAAAGAGATGTTTTAGATTTGGCTGCTTCACCTTATGATTTTTTTTTTTTACTTCAGTCATTTTGTAAGGATATTTTAAAATAAGCAAAAATTTTTTACCTCTTAATAGAGGTTTAACGAACTTTGCAGTCAAATGCTCTACCCCTGAGCTCTACCCCCAAGAGGTTTAACGAGCTTTGATTCTTGCAGGCCCCTTAAGAAATAATAATTGGCCAGTCCTGGCCAACTACTGAGCATGGCAGGAGTACTAATGCAGTGTCATTGTTGGAATATTTGGGACTCCTCCAATGGGCAGCATTGGCTTGAGGACCACCCATCATCCTAGCCGAAACTCGTAGAACTGTGCTGCAGTCTGAGACACTGCCTACTCAGTCCTTTCTTTTCCCTCCCCTTCATAGGTGTCAGTTCTGTATCAGAGTTTACACAATCTCCCACCTTTCCTGCTCCCTCCCTTTTATCTTTCAGACATTTCCCCTAAGAAATCTTCTGCATGGTGTTATGGGCTGACTTGTGTTCTCCCAAAATTCATATGTTGAAGCCCTAAACACCCAATAACTCAGAATGTGGTTGTATTTGGACATAGGTCCAAATACAGTTAAGTTAAAATGAAGCTGTTAGGATGAACCCTAGTCCAATCTGACTGGTGTCCTTATAAGAAGAGGAAATTGGACTCAGAGACACTCTGGGGGCATGGTGCAGAGGAAGGGCTATGTGAGGACACAGCAAGAAGGTGGCCGTCTGCAAGCCAAGGGAGAAGCCTCAGAAGAAACCAAACCTGTTCACCTCTTGATCTTGGACTTCTAGGCTCCAGAACTGTAAGAAATAAATTTCTGTTGTTTAACCTACCCAGTCCATGATATTTTGTTACGGCAGCCCTAGCTAATATACATGCCAAATCCCACCTTGGCAACTGCTCAGAGGATCCAAACTAACACAAGTGGTACCAGGAGAGGTCAAAAAAACAAAAAAAGCTAGATAATAAAATGAGGTTTCAGGACCAGCTCACTCACTACCTGGTGAGCAAAGACAGTATTAATCCTGAGTAGTATAGGGGCATGGGTTGTCCCAGCACAAGGTGGTGATCCAGCTGCTAAAGATTTCATCAGCAGTGACCTGAGAAAGCATCCCAATGGAGGAGAAAGAAGAGTACAATTTCAGGCATTTGAAATATATGGGGGTGGGGGTGGGCAATGCCTACAAGGACAGTGGAATTGGCTGGTTACTGCTAAGTTGTATTGACACTCAGGAGAGATAAGGAAAAAGCAAAGGTCTCCCTTGGTTAATGGCCAAGTATGAGAGATAGAGGACCTCTTTTGTAACTTACAAAGAGGCTTTTATCTCCTGCAATGGAAGAGCTGACACAGCTATGCCACAGACTCAGGACATGATAGTTAGAGGCACAGAGCCCCAGAGACATTAAAATGTGTGGCCAAAGCAGGTTGGGGCCCTGGCTGAGGAAACCTGAAACCCTGAAACAAGGGATGGAACATCTGGATGCACAACTGTAAGGATGTTAGCTCTGCAGACCCTCGTGGACTTTCAAAGCTTGCAGAGATGGTCTACCTCTTCATAGTAACTAGTACTTCCCCCGTGCTGAAAGACACTGCAGAGCCACTCTTCCCCTGGCTGCCATGCTGATAACCAGCGTCAACTCCTAGCATAACCCAGCTGAAAACATGCCTGACCTGATAAAGGAGGAAAGAGATCATAGACAAAGAAGCTGTAAGAATTAGCTAGCATACACAAAGAAGTCAGGGGAGTACCCTGCAATTGAGTTTTGAGGTTGCTTGATCATGGGGGCTGGAATATTAGATTAGATAATCAAGAATTTATTGACTTAGGAACACTTTCTTGAGTCAGGATTTAACACTGGCAAGGACCGTTGGGGATAAAACAACTCACTTTTGGGGGGGGGGCTCTTAGAAACCTAGAGAAAGTGATGGCCAATGCTGAGCAAAGTAGAAACGTTAGGGTTGCCCGGGCATATATGGTAGAAGAATAAATTAAAAGACTGGGCGAAATAGGCATGCTGGAATGGTATGTGTGAGGCCAGAAGACCCATCAGAGGATTACGTTTCATAGGAGAGCCCAGGAGATACACCAGAAGGCCATTAGAAATCCTCTGGTAAGGGGCAGCAACATCAAGAAGTTCTCTACAGTCCTGAGCTAATAATAGCAGTCACAGAGTTAGGGTTCATTAATAACTATGGGAATAAAATTCCCCTTCCCCAAGTAACAGAGCCAGATAGTGGCACTTGGTCACTAGAAGCCAGGAGGCCACAATAAAAAGACCAACAACATCTGACGAGTGGCAGCCAAAGGGGTTTACAGGGAGTTATGGAGATGGATGTAGAGCTTGGCATCTGTAGGGGTGAAATAGATGGGAAGTCTATTAACATCTATAACCCAAAAAAAGGCCAAAACGGAGGAGCAGGATACTGAGGTTGATTTCACCTAAAAAGTCATTATCCCTTGTTCAGTGTCCCAATCTGAGCCATTTTTCAGATCTGAAACTCATTGACTTAGAGGTGGCAGATCGTGCTTCAGTGCAGCAAGTATAAATGTAATGATTCCCTGGTCCTTTCCCAAAGATACCTATGGCCATTTACTTCAGTGATTACACAGTGGGGAAGAGGAGTAACAAGAAAAAGTGAGAACTATTGGACTCAGGGTCCGAGTTGACATCAAATATCCTGAGACCCAAAGCACTGTCATGGCTTCTTGTTAGAATGGAGGCAAATGGGGACCAGGTAATAAAGGCATGACTAAACTGTAAAAGCCTAGTTTACAGTAGGTCCATTGTGATGTGGACCCACCCAGTGGTCATTTCTCCAGTTCCTGAGTATGTAATTGGAATTCATACACTTAGCAGCTGCAGTAATACCAACATTAAATCCTTGACCTGTGTGAAGTGAGAGCTATCAGTGGGGAAGGCCAAGTGGAAACATCTGAAAATGACCTTCCACCCTGGCCAACATAGTAAATTAAAAAACAAACAAAAATATCACATCCTGGGGGGCCTGGTGGAAATTAGTGCTACCATTAAAGACCTAAAGAATGTGGGGGAATGAAAGATGGTCCCTATCGGGGCGCCTGGGTGGCTCAGTCGGTTGAGTGTCTGCCTTCACCTCAGGTCATGATCCCAGAGTCCTGGGATCAAGTCCCACGTTGGGTTCCCTGCTCGTCGGGGAGCCTGCTTCTCTCTCCCTAACCACCCCCCACCCCGCTTGTGCTCTCTCTCACTGTCTCTCTCAAATACATAAATAAAATCTTTTAAAAAAGAAAAAAAGAAAGATTCGTCCCTATCATATCTCCATTTAATTAGCCTGTCTGGCCTCTGCATAAACTAGGTGGATTCTGGAGAATGACTGTAGACTACCATAGGCTTCAGCAAGTAATAGCCCCAATTGCACATGCTGTGCTTGATATGGTCTTATTGCTGGAGCAGATTCATAAGGCATCAGGACAAGATGAGTGGCCAGTGATTTGTTCAATGAAGTATTTTCCATTCTGATGAGGAGAGAGCATCAGAAATGATTCACATACATGTGGGACAGATAACTATTCACTTACAGTTTTGTCTCAAGGATTGGTTAGCTCTGCCTTCTGTCATAATAAAGCCCAAAGAAATCTGAATCTCCTAAACATCTCAGAATATCACTTTGGCCCACTGCATCAATGATTTTATGCTGCTCATATGGCACAAGCAAGGGGTGGCTAGTATGCTGGAGGCATTGGTAAGACCATGCTCCAGAGAGTAGAAGAAAAATGCTCTAAAGATTCAAGGACTTGCCACTTTCGTGAAGTTTTTAAGGGTCAGCTGGTCAGATGTGTATCAGTATAGCCTTCCAAAGTCAAAGACAAATTGTTACATCTTGCATCCCCTACCACAAAGAAGAATGCACAGGGCTTAGTATGTCTCTCTATATTCTGGAGCAACACGTAGCACACTTAGGAATACTGCTCCAGCCCATTTACCAGGTGACATTGAAGATTTCCAGCCTTGGGGCCCAGACCAGGTAAAGTGCAGCTTACAGTACAAGCATCTCCGCCACTTTGGCCATATATTTCAGTAAAGTCCTGGAGGTGTTAGGGTAAGAAAAGAAGCAGTTTGGAGCTTGTGATGGTTAATTTTATGTCAACTTGATGGGGCCATGGGATACCCAGGTATTTGGTCAAACGTTATGCTGGGTATGTCTGTGGGTGTGTTTCTGAATCAGATAAACATTGGATTGATGGAATGAGTAAAGCAGATTGCCATCCCTAATATAAGTGGGCCTCATTCAATCAATTGAAGACGTGAATAGAACAAAAAGACTGAGTAAAAGGGAATTCCTGCTTGATTGTATAGCTAGGATGCTGGTCTTTCCCAGCCTTCAGGCTTGGACTGAAACATCAGCTCTTCTTGGATCTTGAACCTGCCAACTTTCAGACTGGTACTTACGTCATTGGCCCTCATTGGCCCTCCTGGTTCTCAGACCTTTGGATTCAGACTGGAACTACACATCAGCTCTCCTGGGTCTCCAGCTTGATTACTGCAGATCTTGGGACTTCTCGGCCTCCATAATCATGTGACTTAATTCTTTATAATAAATCAATAGGTATAGCCATATAATCTATACTTATACCTACATCTGTATAACTATAATGGTTCTGTTTCTCCGGAGATCCCTGGCTAATACAGATCTTGACACCCACAGTGGAATGCAGCTGAAACAAATAACTAAAAACATGGAAGCAGCTTTGGAACTCAATAATGGTGGAGTTGGAAGAGTTTTAAAGTACTTGCTAGAAATATGGACATTAAGGGCAATTCTGGTGAGATATCAGGTAGAAATAAGAAACTGACGGAAAGGTGAACCTTGTTATAAAGTGGCAAACAACTTGGCTGTACTGTGTTCTAGTGTTTTGTGGAAGGTAGAATTTGTGAGCAATCAAATAAATATTTAGCTGAAGAGATTTCTAAGCAAAGTGTTGAAGGAGGGGCTTGGTTCCTCCTGATTGCTTATAGTAAAATGCAAAAGGAGAGAGATGAGTTGAAGAAGGAATTGTTAAGCAAAAAGGAAACAGAACTTGATGATTTAGAAAATTCTCAGCTTATCCATATTGCAAAAAAATGAGAAAGCATGTTCTAAAGAGAACACCAATGGCACAACTAGATTATCACTTGATAGAGTTTATGGCATTATATGAGCAGAAACACAGCCAATTTGAACTGAAGGGGATGGAGTTGGGACCAAATGAAGGAAAGCTGTTGGACTTATTGAATTTGACAGGACAGAATGATAGAGCTATTTGGCTGCGAACATGCAAGAAGAGGGAAAAATGACCCTGGAAGTGATTGGGAGATCATCAGGGCCACTGCCTCAGTTTCAACAGGCTTGGGAGTGGGACTACCCAGCAGAACCTTGGGGGTGATGCTGCCACCTACTGTACCTGGAGGGCAGAGCATTGTAGCAGGGAGGATTATTTTCAAGCCTTAAAATCTAATGGAATTTTTGTCTTGCTAAATTTTGAATTTGCTTGGGATCATCACCCTTTCCTTCTCCCTTTTGGAACAAGAATGTCTATCATATGCCTGTCCCACTATTGTAGTTTGAAAGCACATAACTTGTCTCATTTCACAGATTCATAGCTGCCTCAGGATGAATCATACCTCCAGTCTCACTATATCTGATTTAGATGATATTCAGATGAGACTTGAGTTGATGCTGGAATGAATTAAGAGCTTTGGGGCTTTGGGGATGGAATGAATGTATTTTACATGCAGTAATGACATGAATTTTAGGGGGCCATGGGTGGAACGTTATGGACTGAATGCCCCCCCATTCATATGTTGAAGCCCTAATCCCTAATGTGATGATAAAGAGGCAACAAAGAGCTCTCTCTCTCTCTGCCCTATAAGGAGAAGGTATATCTGTCTACAAATCAGGAAGAGAGCTTTCACAAGATCCTGATCATGCTGGCATCCTGATCTCAGACCTCTGGCCTCCAGAACTGTGAGAAAATAAATTTTTGTTGTTTCAGCCACCCAGTCTATGGTATTTTGTTACGGCAGCCCAAGCTGACTAAGACAGAGCTTATGGTAAGCCCTAGTGGAAAAATCACAGTGCAGTCCCTAGGACTCTGGAGCAAGGCCATGCCATCTTCAAAGGAGAATTAGACACATTTTAAGAACAAGCTACTAGTGAGAACCAGATACTGAGCCTTGGTCGAGACAGAACCCAAGTAACCATGTGTCCAGAACCATTTGTTATGGACTGGGTTCTGTTGATTCAGATGGACCCAGCAGCACCTGTTGTAAGACGAAAATGGTACATATGGGATGGAGATCAAGCACATCTGGGGCACTTGTAAGCCCAGATCCCCATGTAACCCACTACAGCTGCACCAATACCATGACCAGCTGAAGGAAAAAGGGTGAAGCCTAAGTTTGGTTTATGGATGAGTCAGCTTAGTATGTGGGTGCAAACCAAAATTAGATAGTGGCTGCATTATAGTTACATTCTTGAGAGTCTTTGAAAAACAGCAAAGAGGGAAAATCTTCCCAGTTGGTAGAGTTACAAGGATCATCCCCGATCATCTGCTTTTATAATGAGAAGCAGAGGGGCGCCTGGGTGGCTCAGTCATTGGGCTCAGGTCATGATCCCAGGGTCCTGGGACCAAGCCCCACATCGGGCTTCCCACTCGGCGGGGAGCCTGCTTCTCTCTTTCCCACTCCCCCTGCTTGTATTCCCTCTCTCGCTATGTCCCTCTCTCTGTCAAATAAATAAATAGAATCTAAAGAGAGAGAGAGAGAGAGAGAGAAGCTGACTGAAGTAAGAATATATATAGATTCTTGGGCAGGTGTCAATGGCCTGGTAGGGAACCTAGTAGAGGACCTGGAAGGAAAAGGCCTAGAAGATCAAAGACAAGGAGATCTGAAATAGAGTCATGTGGATGAATATACAGGACTGAGCATGAAGTGTGAAGATTTTTGTATCACATCTTGCATCCACCAGGGAAGAGGCACTAAGCAATCAAGTAGACAAAATGACTCATCCAGTTGTCATTACCAGCCTTAATCATTGGCCACCTTGGAACCAGCATGATTGTGTTATAGGCACTGTTATGGGTTATGTTTTATACCCCTCTCAAATTCTCATGTTGAAGTTCTAATCCCCAATACCTTAAAATCTTACCTTATTTGGAAATAGGGTTGTTGCAGATGTAATAATTTAAGATGACATCATACTGGAGTAGTGTGGTCCCCTAATTCAAGTATGTTCTGATAAGCAGACAGCCATGTGAAGACAGAGATACGCAGAGAGAATGCCATGTGAAGATAAAACAGAGATCAGGGTGATGTAGCAGAAGTCAAAGAATGCCAACGATTGCCAGCAAACCACCAGAAGCTAGGGGAGAGCATGGGACAGATTTTCTTTCACAGCCCTCAAAAGGAACCAAGCCTGCTGACACCCTTGAATTCAGACTTCTAGCTTCCAGAACTGTAAGACAGTAAGTATCTGTTGTTTAAATCACCTTACTTTGTTAAGGCAGCCCTAGGAAACTAATACAGGCACATAAATGGAGTGGCCATAGTGGCAGGGATGGAGACTATGTACAGGTCCCAAAAGCATGGACTCCCAATTTCCAAGGCTGATACAGCTATTGATGTCTTAATGTCCAACCTGTCAGCAACAGAGACCAATGCTGATCCCCTAATATGGCCTCATTACTCAAGGAGACCAATTGGCTAGTTGGTGACAGGTTGACTACATTGGGTCCCTTCCATCTTGGAAGAGCCAGTGATTCATTCTTACAGATATAGATAGCTATTCTGGGTATGGGTTTTCCTTTCCACCCACAGATCCTTAGCCAACATTACTATATTGGGGCTTATGGACTGCCTAATCTACAGACATAGAATCCTATGTAACATAGCATCAAACCAGGGCCCCTGCTTTATGGTAAAAGAGGGGTGGGAATGGACCCATATCCATGGGATCCACTGGTTATACCATATCATCCAGAAAAAGCTGACCTCACAGAGGGCTAGAATGACTTTCTAAAGGCACAGATGAAGTGCCACTCAACAGAAATATTCTGAAAAAATTGGGTACTATTATTCAGGATGTGTCATACACATTAAATCAAAGGTCTTTATGACCCCAGTAGGAAAAATACTTAGGCCCACTAATCAAGGAATGGATGCAGGAATAGCCCCATTTACTTTTATTAGCAATGACCCACTAGAGGATTTTGTGCTTCCCATACCCACAAATCTGGGATCTATAGGGCTGGAGGTACTGGTCTTCGAAGAGACTGTACTTCTCTTAAGGTACACAACAAGGGTCCCTTTGAACTACAAGCTATGACTGCTGCACCTTTTTTTTTCTTTTGAGATTTTGTTTATTGGGCGCCTGGGTGGCTCAGTCGTTTAGTGTCTGCCTTCGGCTCAGGTCGTGATCCCAGGATCCTGGGATCGAGCCCCACATCGGGCTCCCTGCTCGGCGGGAAGCCTGCTTCTCCCTCTCCTGCTCCCCCTGCTTGTGTTCCTTCTCTCGCTATTATCTCTCTCTGTCAAATAAATAAATAAATAAAATCTTTAAATAAAAAAAGATTTTATTTATTTATTTGACAGAGAGAGACAGCGAGAGAAGGAACTCAAGCAGGGGGAGTGGGAGAGGGAGAAGCAGGCTCCCCGCCGAGCAGGGAGCCCGATGTGGGGCTCCATCCCAGGATCCTGGGATCACAACCTGAGCCCAAGGCAGATGCTTAATGACTGAGCCACCCAGGCATCCTGACTGCTGCCCTTTGAACTCATTATTCCTGAGACCTGTAGGCAAAGAGAGGAGTTAACAATCATGACAAGGATAATTGACCCTGATCAGTAAGAAAAGATAGCATTGTTCTTTACAGAATTCATATGGTCCCTTCGGACATGTGATATTCCCTTGCCCCACTGTAACTGTGAACATATGCAGCATCCCTGACCTGAGAAGAGAATGGTTACCAAAAGCTCAGACCAGGAATAAAGCTTTGGATTATGTCACCACAAAAGCCACCAAGCCCTGCTAAGATGATAACTGAGTGTGAGAGGAATTTAGAGTGGAAGTGGAAAAGGGAGAGGATGAGTGTCAGTTATGGCCTCTAGATCAATTGCTGTAGTCCATCCCACTAACCTTCCTTTTCTTTGTTCCCTTCAGGAAGAAAGGCCATGTGGGAACCATAGAAGAGCTTCTCCCCAAACCTGAATGAAGAAATAATGATTTTTTTTCAAAGATTTTATCTATCCATTTGACAGAGAGAGAGAGTACAAGCAGGGGGAGCAGCAGGCAAGGGGAGAGGGAGAAGCAGGCTCCCCACTGAGCAGAGAGCCCAATGTGGGGCTCCATCCCAGGACCCTGGGATCATGACCTGAGCCAAAGGCAGACGCTTAACCAACCGAGCCACCCAGGCGCCCCAAGAAATAATGATTTTTTAAAAAGATTTATTTATTTATTTGAGAGAGTGCAAGCGGGGGAAGGGGCTGGGGGAGAGAGAGACGGAGAGAAATCCTCAAGCAAACTTCCCACTGAATGTGGAACACAGAGCCCTACATACAGCTCGATCCTAGGACCCTGAAATCATGACCTGAAATCAAGAGTCGGTCACCTAACCGACTGAGCCACCAAGGCACCCCCTGAATGAAGAAATAGATCTGTGGGGCAAAGGAATTGAATTGTGGTGGTTCTGAAAATGGGCCACTGGATTCCCTTCTGTGCAGAACATAGTTAATTGGTAGTCTCAACTACTGACCTGGATCCACCAATATTTCACAACTGAGGCCATTCTCACAACCCATTCTTAGCTAATTACTGAGCATCATGGGCTAATTAATCAGGCTCATTCCTTTGAGACTTGGGATTCCACTAATGCGCTACTTTGGCTAGAGAACTACCCATAGGATTTAGAGCTCACAGGGAAATGTAGAAAAAGAAACAGCAAACTTATGCAAAGAAAGTTTAAAAAGGAAATAAATGAAAGGAAATAAAGATAAAATCATAAATCAATGAAATAAAAAGCAGATGTACCAGAGCCAACACTCATTAATCAACAAAGAGTCAACAAAGCCAAAACTTATTAAACTTCAAAAGGACTAAAACGATTAATCAACTCCTAGCAAGACCAATCAAGGAAGAGTACAAGAAAACTCATTACCAATATCAGCAATAAAAAAGGGGATGTTAGTATAGGTCCTATAGACAATAAAAATGTGAGGATATTATAAGAAACTTTTTACCAATAAATTTGACAATCTAGATGAAATGGAAAATTTTGAGAAACAAAACCTACTAAAACAATAATAAATAGAAAATTCTGTATCTTATATTTTAAAGAAATTGAATTCATAATTTAAAATCTTTCTACAAAGAAAACTCCAGATGGCTTCACTGGTGAGTTCTTTCCAACATATATATTTCTTTTAGAAAGTCATAAAATGCATATTGACACTTTCTAATGCTTATATATTACACATTCTATTTGTGGATTAACTTCCCCCTGCTCCATGCATCATTTATTTAGCACCTACTATGCATTATGTTAAGAGTTGTAGATAAAAAGATGAATAAAGTTTTTGGCAGAGAGAACCTTCAGACTGATGGAAGAAGACTACATATAATGTAAATGCAGTGAAATAAGTGCTAATAAAGATTTGCATAAAGTACTATGAGAGACGGGTATGAATCCAGGGAAGGGAAGGCTTTCCAGGCATGAGAGATAAAACAATGTGCCATGTGCTATGGGCATAAAAATAGCTGGCAAATAGAGGACATTCCTTCTCAGTATTCCTTATTGGACCTCCTCCCCTTGTTCCCTTAAATTTTTTGATACCTCAGGGTTCTGTCTTTGGCTTCTGTTTTTCACTCTCCCTAAACAACCTTATTCACTCCCACATTTGTCCCTTTTGTATATGTTAATCATTTCAAAAATCTGCATCTCTAGTCTCCACTTCTTTCTTGAGCTCTAGGCCTAAATATTCAAGTGTCTAGAGAACTTACCTACTCAAGGACTTTGCCTCCACACTTATTTTACCCTCTCCTGCATCACCAATCTTCCCTCCCTTCTTCAACAACAACAAAAAAAACCCCTCTCCCTTGACAGCATGTCTATCCAGCTACTGCACTATTTCTCTGTTCCCTATATATGGTGGTATTTCTTGCTTTCTTTCTTTCCACTGTATCTTAACCTTTATGATACATAAAATCTTTTATCCCTACTACTCTTCTGAGACTTCTCTTATCAAGGTCCCAATAACCTTCATACTGCCAAATCCGATTCTCAACTTACTTGACCCAAGAGCAGCTTGGCCAGTTGATCATTTCCTCTTTCTTGAAAAACTATCTTTACCTGGCTTCCATCCTCTACTGATTCTCTTCTCATCTCACTAGCCACCTCTTCTTAGTTTCTTTGTTGGGTCGTCTTTCTCTTCTCAACCTTTAAGTACTGGAGTATCCTAGTTCCATCCTTTGACTTCTACTCAGTTTTCGCTTACATTCATCTTAGAAAATCTTAACCAATTCTATCAGCTTAAATGGCATGTTACTTGATTCCAAAAATTATATCTATAGGCTCAACCTTTCCCCTCAATTCCAGACTCCTATCTCTACTATCTACTCTACTTGAACATCTAACAGCATTCCAACCTAAACATGTCTAAAACAATTCTTGCATTTATCAAACCTAAGTCCCTTCAATTTTCTCCATCTCAGTAAATGGCTCTATGATTCAGCCTGTTGCTCAAGCCTGAAATGTTGGGATCACTGTTGACTCCTCTCTACCCTCATTCAACCCATCAACACATTACATCAGCTAGCCTTCTAAACATATCCCAGTTCTGACTAGTTCTCACCACCTTGATCACTTCTACTCTAGCCCAAACCACCATCATCTTTTACCTAGATCCCTTCCTCCTAACTGGCTACCCAGCTTCCACACTTCCCTCACTATAGTGTATTGGGAGTGATCCTTTTACAGTGTGAGTTGGAATATGCCACTTCCCTGTTCAAAACCTTCCAGTGATTTTCATTACACTAAAATAAAATCCAGGGCGCCTGGGTGGCTCAGTCAGTTAAGCATCTACCTTCAGCTCAGGTCATGATCTCAGGGTCCTGGGATCAAGCCCCACATCAGGCTCCCTGCTCAGTGGGGAGTCTGCTTCTCCCTCTGCCCCTCCACCCACTTGTGCTTGCTTTCTCTCTCTCTCTCATAAACAAACAAATCTTAAAAAAAAAAAGTTCTTTCCATTATCTATGGAACTCATCATCTGACCTCTTGCTGTATTCTGACTTTATCTCCTTCCACTCTCCCCTTCCTTTGTTCTGTGCTTTAGCCATACTAGTCTTATTGTTGTTCTTCAAATATATCCCTTCTCTGGACATTTGCACCTGTAGTTCCCTCTACTTGAAATAGTCTTTCTTCAAATATATTCACATGGCTCATTTCTTTTCTGTTCAAATGTCACCTCCTAATAGGGACCACTCTATCTGTATAACTCTCTCCTTCACTTGCTGTTTTCTTTCACAGGCCGTAATACTACAAGGGATCATATCATGTATGCATTTGTTTATTGGACATATTATCTGCCTTCCATTCTAGAATTCAAGCTCCATAAGGACAAGGAATTTACCTGTTTGTTCGGTCACCAAGTCCTATCAATTCTACCTCTTAAATACATCTTCAACCCACCTTCTCTCTATTCCCACTACCTTTGCCTTTATTCAGTTGCCATCATCAGTTGCTGGGACTATTATAGTATTCTCCTAGTTGACATTTTGCCTTCACCTTCTTTTATCCAGGCCTTTTTCTCAAACTACTACCAATTTGATAACACTACTCATGCCTCTCCATAAAACTCTTTGTAGGGGACACCCTCTTTGCGTTTTGGATAAACTTCAAGCTCCTTAACACAGCACCCAAGGTGTCTCCTGCCACCTTCTTGCCATAACTCTCCAATAGTACCAAACTTCTTGTATCTGCTCATGTCCTTGCCTCTGTCTTTGAGACATGTTGGTTCTTCTATTTAAGTGCCCTCTCCTAACTCTCAGAGATAGATAAATATTTCTTCCTGTGGCCATACTTCTATTGCATTTATTATAAAGTGGTGAATTTTTTTTATATGTCTCTTATTAAACCGTGAACTTCTCAAGGGAAGGGAGGTGTTCCCTTAGTCAGGGCATAGACACTGTCACAAAATAAGAGGTATATGGAGGTGGGATTAGGGCATGGAGAATGTTCAAAGTAGAAGGAATTATGTGTATGAATACTCTGAGACATAAGGGAGCTTGGCATCTTTAGAGAAGAGAGAAGGCCAGTGTAATTGGCTCAGTGAATGAGGGGCTGTGGCAGAAGAACAAGTTAGAAAGATTGTGAAAACCACATCATGCAAGGCCCTATTGAACATGCTAATAAGGATCTCAAACATTATCCTAAGAGAAATAGGAAGCTTCTAAAAGGTTTTAAGTAGAACAACAAGATAAAATTTGTATTTAAAAAAGTCATGAGGGGCACTTGGGTGGCTCAGATGGTTAAGTGTCTGCCTTCAGCTCAGGTCATGATCCCAGGGTTCTGGAATCAAGCCCCTCATCCGGCTCCTGGCTCAGTGGGGAACCTGCTTCTCCCTCTCCCTCTGCCTCTTCCCCCTGCTCATGCTCTCTCTCTCTGTATCTCTGTGTCTCAAATGAATAAATAAAATCTTTAAAAAGTAATAATAAAAAAATAAAAACAAAAAAGTCATGATGCAGTGTACCTGGGTGGTGCAGTCGGTTAAGCGGCCAACTCTTGGTTTCGGCTCAGGTCGTTATCTCAGAGTCCTGAGATTGAGCCCCACATCTGGCTCTGCGCTGAGCAAGGAATCTGCTCAAGATTCTCTCTCCCTCTCCCCCTGCCTCCCAAATAAATAAATAAATAAATCTTTAAAAAAAAACTGTCATGATACTTGCTATGTAAAGAATGGATTGAAAGGATGCAAGAATGAATGCAGAGAGACCAGATGGACATTATTGCGGCAGTCCAGGCAAGAGTGATGATGGGTTGGGCTGGGTTGATAGTGGGGATGGTGAGAAATAAATAAATTCAAGATACATCTTAGAGGTAAAATGGGACTTAGTGATAGAATAAATGAAGGGATGGAGAAGGTAGATTGCACAACTGAATAGCTGGTGGGATCATTTGCTGAAATGCAGCAGATTTGCCAAAGAGTCAAAGGAGCAATAGTAAGTTTTGAGACGGTAAGTATGAGATGCCTGAATATGAGACATGTAAAGGGGTATGCCAGAAAGGCAGTTGAATATAGATAGAGGTATGGATTTCAGAAGAGAGGTCTGGGCTAAAAAAATAAGAGTCATGAACACACAGATTGTGCGTAAAGCCATAAGAATTGATAAGAGAGCCTAGGGAGAGATTGTAGCATGAAAAGAGAAGAGGATTATGGATGATGTGGAGTTGAGAAGAAATTCACTGGATTGGAGATAATGAGAACATGAAACTGAGAAGCCATATGGACCTTCGAATTGCCCAGGAGAATGGCAGAAGTTGAGGGGAGGAGGAAGGCTGTGAGCCAGGGGCTTGTTAAAGAATGAGGAAAATGGCCAAGAGTTTGGAAGATAATTGCACTGGGAGGGTAGAAAAGATGAGTAGATGAGTGACATGAACCTCAAAAAGAGATTTTACAAGAAGGAGGAGTAATGAGAAACAACCTAAATATCTCAACTATCTACTGTTTCAGAGAATGAGGATCTTCAAGAATGTCTTCCGAGTTTGCAGGTTCAATAGGCTCAAAGAAATTCTACCCCTGCTGTTCCAGAATAAGCCAGTCCCCTGGGGCTTAATCAAAGCAGGGAAGCTGATAGAGTGAGGCCTAAGCTGTGGGAATGTGGCATGGAATGAGAGTGGGAACTAAGCGGGTGATAAGAGAATGAACTAACACGGAGGCAGAGGGCATGGAAAGGAGGAAGAGCTTGAGGAAACATCTCTAACATAGCTGGAGATTGAGTTTAGCCAACTATCCAAACAATCATGCGTACGTAATGAAATCCCAGTAAAATCTCTGGACATTGCGGCTCAGAGAAGTTCCTGGTTAGCGAGCATAGATGTGCTAGGAAGGTTAGATATGTCTAGCCTCCACAGGGAAGAGGCATGGAAGTTCTGTGTTTAAGAGCCTCCCATGGGATGCCTGGGTGGTGCCTTTGGTTAAGCAGTTGACTCTGCGTTTCTGCTCAGGTCCTGATCTCAGGGTTGTCAGATCGAGCCCCACATTGGGCTCTGTGTAGAGTGAGGAGACTGCTTAAGACTCTCTCTCCCTCTCCCCCTGCCCCTCCCCAACCTTTCTAAAAATAGATTAAAAAAAAAAGACCCACTCAGACCTCACCCTGTGTGTCTTCATTTGGCTGACCCTGATTTGTATTTTTAAAATAAAATTAATTGTAAGTATAGCACTTTCCTGAGTTCTGTGAGTCATTCTTGTGAATTTCTGAACATGAGGGGGTCATGAGAACCCCTGAATCTTCACCAAATGGTCAAAAGTGTGGGTGGCCTGTGGGTCCCCAAAGTGTGGCTGATGTCTGAAGTAAGGGCAGTCCTGCTGAGGACTGTGCCCTTAAACCTGCAAAGTCTGACACTAACTCTGGGTGGTTAGCATCAGAATTGTTTTGCAGTTGGAGTTGGTGTCAGAATTACAGGTAACAGAGAATTCTACTCAAACTGACTTTAAAAAGTAAAAGGAATTTATTGGTGCACATTACTGAAAAGTGAACAAGTATATAGCTTCAGGCATGGCATGATCCAGCAACTCAATGTGACCAGCAACTCAAACAATGTGACCGGGTTTTTCTGTTTTAGTTTTTCTTGAGACTGGCTTCATTCTCAGGAAAACTCTCCCTTCCTGATGCAGGATGGCTGCCAAAAGTTCCTGAGGTTATGTGCCTGTGGATTTATGTCCAATTAAAGGGGGGTGGGAGAGAGAAAGAGAAATTCTTATTCATTCAAATAGTTTGTCCAAGAATTGAGATAATTGGCTTGAATTGGGGCATTTCCATCCTTGAACGAATTATCATGACCAGGAGCATTGCCATAAGTCAATTAGACCCTACCTCAAAAGCCAGAGTTGGGATTTATCATACCCAAACCATTTGGCTATGAATGGCTTGCCTTAAGCAAAATGTGGATACTATCATTGGAAAAAAGGGGATATGAATACTTGGAAGCAATCAGTAATGAAGGTGTTCCATTGATATTTATTGAATTGACTCTTCTTTTTGAAAATTAGCTGCATTCTGGAAAGCAATCCCAGATCCCTTTAGTTCTTAAATTCTACACTTAGGAATTGTTCTATCTGTACTCCAGGTGGCTTAAGTATCTTGCAAGGTTCTCTTGGAAGCATAATGATTTGCTGGTGCAATTCGGAAAGAGAGAAATACAGCTTGTCAGATTATGGTACAACTCATCTTCTCCAGAGATCACTTATGTGACAACTTAATTATTCAGAGAATAAAACCCTAAAAAATGCTTGCACTTAAAGAGCTGACAGAGGAAAATGATTCTGCAAAAGAACATCTCTATGCCCTCAGCTCTGCAAAACCACTTGGAACTACCAAAATATATGTCACAAAGTTTATATACCAGAGTTGATGGACTTTATTTTTGGGAAACATTCCTAGATCCTCACTTAGAGCAAATTTGCCATGATTCTAGAAGCAGTTCTAAAGGTTTAGTTATCTGCGGTAGTGAAGTCTATTGTTTTTGCTTGTTCATTTCTTCTGCAGGCAAAAACACCCTGATTTGCTTTGGGGGAAACTAGGTCTCTCTAACTTTCAGTTTTGTGGTTTTGGTAGGACTGATATTACCCACAAGGTCCAAGAATGGGCACATGGCCAAGATCTGGCCAGTCCTTGGCCACATTGACTGATTCTGAAATGGGAATGTGGCCCAAATTGGGCCATTGAGAGCCCTACCTAGAACTTTGCCTACAGCCTTTATGGGGTTGCTAGGTTGTTAAGATGTCACGCTGGATTGGCATACTTCTTTGCAACCTACCCATCGCTACAGGCACAGCAGGAGTAAAAGTGTGTTTCTGGTTCTTTCTTTAGGATTAAGTCCCAAAATTGGTGTTGCTAAGCTCAGAGATGTGTATATTCTAAAGACTCTGGGTACATACTGCCAAGTTGTCCTTGGTATGGACTTATATTTGCCTTCCCAGCTCTCCTGCCTTTGGAGAATCCTTTCCCATTCTATAGTAATCCTACCCCAAACATGGGCTCAGATGGAGCTGATCCAGCTCCCAGGCTCCAGAGCTGACATGGTGACCTGGCCTGGCCAGTAAGAGAACTCCATCCCCTTGACCCAGACAGTAAGCAGTAAGGACGATGTGAATTTGGGTCTGTAGCAGCTCTCTTCACCATGTAGAGAGAGCCTGTCTGAGAATACAGACGCATAGTGGCAAGCAATTAAAGGGACAGAGGCAGAGGTAGAGACAGAATGAATCATTTGAACTACTGGATCCAACTTTGCATAAAGCCACTTCCATTCCTTGAACTTCTCAACGCATAAGCCAAAAATTCCCTTTTTTTACTTAAACTAGTTTAAGCTTAGTTTCTGTTACAACAAACAAAATCCTGCTACTGCTTTCCTGAAAGGTTGTCTAAATGTGTTCCCACTCTGCTGTGAATGAGTGTCCAGCCCCCCAAACTCCTTACACACTGAGAATTATCTTTAGTAACAGCTTTGTTCATGCATAGGCCAAAAAAAAAAAATTCTTAGATGTCTAGCAAGGTTGAACATTAGAATCAACCCTATCTTTTACTTCATTAAATTGTCTATTTTTACATGAACTATATCCTATAGGATAATGTTACTAAAAAAAAAAGGTGGGGCACCTGGGTGGCTCAGTTGGTTAAGCGACTGCCTTCAGCTCAGGTCATGATCCTGGAGTCCCGGGATCAAGTCCCACATCGGGCTCCCTGCTCAGCAGGGAGTCTGCTTCTCCCTCTGACCCTCTTCCCTCTTGTGCTCTCTATCTCTCAAATAAATAAATAAAATCTTTAAAAAAAAAAAAGGTGTAAGGCCAGACTGATGTGGGGTATCATGGGGAGAATCCAGCGGGAAAGTGAAACCAACACAAAGGAAGTCAGAGCAAGGAGATGGAGAGACAGAGACAGAGGAAGAACCCAGCTCTGATGTTATCATTTGGGCCCCTGGATCCAGTCATGACTAAAACTCAGACTTTTCAGTTACAGGAGGCAATAAATTACT
Source organism: Callorhinus ursinus (assembly GCF_003265705.2). NCBI lineage: Eukaryota > Metazoa > Chordata > Mammalia > Carnivora > Otariidae > Callorhinus > Callorhinus ursinus. Next base: position 9,805,803 of record NW_027397071.1, on the reverse strand, counting down.
TTTTTCCTTAAGCCTGGTTGAGTTGGGTGTCTGCACTGAAAGAGTCTTAACTAACTCATCTGGTTTTCTGGTCAAGCAAATTAGAAGCAACAATAGAAGAGGGTTTTTGCTTGGAGGCATGTGAGTTAGCAGCTTCTCCAATTTTTTTGCGCATTATAAATTCTGAGCACTTAATGAAATAAAGTCCAGTTTTTGGTACTTGGTGCTGATATCAAAGGAAGGCAAAGGAAAACTACAGAATCTCCCTTATTTTTATAACTGTCCTCAATGGTTTATCCACACTTCTTTGATTCCACTCTCCGTGAGTAGTTACGATACTAGAGCAAAATTGTATTATTAATGTTTCTGTTTTAATGTCCTGCAAAACCAAAATACTGGATTCTACTTTTTACATGTTCAGAATTCATAAAGCTTTTTAAAAAACTAATGAAACTGAGTATTATTTAACACATTTTAAAACAGAAATTGTAGGGGCGCCTGGGTGGCTCAGTCGTTAAGCGTCTGCCTTCAGCTCAGGTCATGATCTCAGGGTCCTGGGATCGAGCCCTGCATCCAGGGAGCCTGCTTCTCCCTCTCCCACTCCCCCTGCTTGTGTTCTCTCTCTCACTGTGTCTCCCTCTGTCAAATAAATAAATAAAATCTTTAAAAAAAGCAGAAATTGTAAACACATTACAAAATGTCCTTCTGGTCACTCCTGGCAATGTGGCTTTCTGCAACTTCACTGCTCCCCTACTCCCTGCCATACACATCCATCATCTCTGACATAGCTGGTCTGGAAGAGCTTCAAGACTTTCCTGCCCAGTTTAGCTCCTCATGGAGTTTTCAGGACTCCTGTCTCTGATGGAAAATTTTTTCTCCCCCTTTAGCCCAAGAGAGATGACCCTAACTGGGTCTGACTCTTCCTCATCCCCTGGGGGATTTCCTGCTTAACAGCCTCCTCCTCCCTAGTCCTTGCTCAGCACTTTTGCTGTGAGAGTGTGGTGGAGAATGAGGGAGTTTGGAAGAGGTGGGGAGTTGCTGGAACTGGGTGGTAAATATTTTTGGCACATACCTGGGAAGACCCTAGTTCTGTTTTAAAAAGGAAAGCCATATGCTTACACCATTTATACACACAGCTGCCAGATTAATATTCCTGAAGCACAGTTCTAACCAGGGAGTCACTAATATTTATTGAATAGTTGCTATGTGCCAGGCACCAGGCTCATCATACATCATCTTATTTAATCTTCACAATAACCCTTTGTAGTAAGTACTATCATTAACCCTGTTCTGTAGATAAGAAAACAAAAGCTGAAAGAAACGAAATCTCTTGAAAAAGCATAGCTACTAAATGGCAGAACTAGGTGGGGAACTTGGTCCTTAATCACTTCTATATTACCACTTTTACTCAAAACCTGAGAGTAAGTGGTCAATGACATCCTTTTTTTGAATTTTTTAAAAAATGATTTTATTTGGGGCACCTGGGTGGCTCAGTCGGTTAAGTGGCTGCCTTCGGCTCAGGTCATGATCCCAGGATCCTGGGATCGAGCCCCGCTTCGGGCTCCATGCTCTGCGGATGCCTGCTTCTCCCTCTCCCACTCCCCCCACTCTCTCTCTCTCTCTCTCGCTGTCTCTCTCGCTGTCAAATAAATAAATGAAATCTTTAAAAAATGATTTTATTTATTTGACAGAGAGAGAGAGCACAAGTAGGCAGAGCGACATGCAGAGGCAGAGGGAGAAGCAGAGTCCCCGCTGAGTGGGGAGCCCGACCCGGGACTTGGTCCCAGGACCCTAATCATGACCTGAGCCGAAGGTTAAGCAGACGCTTAACCAACTGAGCCACCCAGGCACCCAGTGGTCAATGACATCTAAGGATTTATCACACAAGGCCCTTATCTCCAACTGCCTTTCCAATTTTATTTTCAACTACTCCCCTTCATCCATCCTATTTTCAGGGCAAGGAGACTTGCTGATCACCAATATCCCTCAATAGTTCACACTTCTGTGCTTTTATTTCTGTAAAATTGCTTTTTCTGTGTCACTAGCCCCAGGAAAAAAAATCATTAAATCATTGTTTTACACAATAATTGTCATGACTTTTATTTTTCATTACAATTGCAGCTATTGATTTTTACTCTCAAATATGTATTTTCTCTTAAACTATTTTCTTCTGAAGCATGGATGAAGATTAAGTGGTTTTTGATATTAGGCCTTTACAAGTTGTTTATAAATCCCAATCCAACAGAATTAGGATTTCAGACAGTAGAAGTCATTTTAGCAAAATCCCAAGAATTTTTTTGTTATTAAAGATTTATTTATTCATTTGAGAGAGAGGGAGAGCGTGAGCAGGGGTGGTGGGGGGAGGCAGAGGGAGGCAGAGGGACAAGCAGACTCCCCTCTGAGCAGGTAGCCTGACTTGGGGCTCAATCCCAGTACCCCGAGATCATGACCTGAGCCGAAGTCAGACGCTTAACCAACTGAGCCACCCAAGCAACCCAAGCAACTCCCAAAAACCAAGAATTTTTTAGTGTTTCCTAAGGTTATCTAAAAGAAATACACAAACAAAAAACTATTAGGACAGAAATTCAGCAAGCTGTCAATATCCTTTTGTAGGGTGGCCCTCCACCTAATAGGCAGAATTTTCAAAAAATGAAGTATCTGCTATGGAATAATTTCATGGATTAAAAAATGCTGAGAGAGGGCAACCCTGTGGGGAACGCTCTCACTCTTTTTTTTTTTAAGATTTTATTTATTTATTTGACAGAGAGAGACACAGTGAGAGAGAGAGAGAGAGAGAGAGAGAGAGAGAGAGAGAGAGAGAGAGCACAAGCAGGGGGAGTGGGAGAGGGAGAAACAGGCTTCCCGCTGAAGAGGGAACCCAATGCGGGGCTCGATCCCAGGACCCTGGTATCATGACCTGAGCCGAAGGCAGACGCTTAACGACTAGGGGCCCCTCACTATGCCCTTTTAATCAGGGATTCATTTCAGGAAGAGTGTTCCTATGTAGATAGAAGGCTTTTACATTTAAAGATATCTTTCGTGAGAACTTAGGTCAGGAGGAGAATCTTTTCCTCATTTTTGCTGCCTGGTAAGAGAAGTTTTTCTGTTAGTACAATTTAGGTTTAATCATGGCCAGGAATCCAAGCAAGCAGGATTAGAGCTATCTCTTTATATGATAAGTTGGAGGGAACCCAGTGTTTCCTGGGCATTTACTTCCCTTGGAATACGTTGAGCATTAAGGAGGGAATTACAGACCCCCAGCCAGTTCCTCGATTGGTTGCATTAGCGGCTGGGACTTTAATGGGTCATGTAGTTGAGGCTTTCTTGTTCCAACAACAGAAATATGAAATTATGATGATGCTAAATCTTGGGGTCTACACCCCTCAATAGGGCCATGCTTGCAAATGGGACTTCAGGTATAAGGACAGAAAAAAGTGCCCAGGGGTAAGGCGAGGGAATATAATTGAATCAAAGTTTAAACTGTTAACCTCGCTAAGCCTTTATGATTGAGCCAGATTTTGGGGGAGGAAGTCGAGAGGAGAAAAGGAGGATTAGGTGATGGATGGGTAAGAGTGGCTACTCCCAATGGGCTGATCCCTCCTCAATCCAAGATGTTAGGCTACTGTTTCACTTTGAGGTGGAAACCATGGGACGCCTTGGTTCACAGGGGAGAGCTGATATGTAGGGATGACTTCATAGTCACCTCTCTGTAACAGGTATGGGGTAACTCCTACTGGGATTGCAAGATGGGAAACAAACCATTCTCCATGGGGACTCCTCTAGATTGGGTACTGCAAAATTGGGTAATTTCCCCTTGTAAAACTTTTCGAGTGTTTTCCATGGGTTAAACATGGCGGGTTCTTTTTTTTTTTTTTTTATGTTATGTTAGTCACCATACAATACATCATTAGTTTTTGATGTAGTGATCCACGATTCATTTTTTTTAACATATAATGTATTATTTGTTTCAGGGGTACAGGTCTGTGATTCATCAGTCTTACACAATACACAGTGCTCACCACAGCACATACCTTCCCATTGTCCATCACCCAGCCACCTCATCCACCCACCCCCCTCCGCTCCAGCAACCTTCAGTTTATTTCCTGAGATTAAGAGTCTCTTGTGGTTTGTCTCCCTCTCTGGTTTCATCTTATTTCATTTTTTCCTCTCTTCCCCTATGATCCTCTGCCTTGTTTCTCAAAGTCTACATATCGGTGAGATCATATAATTGTCTTTCTCTGATTGACTTATTTTGCTTAGCATAATACCCTCTAGTTCCATCCACATCATTGCAAATGGCAAGATTTCATTTTCTGATGGCTGCATAATATTCCATTATACACACACACACACACACACACACACACACACACACACACACACTACATCTTTTTCCATTCATCTGTCAATGGACATCTTGGCTCTTTCCATAGTTTGGCTATTGTGGACATTGCTGCTATAAACTATTGGGGTCCAGGTGCCCCTTCAGATCACTACATTTGTATCTTTGAGGTAAATACCCAGTAGTGCAATTGCTGGGTCATAAGGTAGCTCTATTTTCAACTTTTTGAGGAACCTCCATACTGTTTTCCAGAGTGGCTGCACCAGCTTACATTCCCACCAATAGTGCAGGAGGGTTCCCCTTTCTCCATATTCTTGCCAACATCTGTCATTTCCTGACTTGTTAATTTTAGCCATCCTGACTGGTGTGAGGTGGTATCACATTGTGGTTTTGATTTGTATTTCTCTGATGCCAAGTGATAGTGAGCACTTTTTCATGTGTCTGTTGGCCATTTGGATGTCTTCTCTGTAGAAATGTCTGTCATGTCTCCTGCCCATTTCTTGATTGGATTATTTGTTCTTTGGGTGTTGAGTTTGATAAGTTCTCTATAGATTTTGGATACTAGTCCTTTATCTGATATGTCATTTGCAAATATCTTCTCCCATTCTGTTGGTTGTCTTTTGGTTTTGTTGACTGTTTCCTTTGCTGTGCAAAAGCTTCTTATCTTGATGAAGTCCCAGTAGTTCATTTTTGCCTTTGTTTCCCTTGCCTTTGGCGATGTGTCTAGGAAGAAGTTGCTGCAGCTGAGGTTGAAGAGGTTGCTGCCTGTGTTCTCCTCAAGGATTTTGATGGATTCCTCACATTTAGGTCTTTCATCCATTTTGAGTCTATTTTTGTGTATGGTGTAAGGAAATGGTCCAGTTTCATTCTTCTGCATGTGGCTGTCCAATTTTCCCAACACCATTTGTTGAAGAGACTGTCTTTTTTCCATTGGACATTCTTTCCTGCTTTGTCAAAGATTAGTTGACCATAGAGTTTAGGGTCCATTTCTGGGCTCTCTATTCTGTTCCACTGATCTATATGTCTGCTTTTGTGCCGGTACCATACTGTCTTGATGATGACAGCTTTGTAATAGGGCTGGAAGTCCAGAATTGTTTGGTTTTCTTTTTCAACATTCCTGTGGCTCTTCAGGGTCTTTGCTGGTTCCATACACATTTCAGGATTATTTGTTTCATTTCTGTGAAAAAAGTTGATGGTATTTTGATAGGGATTACATTGAATGTGTAGATTGCTCTAGGTAGCATAGACATTTTAACAATATTTGTTCTTCAAATCCATGAGCATGGAACATTTTTCCATTTCTTTGTGTCTTCCTCAATTTCTTTCATGAGTATTCTATAGTTTTCTGAGTACAGATCCTTTGCTTCTTTGGTTAGATTTATTCCTAGGTATCTTATGGTTAATGGCTCTAAGTGGAGCCAACTGTGCTTAGTCTACCTCAGGACAGGGACTTTAAGGAATATTCCCAAGCACCTGCCAAAACTCCCTTTGTTTTGGGGAAATTCCCTGTCTTCTCTGGCCTGACATGGACTGCCTAATTCCACTTGTTGGTGGAAAAACATGGCGTTTGCTCATCTGTCCAAGTGGATGAGCTTTAGAATTGGGAACCCTTTTTCTCCGCCTTCTGGAAGCACTTTGCCTCTTCTGTCTGCCCCACCCCTCCTGTTTCTGTACCTTGGGTGCGGCCTACATACACTGCTCACTTCAGATTTCCCCACCAGTGTCTTAGGTAAAAATTGACCCTGGGGAACTAACTGATTGACTTTTAAAAGTGGACCCAGGTGGAACATAACTTGGTATTTAAACTAAGTTAACTTTGCTGGTTTAATTAAGTTAGACATGTCTTTAAAGTTATCAGCATTAAATGTAAAACTTGTATTCTGCCAAGGTTTGCTGAAGGTCAAATAAGCTCGTGTTATCTCTATTGCAATTTGTTAGCAAAAAGATGACTAAAACGATGGTTAATTGTCTGTCTCATCAAAGTTTTCATAGGAAATTGTTAAAATAGCTTTCAAAGTCTTTGGGATTAAATTCATTGGACATCTAGGTCTTTTCCAAAAAGGATAAGGTGCTAAATCATTGATTACTGGATGTAGGTTTGTGCTTTTGACTACTTATTGCAAAGAAACTAAGGATATTTAAATCTGCTGGTAAACATGCTTTGTGCTTAACCAGTTCATAAATTTGCCATCTAAAGAATTCTGGTGTGACAGTTCACAATTGGTTACTACTTAGTCTTCATTGGAGACTAAGATTTCTAAGAGTGCAAAATTCGGCAACTCTGTATGTAGAAAAGTAGGAGATATGTGAGAAAGATATAAAAAATGGGAATACATTTTTGTTGAAGGTAATTTTGTCCTAAATAAGATGGTTGTTTGGAGAGAAGTGGCTTGGGACAAAATCTGAATACAAAAGAAAGTTGTACAAGGTTTGTGAAGGAAAATCTTTGGAAAGGAATTTTAAGTGTGGTCAGGACAGACTAAGATTAAAATAAAGGGATTTTAGGGGCGCCTGGGTGGCTCAGTCGTTAAGCGTCTGCCTTCGGCTCAGGTCATGATCCCTGGGTCCTGGGATCGAGCCCCGCATCGGGCTCCCTGCTCGGCGGGAAGCCTGCTTCTCCCTCTCCCACTCCCCTTGCTTGTGTTTCCTCTCTCGCTGTCTCTCTCTCTGTGAAATAAATAAATAAAATCTTAAAAAAAAAAATAAAATAAAATTGGAATTCTCTATTCAAAAGATAAAGTTCTCTTGAATTGTTGGTCTGCTCTTGATACGAAAATGTAAACAGCTGTTTTCTCTTTGCCTGCCCAGAAAACCAATTTCTATGTTTTGCCTTTATCAAGTCTTTGACGATCCCTAATCCTATTTAGGCAAGTGCCTTAAAACTTTCTAAAGTTTTAACAAACTTCCCCAAGATTTAAATCATGAACAAAGTCTCTTTGACTCATTACGCCTTTTATTTGGTATGTTAAATTACTCTAGTAATACTGTTAAACAAATGATAAGCCTTCAGTTACATTTGGGTAAATGCTCTAACTATTCTAGAGATGATACGCAATTCCTAAAGTTTTAATGTTTTAATATAAGGTCATCACTTACTATTTTGATTATTGAAAGGGTTATGTGACATAAAAATAACTGAGTTTCTTTGTCAATTGCATCATAATGAACTCGCAGATCATTAGCAATGTCCATTTCTGAGTTTTTGTCATTTATAATTTTTCTTATTCTCTTGCAAAATGAGTTTCATCTTCAAGGAGGTTCATAAAAAGGACTTTAGGAAAAATACAGGTATTCTATATCTTTAAGATTAAAACTGAAATAGGTAAAAATTTCCAGAACCAAAGCTGCATTCAAACTAAACAAGAATTAGTAACATGGGATTAAATTAACTAAAAAGATGATTATAGTTTTGTGACTTTTGTTTGAAACACTGCTGGTTCTCTAATGTTTGCTCTCCCAGACTGAGGACACTTCCTCTTAAGATATGACTTACAGAAATGTGATCAAGTATTCATTTGTAAACATATTGGAGCATTTAGCTTTTTTCTCTACCTGAACCCTCTGATATTCAAAAGGTCTCAGTAAGTATTCTTTCTTCCATGGCAGTCATAGTCATTTGCATAAGTTCAATAAGAATCTGTTCTCCTTGCAACACCATTGGAAACACTGGTTATTTTCCTAAGGCTTTGACTGGAATGTCATGTTTGAGAGAGACATGCACAGACTCAGATATGACCAATCAGCTTTGAGGAACTAAGGTTGACTTTATGAAACCTGGAGCCATGAGGCCCCTTGGAAATGTTGGCCTGACACCTTTCTTACAGAGTTCCCAGCAGCCTCACCAGGTAAGTAAAGAATGTCACCTCCTGGCAGGTGCAGGAACCTCAGGATATATTGGGGACCTCGTGAAGAAGAATCTGCCCAAATCGACAGGTATTGCAGGCATGTCTAATGGCAAGTGCTGGCTTGGCTTCTGGCCTGGAGAGGCTACTAAAAGTTCAACCTAGAGATTCCTTATAAAAGTTCCAGCAAAGCAGATTCTAAAAGATCTGTATGATCAATCATTCTTGCTGAGCTTATGTAAATAATTATGCCGTTTGTTAAAACTGGACTTGTTTTTCAATCAAATTTGTCTTATGTGGCTATCTCTGGAAATGAGGGTTATTTTAGAGAGAAAAATTATGTTTCAACAACACACCTTTGTGGATGCTAAATTTTAGTTCTGATTGTCTTTGAATGTTGTTTGCCTAAGCTAGACAACTTGAGGTAAACCTCAGAGAAATTGCTGCAATAGCTCACGTATAGACAATCTCCTTGCTTGTTATTCTGTGGGGGATAACAGGACCCCATGGGCATATGATTACTTGAACAACTGGGAAATGGGATAGATTCCCCAACAATTGTATAACTCAGCTATCACCTTGACCAATTCTATGTGGCTGGGATGACAAAATTGCTCTTTAAAAGGCAGAGCGTACCCCATGGAGATAATGGATGGCCCCACTTTCTTTATGATTAGATTGGATGATGCACTTGGGGATGCCCTTATCTCCTGAGACAAGTCTTCTCCCATTTGCCTGTGATTCCTTGTAAATAGCATAGTGTTAAGGCTGGACCTCAAACAAAAAGAGCTTCTTGATCGTTTCATCCCTCAAAGTCATTTATCCTGGAAGCCACTCTCTTGACATAGGCTTTGCGAACAAAGGCTTTAACCAAGCATACAACAGCCCTCCTGGTAAAAAAAAAAAAAAAAAAGCCTCAAAGCTCGCTATGGGACTTCCAGGACTTATGTTAGGACTGCAAAACAGTATGCTCGCTCAGCAGGACTCTAAATGATACTTCCCAGGCACTGGATCCACTCAGCCAAGAATTAAATGAAGTCAGAGAAGGACTTCTTGAGAACCACACCGTTATTGACTGTCTACTATTGCTACACCATTTGGGGTGTGAAAAATTTCCTCACATGTGTTGTTTTAACATTACAGTTAACTCCTGCAAGGTGTCCCAATTAATAGGGGTCATTTGTGATCAATTAAATAAGATCAAGATGTCCACAGATCTATTTGACAAAATTGGTAATTGGGGATCTTATCGCATGGATATTTATAATAGCTTTATTCATAATTGCTAAAACTTGGAAGCAACCAAGTTTTCACCTACTTCAGTAGGTGAATGGATACATAAACTGTGGTTCATTACTAAAAAGAAATGAATTATTAAGTCATGAAAAGACACAGAAGAAACTTAAAGTTAATATTACTAAGGTATATTACTGAAGAGGTTACATACTGAATGATTCCAACTATATGGTGTTCTGGATAAGGCAAAACTATAGAGGCAGTAAGATTAGTGATTGCCAGAGGGTTGGGGGAGCGAGAGATGAATGGGTAGAGAACATAAGGGATTTTTAGGGCAGTGAAATTATTCTGTATGATACTATATGAGTGAATATATGTCATTATACATTTGTCAAAACCCACAGAATGTGTAACACAAAGAGTAAACTCCAATATAAACTATGGTCTTTGGTTGATAATGATGTGTCAATGTTGACTCATTGATTGTGACAAATAAATGTACTGTACTGATTCAGGATGTTGACGATGGGAGAGGTTATATGTGGAGGGAGGGAAAGTGGGAACTTTCTGCACTTTCTTTTTTTTTTTTAAGATTTTATTTATTTATTCATGAGAGGCAGAGGGAGAGAGAGAGGGAGAGAGAGAGAGAGAGAGAAGCAGAGGGAGAAGCAGGCTCCCAAGGAGCAGGGAGCCCGATGCGGTACTCGATCCCAGGACCCTGCGATCATGACCTGAGTTGAAGGCAGACACTTAACCATCTGAGCCACCCAGGCCCCCACTTTCTGCACTTTCTGTCCAGTTTTGCTCTGAACCTAAAACTGCTCTAAAAATAAAGTGTAGTTATGTATATATAGAGACAAGCCAAGGACTGGGAGATATATGTATCTTTAAAAATTATGTACTTTATATTATAATTATATTATTTAATATAATATAATTCTTTAAATAAATGTTCTTTAAATATTATAAAAAATACATCAATTTAATCTATCATACTAATAGTCCAAGGAAAAAAAGTCCAGAAAAAACATTTGACAAAATTCAACATCCACTCATGATAAAAACTTTCAGCAAACTGGGAATAGAGAGGAACATCTTTAACGTGATAAGAGGAGTCTGTGAAATACCTAGAGGTAACATCATATTAAATAGTGAAAGGCTGAACAGTTTCTCCTAAGAAGAATGAGGAAAGAATGTCCACTCTCACCACACATGTTGGACAGTACTAGAAGTCCTAGCACGTGTACTAAGGCAAGGAAAATAAGTAAAAGGCATTCAGGTTGTAAAGAGAAAAAGAAAACTGTCCCAATTTGCAGACAACATACTTGTCTATATAGCAAACCCAAAGGAATCTACAAAAAACTCATGGAACTAAACACGAGTTTAGAAAGGTCACAGGAGGTGTCCTGGGTGGCTCAGTCATTAAGCATCTGCCTTTGGCTCAGGTCATGATCTCAGGGTCCTGAGTTCGAGCCCCGCAATGGGCTCCCCGCTCAGCAGGAAGCCCGCTTCTCCCTTTCCCCCTGCTTATGTTCCTTCTCTCACTTTGTCTCTCTCTGTCACATAAATAAATAAAATCTTAAAAAAAAATAGAAAAGTCACAGGATACCAGGTCAATAGAAAAATATCTAGTTTCTAGCAATTGCCTAATGGAAACTTGAATTTAAAACAATACCATTTATCGTGGCTCCAAAGATTTAAATATTCAGGTATAAATCTACCAAAACATGTACATGAATATTGCTGTATGCTTAAAACTGCAAATGCTGATACAGAAATCAAAGAAGACCTAAATAAGTGGAGAAGCATTCTGTGTTCATGGATTGGAAAATGCAACATAGTATGATGTCAATTTTGCCTAAATTGATCTATAGATTTAATGAAATTCTAATCACTATCCCAGCAGAATTTTTTGTAGATATAGACAAACTGATTCCAAAATTTATTTTGTAAGGCAGAGGAACTAGATAACTAAAACAATTTTGAAGAAGACCAAAGTTGGAGGAATCATTTTAGCCTATTTTAGGATTTACTAGAAAACTACAGATTCTGAGCCAATGTGGTATTGGCAAAGGTACAGACACATAGATTAAATAGAAAGTCCAGAAATAGACTCACACAAATATGGCCAATTGATTTTTTTTTTTTACAAAAGTGCAAGAGCAATTAAATGGAGAAAGAATAGTGTGGTCAAAAACTAGTGTTAGAACAATTGGATATCTATCTGCCAAAAAATAATAATAATAACCCTAACTTAAATCTCATACCTTATACAAAAAATAACTCAAAAATAAAACTATAAAACATTTAGAATAAAACAAAGGAGAAAATATCTGTGACCTAAGGTTAGTCAAAGAGTGATTAGACATGATGCCAAAAGCATGATCCATTTAAAAAAACAGTGAGATAGACTTCACCAAAATGTACAACTTTGCTCTGCAAAAGACAATTAAAAGAATGAAAAGACAAACTACAGACTAGGAGAAAATATTTGTAAGTCACATATTCAACAAAAGACTTACATTCAGAGTATATAAAGAATTCTCAAAACTCAGTTGTAAAAAAGAAACAACCCAATTTAAAAATGGGCAAAAGACTTGAACAGACACTTCATTGAAGATACACAGATGGCAAATAAACACATCAAAAGATGCTCTACATCATTAGCCATTAGGGAAATGCAAATTAAAACCACAAAGAGATACCATTACATACCTTTCAGAATGGCTAAAAAAACCAAACAAGCAAAGAACCCTCCCCCCACAAAACCAACCTAAACAAACCAAACCAAAACAAAACAAAACAAAAAACCCCAAACAACTAATAATACCAAGTGCTGGACATGATGTAAAGCAACTGGAATACATTGTTGGTAGGAAAGCAAAATGAAACAGCTACTCTTGAAAAAAGTTTGGTATTTTTGTATAAAGTTAAACACACATATTTACATATAACCCAGAAATCTCAGTTCTGGGTATTTACCCTAGAAATAAATACTTATAGTCACTCAAAAATCTGTACAAGAATGTTTGTGTCAGGTCTAGTCATAATAGCAAAAAAAGAAAAAGAAAGGAACAACCCAAATGTACTCTGGCATTTGAATAGATAAATGGTGATGGATCATATTTCATAATATGATGGAATACTACTCAGCAACAAAAAGAGCAAATCACTGATAAGTACAATATAGATGAATCTCAAAAACTAGGCTGAGTGAAAAAAGCCAGACACAAAAGAGTACCTAGTGCATAATTCCATTTATTTGCAATTCTAGAAATAAGCAAAAGTAAATTATAATGACAGAGAGCAGATCAGTAGTTGCTGGGGGATTGACTACAAAAGGGCAAGAGGGAGCTCTTTGAATGATAGAAATATCCTATATCTGGATCGTGGTGGTGGTTACATGGGTATAAACATTTATCAAAATTCAAAGTTGAAATGTTCACATCTTATGACCTAGCCGGCTCATTTTTAGATATAGAGCAATGTTTGTTAAACTGCTGGTAGTGAACCATTATTAGTGAACCACTAAAGCAATCCAGTGTGACTCCTTAGATGGGTATTTACCCTGAAACAAAAGATGGCTAGGCTTCAGGCTCCCTCACTTGCAAACCTTCTTCCAAGGCCTGGTTACTAATTTTGTATTCATAATTTTGTATTCTTTTTCTAAAGGGGGCCCCCAAATTGTATAAATTTTAGGCAAATTTAGACAAAACCTAGATTGCCTCTGGATGGCCAGATTTTTTTTAAATGAAATGGAATAGAAAATAATGAGAATGTTTTATTAAACATTTGTTTCATTTTATACAATGGGTCATGACTTAAAAATTTGTCTTTTGCCAGGGTTTGTGTTTAAGGGAAAAAAAAAAGAAAGAAAGTTGGATATTCAGTGTTGTGTGGCGACTATAGACGTATGTGTACATTCAATGCAACACTGTAAAAGTAAATATTTGGAAATAACCTAAATGCCCATCAATACGAGAATAATATAGTGTTATATGTATGTTGTGGAATTCTATATAGTTAAAACGAAGGATCTAAAGGTACATACATCAGGCTAGATGACTCTCATAAACCCACCATTAAGTATTAAAAAAAACAAAACAAAAAACCACAAGTTAAAGAAGGTTACCTAAAGCCCAATATTTAGATAAAATTTAAAATCACGTGAGAAGCAATAGTAAGTCTGGTGAATTTTAATGTATTGTTTGCAGATATAGTCATTCTACAGTACAAGTGTTAAAATATGTATGAAGCTGAAGGATAGTGGTTACTTCTGGGGAGGAAGGAGAGAGGGAGGGAATGATATCAGAACACACAGGGCTTCCTTTGGCATGCGATTTTTATTTTGTTAAATTTAATAAGGCTAGTTGGTAGATGTGTGGGATTTTTGCTGTATTATTCTGAATTTTCTGATTGTGTTATATTCTGTATGCATATTGTTTTGTTGTAAACATTGGTAATAAATATTATTTCATATTTGTGTCGTGTGGGCATTTACACACATCACACCACTTAATCCTCATGATGACCTTACGCAGTAAGTAGGGCAGTTATTATTATTCCTATTCTACAGTTAAGGAACCCAAAACTGCAGAACAATTTGTTAAAAACAGGATTGGGGACTCTGTTGTTTCTTATTTCGTGGAAATATGATTTGCATGGAAATATGCTGGAGAAGTTTCCTTCAAGTCCAGCCACTCCCTCCTACCGGAACCTTGGTAAGGCACTTACTCAATGGGGGAATGAATTGTATTAACAATAGCTAAACGTTTGTTCAAAAAGTAGTCATTCGAAAGTCCCGGAGGAAACCTCCAATAATGACTTTGTGACGCGGAGGATACATATTTACAAGGCAATTCTTCGGAGGCACAGGCGGGTTTTCTGCTGGCCGCCGCCCCCTGGCTCACTCAGTGACCTTGGACAAATCACTTAACCTTTCACTATTTACAACCCAGTAAACCGAATGTGTAATATTCATGACTGCTCACTCAGGGCTCCTGCCAAACACTTTTTTGAAAACCAGGGACCGATTTAAGGTCAATCACAATGCAACAAAGTCAACTTTCCAATGCAAATATTCTCCAAGCCTCTTATTCCCCAAAGACTGTTTTCCCTCTCATTTAAATGGTGATGTCTATTTTAAGGAGAATGAATTTATACTTTCTAAAGATGAATAACTTTTGTCACTAACTTACGAATGCCTTTTGTTAAAAAATTAAACCGACGCCTAACTAGACAGAATAAAAAGTGATCAATTTCTGTTCTATTGCCCTTCCCCGCTGTAGTGGCTCTCGGAGATTTTTGAAAGCAAGCAGTTTGTTCCCCGTAAGGTTTAGAACCTTATATCAACACTGATCATGCTTTATGAAAATCCTGTAGGTTCTGGGTATCGTGGTGTGGAAGGAGAGAAAAACGGCGCAGAGCGGCTCCAAATCCAGGCAAATAGGGACAGATGAACTAGGAACCGGTGCGTCCAGGCTAGTTCCGACTTTGGCCGCGAGCTGGAGCGGCTGTGGCGTAGGACTTGGGACTGGCCCCGGAGGCTTCTGGCAAGGAACTTGAGCCCCCTCGCGGCCGAACGGCCCGCAGAGGCCCCAGGTCCCTTTAAGGCGCCCTGCGGGCAGACCCGGAGCAGAGGGGGCGGGAGGAGGGCTCGCGAGCGCACGCCACGTGACTCGGCTGCCAAGTGCGCTCGCGAGTTTGACAGAAGTTTGAATCGGCTTCAGGGGTTTTCTGCAGCCAGAGGGGCAGAGCAGCGGTCCCGACCTCCGCGAGCGCCCGCTGCAGCGCCCGCGCCCCCCGCCCCGCCAGCCTGGAGTCCGCGCCACCGACGGCCGCCCGCGCTCCCGCACCGCTCGCTGCCCCCACCGCCGGTCAGCAGCCCCCCAGCCCCCCCGCGGTGCCGGCCGCAGCCTCCCCGCCAGGGAGCCGAGCCCCGGCGCTGCGCCCCGGCCCCGCTGTGCCAGCATGTCTTCGACGGAGGGCTCGAGTCGCGCGGCGGACAAGTCGCCGCGCCAGCAGGTACGCCCCGCGCGCCCCTGGGGCTGTCTTACCACCCCTTCTCCACCTGGGTGTCGGGCCGGACCCTCATTCCGCCCCCTCTCCCGACTGTGAGTGGGAGGAGGACCAGCGCTTTCCCGGGTCCCCCGCCGCCCTGACCCCCGCGCCGGCCCTGTTTCCGCAGGTGGACCGCCTGCTGGTGGGGTTGCGCTGGCGGCGGCTGGAGGAGCCGCTGGGCTTCATCAAAGTTCTCCAGTGGGTGAGTCGATGCTCTAGCCGCGGGCTATTTCGGGAGCCTGGGCTGTGACGCTGACCCGAAGCAATGTGGCCGGAGTGGGGGGGCGGGGAGGTGCTGTGGCCGGCCGTGACGGCAGGGTGGGGGGCGGCGACAGGTGGGCGGGGGAGGGGCGGGCTGGGGCTGCTTCTCCAGCACTTGGTGGCAGGAGGGCGAGGAGCAAGGCATGCGGAGTCCGGGATTCGGTCCTTCTATGTGCAAGGAGCCCTTGCCCAGGGCGCTCACATTTCACCCGGGCGACAGGACCCGGGTGTAACCTTTCCAGAACTCTGATCCTGCACATACCACTCTTCGGTGGCAGGAGGGGGGAGGAGGACAAGGAGGACGAGAAAAGCCACGGAGGGCAGAGGAGGGAAGGAGGCGGGCGAGGGAAACCATCCTGCCCCCCAACCCACCGTCACTAGATCTTGAAGGTGGGCTCCAGGGACAGGGTTCTGGCTGGCAGTTGCCCTGTTGAGGTCACTAGAGTAATCTGGGTTCCTGTGACTGAGGGAAAGGGTGAATGAATGAATGAATGAATGAATGAAGTCTATGACTCTAGGATTAAATAAAAGAAAAAATACTAAGACAATAAAAATCACACTGTGGCCAAAATGTGGCTTGTAGAATAAGATAAAACGCTGAGTAGGGAAGCTGGGGCTCTGGGTTTCAGACATGGACCTGCCTTTTCCAGCTTTGTGACCTTGGGCAAGTCACTTATTTGGACCTCAGCTTCCAACATTAGTTAACTGTTGATCACACCATTCTCAGGGTCCCCTTCTGCTCTCAACGGGTTGGTATGCCAGAATATTGCCCTTCATTAGACTCACCCCGTGACCTTGAAGAAATCACTTGCTCATAGCCTCAGTTTCCTCTGTAATAGTCTAGGAGAAAGACATCTCGTTACCTCACTGGTACTTTGAGATACTGGTATATTTTCTGTCCTTACCAGTGCCCAAGGCTTCCTGAGTGTAAGTTAGGAATGTGGACAGGTGCAGCCACTCTTTCAAATCATGCAAACTTGTTGGGAGCATTTAGTACACTATAACAGAGGAGATTTAAGTTAGACAATCCACACACCAAATGGTGTGTGAATAAATTAATGTGCTTTCAGCACAGAATTCAGCTAAGGAATAAGTTACCATTAAGGCTGAGGAGGATTGAGTTCTAAAGGACTTCTAAATCACAGGAGACAAGAATGAGCACTGTGTCACTGATTCCTGAATCATCATTTGGATGGGAATCATCAGATCTGGAATTCAGGGGCAATAGTGCATTTGGGGTTATCTCCAGATATCTGAGACCTTGACTGGGGCTATAGGCCAGGTGAGGAGCTCCCAAGTGCAAACTCTGGGACCTGGTGGGGACTTTCCACTCTCCCTACTGCCTCAAGAGCAGTTGGATGGACTGCTGACTGAGCAATTCCACCTCTCCCCCCCCAACTTCCCTGTTCTGACCCACCACTTGAATATCATTGGTGGCCATATAAGAATGGTATTAAGGTTCCATGTGACTGCCATCCACAACTAGGGAGCCATTATGAGGAGCAGAACCTGAAACGTAGAGTATAATTTTATCATTAAACTAGACAAATGGATCTAAGGGAAATTTGAGAAAGACTGTCAAGGGATAAGGAAAACAATGAGGTTATTAGACCAAGGAATCATCCTTTGTGGGGGGATTCTGAAAAGCTTCCCTCTTCAATCCTTCTATCCTTTTCTCAATGCCCCCCCCCACCCCCAATACCACATTTCTATAAAGGCTGCACAAAACAATGCCTAGGAAAATGATCCTGTCTCCTCCCAGGGTCAGTACTGATCCCTAAGAGTTAAGACCCATTTGACTTTTATGATCCTCAACTTCTTAGAGAGAGGGTGATGCCTTTCTCTCATAGTGCTAAATCCGGGGGCCCAAGGCTAGACTCTGAACTCAGCCTTCATGCGAACGGCAGCATCAAAGGGAGACATGATTTGCTTTTACTGCCATCCTGGCAGCCTAGCATGAATTTCACTTGCCCTGAGTTTCTGCAGGATGAGCTCATGTAAAGGTGCACAGGAACCAGCACCAGAAATAACAGTGAAAATGTCATTTGGGATTTTTACTCATTTCCTGCTTGGGGGCATCAAATGCTCCGGGGCTGGAAAAGGAAAAAAAGAAAACACAGATCTTGCATTTATCGTAATGATGCTTGAAAATTTTGTTGTCATTGTTATCCAAAAGCAATTTTGCTGGAATCCTGAGAAGAAGAAAGCAATATTAGGCTTTTATTAGTTAGGAGCTTGGCTTAGAGTATCTTTTTTTAAAATTCAGAAATTAATCTCACCTCAATTCCAATTCTGGAGTCTCACCAAGTCCTCACAGAGCTAGCAAAATAACATGGGTATAGACCAATTATTAAAGAACTGGTTTCCTAAAAAAAGAAAAAAGGCAGATTTTGAGGCTGAGGGGCTTTGGTTTAAATTGAGTCTCCTCTGCTTTCTAGCCATAGAGTCTAGGGTACCTAGGATAAGTAACAAAATCTTTGTGGGCCTTGGTTTCGTATATGTAAATGAGGGTAAGATCTAGCTCATGGGTTCACTGGGAGGATATAGGAGGTGATTTCTCTAAAGCATTGAAGCATTCAGGCCAAGCAGTCCAGGAGATATTCAGTGAGTGTTGGTTCTCCTTTCTCCTATTCCTAAACCTCCCCTTTCCCCTAAATTTCTTCTTTATGCAGACTGTCAGCTAGACTTCTCCTCTGGTTAGATTAATCAAATGTCACTGCCAAATCCTCGCTTTGAGGGTAAGGCACAAAGGAATCTCCTGGATACTCAGTCACTGTTCCCATAATAAGTCATATTATCATTAACTGGGTGTACCCCTGATCAGTAATTTACCTTTGAGGTGCCAAAGCCACATACTTGGCTCTGGGGTCTCTGTAATGAAAATAAGCTATTTCAGTTGGTGTGGGGAATACGAAAGAATACCATCAGAGTCCATAAAACTAAGGAGATGACTGTCGGGTAAGAGTAGTGGGAGACCTTGTCTTCCTTGTGCCCCGCACTAACTGGGGATGGGAGTGTTGTCAAAGGATCATCACCATCAAGCAGGCCGGCACCAAACTGGTGAGGTTATTCTGACACCCTTCCCAAAGAGAAGCAGAGACAGGAGGAGGAGGGCGTGGAGAGCAGTCAATGACCATCGCTGTCCCCAGCAATACAGGTCTAAGAGGAGGAAGGCTGGTTGGCATCAGAACTTCAGAGATCCGCACTCCTCCCCTCCACTGTCTCAGGGACTCCATCTCTCCTTGGCTCCTGTTTTTTTTTGAGCAGTTTGCTCAACTCAGACCCTTGTGTTTGGTGACATGATGGTTTCAGTTCTTTCCTGCTCTTCACTGTGCCTCAGTCTCCTGGCACATTTAGGGAAGAAGGCAAATCTGATGCCGAAAGGTGGAGGGGGCAGGGTCAGGGTGTCTTTCTCTGCTCCTGCATCCCAGGTGCAGAGCTACTCCCTGCCTCCTTACAAACTTCACTGAACATAGGAGAGAGCTCTCTCTTTTTTTAGCCTTAATAACTTTGTGATGCAAAATTTTTGTTTGTTTGTTTGTTTATTTGAGGATGACACCTTTTTCCTTGACATAAACTCACAAGAGAAGGTACCAGGTCTTATTCATCTTTGTGCCACCAGCACTTGGCACATAGGGGATGGTCAATAACTGTTTGTTGATTAATGAATGAATGAAGTAGAAAGGGCACTGGACAGGGAATCAGGAGATGTGAATTCCAAGGCTGGCCCTCATGATGGCTAAATATGGCCTTGGGAGAGTCACTTGATCTTTTGGGACTTTAGTTTCCACCTCTGTGAAAGGAGACCGTTGGGCTTAATAATCTCAGATCTTTTTTTTTTTTAAGATTATATTTTATTTATTTATTTTTAAGATTTTGTTTATTAGAGAGACAGTGAGAGAGGGAACACAAGCAGGGGGAGTGGGAGAGGGAGAAGCAGGCTCCCCACCGAGCAGGGAGCCCTATGCGGGGCTCGATCCCAGGACACCGGGACCACGACCTGAGGTGAAAACAGACGCTTAACGACTGAGCCAGCCAGGCACCCCTAAGATTTTATTTATTTATTGGTCAGAGAGAGCAAGAGAGCACAAGCAGGGCGAGAAGCTGGCAGAGGGGGAAGCAGGCTCCCTGCTGAGCAGGGAGCCCAATGTGGGGCTCAGTCCCAGGACCCTGGGATTATGACCTGAGCCGAAGGCAGCTACTTAACCAACTGAGCCACCCAGGACATTTTGCTCTGATGTCCTATGAACCTGTGAGGTTCCCCTCAGATTTTTCCCTTCGTCCACTTACCTAGCAAACTTTATGTTTTCTGACATCATATGACTGTGATGTTCAGATTTAATTATATATTCTGATTGACAAAGAGCTGTGTAAGGTGGTTAGGGATTCCTGACTTTCAAAGACTCCGAAGAGAAAAGGATACAGCTAGGACTAAAGCTATTTGTGGTATATTTCACTCTTTGAGGAATCATAGAGCAGGGTTCAGGATTTTCAGAACTTCAAGGTTATCATCTAGCCATAGCAGAACTTTGGATAGTAATGGTAAAGTTCTCCAATATGGTACCTGCTAGCCACATGTGGCACTTGAAATGTGGCTCGTGTGACTGAGCAACTGAATTTTTAATTTTATTTAATTTGAATGTAAATAGCCACACTTGGCTGGTGGCTACCATGGTGGATAATGCAACTCTAGAGTATGAGTTCCATGAAGACGGAGATTTTTCTCTTCTGTTCACTACTAAGTGATAGTGCTTAGAACCGTGCCTGGTACACAGTAGATGCTCAATAAGTGTCATCTTTCTGTAGATGTGCCTGTCAGGGAAGTGCTGGTGAAGAGAAGGCCCCACAACTGACCATTCATTGCCCCAAGTTAGGAATACCTATTTTCTTAGGGGACCTATATAGAGCTACCAGCCAATGGGTAAAAATATATCCAACTGTCTGCCCTTCCTGGAATGTGACACCCTAATTGTGTGTCCAGTTCTGAGGGCCAGAGGCTAGGAGGAATAAAGAAACCTGTAAGAGGCTCACAGAGCTGACAAAAATTCGAGAATTCCCATGAAGAAGAGCTGGAGAAGCGCCATTGTTATGCCAGTGAGGAGGCTTGGAGTATATAAAGGGTAATGATGCAGAGGCTTTGGGCAACTTCTCTTCGGCTCTGTCAACATGAGCAAACAGGGCTGTACTTCAGCCTCTGTAAATTAAGCCAGATGAAGAGGTTATTCAGGCACTGGGGAGAGTTATGCTCTCTCCTTTCCTGAATGTGTTTTAAAAATGGAGACCATTCTCCTTTGTCTGAACTAAGCCTCCTGGAAACAGAGAGGTGCCCATTATGACCTTTACAGAGGGGTCAGCGGCTCCAGCATGGAGAAAATCTGCCAGGCCAGGCGATGCAAGGCGGGGCAGGGGCACCGGGCACGACCCAGGGGCAGAGCACAGCTGCTGACCAGCCCAGCCAAGGGCACACTGATTGCATTACCCTCATCCAGTGAGAGCAAGGCCTCTTGATGGCCTGCTCCAAACCTGCCCTTGTACAGATGAGGAAACTGAGACTCAGAGAGCAGAGCAATTTATGAGCGTTCACCCAGCTAATGAGTGACCCGGACAAGGGCTAGAACCCAGATTTCTAAACTCCTAGCCCGGGTCTGTTTTTACTCCATAACACTACCAAGCATTAGCAAAATCACGTGCACACAACTCTATTCTAAACTCTGGGTGCAAGCCTGGGACGTAGATGAGCTGTCTTCTAGGTGCTTAATGTCCAAGACACCAAGACACGGAGAAACACACAGAAAACGATCATTAACAGGGTAAGCTCTGTGCTTGCTAAGAATGAGTCCATCATGTACAAGCCTGTACAAGGTAAGTGCACAGGAAATGGGGCCTGAACAGATGAGGTGGGAGGATCAGAGATTCCAGCTTCTCGCCTCCTTTTCTAACTGATGTGTTTCCCCAGAAAGAAATGCGAAAACCATAGGTTGAGGACATTTCATTTCACTTAAGACAGGAGGTTTAGCAAAATGTGATGAAAGGTGAAGGGGAAAACAATTCAAGTGATCTGAAATGCCTCTGGTTCTTAACACTGAGCGATGGCAGCATCAACAGATTACAAAGGGAAACACCGCTGGGGAAAGAGTGGAGGCTGATAAGGCAAGTGGAAGCTGCTTTTCTCTGGGCTTGAGCCAGGACTGTTGCTGCAAGTAAAAGGGCCTTTGGGGGGAGGAGGAGTTAGGCTGGCAGAGCATGGGACAGCTCCCCGCCTGGCCCCTCTGAAGGCTTGGCAGAAGTTGTCCCTTCTAGCTACACCTCCAGTGAGGCAGGAAGCCACTGGAAGGTAGCGACAAGGGAACAAGATTCAATGACAGCTCCAAAGGAGAAATGGAAGGAATTCCAACACATGCCTGATCCCAGTTGGCACAGAGGAATCTATTTCTAGGGTGCCTCTCTCCTGGGGAGGAAATTCAGGTCCAGCTTTATGCTAGATGTTTCCAAAAGCCTGAATTGCTTTGCGTTCGTCACCATCTTAAGGAGGCGACCTGTCACATCCAATGGGGAGATGTGGAAACTATCCATTTGCTCTCTGTATGTCTCCCTCCCAGACACCACTCCAAGTCAACCTCATTCATTTGGCTATTTGGTCTGGAACTCGGGTGCAGTGAACACAGCATCCTGAGGCGGGAAGGCCAAGGGAAGCCATGAGTCCCTGCCCAGGAGGGACTTGATTAAAGGAAATCCTCCCCCGCCCCCATAACTGCACCTGCTGAGAGTCAGAAGATGGTTCTGAGGGGATATACCTTGGCCAGTTGAGGCCTTCTGACTCTCAAAGGGCTTCCCTCTCCCTCAGCTCTTTGCTATTTTCGCCTTCGGGTCCTGCGGCTCCTACAGTGGAGAGACAGGGGCAACAGTTCGCTGCAACAACGAAGCCAAGGATGTGAGCTCCATCATTGTTTTGTTCGGCTATCCCTTCAGGTGAGCGGGAATGGATTCTGACCCCACACAACCTCTCTCGCTGGTTTGGCAGGACCTGCTTGGACTCTTCCTCCTCCAGAAGCCTAAAGACTTTTTGTTGAGTGCCACTCGGGTTCAAACAGAACTACAAGACTTGGGTCCTTCCTGCCTTTTAGGAATTTCAGACACACTAACCGTAGAAAAATATCAGGGAAACTCAGATAGGTCATTGTTATAATAATGTTCCTGTCCATAGATAATCAATAGCAGGTAACCAAGTTCCTACAGAAAGAACCCATGCAGTTTGGGATGGAGGCTAGTTGGACAGGTCTCTCTGACCTTCAGAGACCTTCTCCCTGCCTTGAAGGTTAGGGAGCTTGTTAGTACTTAGATCCTAAAGAGTTGATATGGGGTACCTCACCTGGTACACTAGAATACAAGGACATATACCTTGACCAGGAGGTAGAAAAAGAATACTCTTTCCTGGCTATTTGTCCCAACTGCTCAGAAGAGAACTGGGGACAGGGCTCGCCTTTTCAGATATTTTTAGTACCAACGGCCAAGTTAGGTTAACTATCTCTTGTACATAACAGGGTTTTGTTTTGTTTTCTGTCCTTATTTTGTCCCATATAGTCTCATGGGGGAGGGATGCTAAATAAGGCCTGAGAATGGGCAAGTCCAACCCTAACCTGGCCACTGTGGGCCTGTGCTCTCCGGGGGGGCAAAATGAAGCTGATCTCCCTGGTGGTTTGGCTACCAGAAAATAGATGCACTATGTATATTGTGGTTGTGACCTAAAGGGCCCTTGGAGATACTTGGAAGTACATGGTCACTGTATCTGGGCAAGGTAGATGAGGGTGGGGTAGCGGCTGAATGGGAGGTAGAGTTCAACCAGATTTCTGGGGATGTTTCTGTCTTGACTGCAAGGTTGCCTCCAGAAAGTCCCCTTTCTTGGCTCTGTAAGAGTCCCAGGGTGAGAAGTAGCGCGGACTACTCCCAGCGCAGGGACAGTCCCCTGCCTCCACCGGGAGGGTATTGCCCCAAGCTCAGGATGACACCCCCCTGCCACCCACAGGTTGAACCGGGTCCAGTATGAGATGCCCCTTTGCGATGAGGACTCCACCTCCAAGACCATGCACCTGATGGGGGATTTCTCTGCTCCCGCCGAGTTCTTTGTGACCCTGGGCATCTTCTCCTTCTTCTACACCATGGCCGCGCTGGTCCTCTACCTGCGCTTCCACAGCCTCTACACAGAGAACAAGCGCTTCTCGCTCGTGGTGAGTGGGCACCGGCCAGGAGGGATGGGGTGGAGAAACTGAGGAGGTGTGCCTCCTGGGACTGATGTCACATTGAGGGGGGAGGACACCCCGATGTGGAAACTCCTGCGACTCCCTGCCAGCTCTTTGCTGTTCATCCCCTGCAGGTTCTGTGGTTCCCACAGCTCCGAGGACTCTGCCTCTAGCAAACCCCTATCACCTGCTGTGCTCAGAGAGGGCGGAATAGCATCAAGAAGTGGGCTCTGGAGCCAGACTGCTTGGGTTCAGAGTCCAGGACAGTCCTTTATAGCTGTGTGCTCTTGGACAAGTCACTCAGCCTCTCTAAACCCCAGGTTCCTCAATATACAAGGGGGATCAAAAAATACCTATCTCATAGTGTTTGGGGGAGATGAGTGAAAATACTTGTAAAATATCTGATATATAGTTAGCTTCAATAAGTGTTAGCTATCATTAATATTCTTCCCCCTCTCCCGTCTCCATATCCCAGGCATGCAAGGTGGAAGGGGTGCCTTAGAGGACCCCATTTGTCTCCTGCAGTCTGCCACCAGTGGTAGCTGAGCAATGGTGATCAAAGGAAAGGCTTGAAGGCGAGAGTGGGGAGTTTAGGCCACCTGGGTTTGGGGGTGACAGTGACCAGCAGGTACCTTGATACATTGTTGCTTGACCTCCGTTCTGAGGGCCTGGGCAGGGGTAGCCCTGGGTGGTAGTGTTCCTTTAGTGGCAGTGAACAGATTCCTGAAGATGACCGGGGCTCCCTGAGGCTCCAGGTGTTGGGTAGGACGGCAAGAGGTAGCTGTCCTGGGACCTCAGGATCCCAGGGCATTTTGGCCAGAGGAAGAGAAGTAGGCCATCAGGGGGGCCTTTCTGAGTGCATTTCCTATCCCTCTGCTCCTCCCAGGACTTCTGTGTGACTGTCTCCTTCACCTTCTTTTGGCTGGTAGCTGCAGCCGCCTGGGGCAAGGGCTTGACGGACATCAAGGGGGCCACACGGCCATCCAGCCTGACGGCAGCCATGTCAGTGTGCCACGGAGAGGAAGCGGTGTGCAGTGCTGGGGCCACGCCCTCTATGGGACTGGCCAACATCTCTGTGGTGAGACCTGCGGCCGCTGCTGGTGTCTGGGGGAGGCTGGTCCCAGCTGGCAGGTTCTGAGAGGAACAGAGAGAGGGTGTCTCTCCAGCTGGTATCCCCTGCAACTGGAGCCAGTGACCCCAGCACCTAAGGGTGGCTGCTGGCCCCTGGATGACCCCGAGAAGACATGTTGGTTTTTGGGGGGGGGACCCAAGAGCCACTTAGCCTCCTGTTCTTTCCTCCTTCTGTACTCTGCCCTCCCATTTCCCTTCTCCCCACCTCCAGGCATGCTCTCCGTGACTGCCTCCCACTCCTTCTGCCTCTTGACAATGTGTGTGTGAGCATGTGAAGGGGCGCGCAGGCTGTGTGGCTGGGCTCAAGACTGGGAGCAGACCCAGAGTGAAAGAGAAGGGCTTCATTGTCACCCAGGCCTCTAAACTGGAAAGGGGCTTTGGGCAAGGGTGGGCCCAGCTGGTACACAGAGGTTTGGCCATCCTGGTTGTTAGAATGTGGAAATCTTTCCATATCAGTTGGCACATAGCTGAGGCTTCAAGCTTTACAAATGCCCCCTGTCACCTTAGCCTTGTCCTGAAAATGGCTTAGAACTCCCCAAGGCCCAACAACTGAAGGGGTTTCATCGCTGGCACACCAGGGAGCCTTCTAGACCTTGCTAGAACCCTGCTGATAGGTTTTAGCCACCAACATTTTATTGTACAAATTTTCACACATAAAGTTGTAAGAATTTTACAATGAACACCCACACACTCATCGCCTAAAGTGTACCATTAACATTTTCCTAGACGTGGGGCACCTGGGTGGCTCAGATTGTTAAGCAACTGCCTTCGGCTCAGGTCATGATCCCGGAGTCCTGGGATCGAGTCCCACATCGGGCTCCCTGCTCAGCAGGGCGTCTGCTTCTCCCCCTGTCCCTCTTCTCTCTCACACTCTCTATCTCTCATTCTCTCTCTCTCAAATAAATAAATAAAATCTTTAAAAGAATCTGTTAAAAAAAACCATTTTCCTAGACGTGCTTTATCACATATCTGTCTGCCCCTCTTCATCCATCAAACCATCTTATTTTTCATGCATTTTGAAGTCAATTGCAGACATCAGTACAGTCCCCCCAAAATACTTCCTGCTGATAGGTTTTTAAGTATCTTTTTAAAAGATTTTATTTATTTATTTGACAGAGAGAGAGCACATGAGTGCCCAAGTAGGGGGAGCAGGAGAGGAAGAAGCAGGCTCCCTACTGAGCAGGGAGCCGGATACGGGGCTTGATCCCAGGATGCTGGGATCATGACCTGAGCTGAAGGTAGACGCTTAACTGACTGAGCCACCCAGGCACCCCTTAAGTATTTTTGAATAAATATTTGAATATAGCCCTGGCTGGGTCCCTGGCCCAGGAAAGGAGCACCTTGGACAGCTCTGGTCACACCCACCATTGAAAAACGGCACTCAGAACAGTGCTGTCGAGAGCGCACTAGAGCCCTTGCTCCTTGCTATGCTTTGCATGGTGTTTCACTCCAGGGGCCAGATTCTCCTAGCGATCAAGCTACAACTCAGGTGCATGCTGTGGACAGTTAGAGACTTTCACTAGAGAACCCGTGGTGGGTATCGGCATTGAACCCTGCCTCTACGTCCAGTTCTCTGTATATTAGTCTTCCCAGCCCTCTGCCTCTTCCCCCACCCACCACAGGGACTCCCCCTACTCTCCGTTCCCACAATGCCCTCCTTACTGTTCTCACAAACTTCCCTGATGTCTTTGCAGCTCTTCGGCTTTATCAACTTCTTCCTGTGGGCCGGGAACTGTTGGTTTGTGTTCAAGGAGACCCCGTGGCACGGGCAGGGCCAGGACCAGGGCCAGGACCAGGGCCAGGGCCCTAGCCAGGAGAGCGCAGCAGAGCAGGGAGCAGTGGAGAAGCAGTAAGCAGCCCCCACCTGGCTACTCCCGAACAGGACAGCACCTCTTCAACCACCTCCAGCTTCCAGGACCTCCCTCTTCTTCCTTCTCCAACTCCCCTCCCCTGTCATTCTGGGCTTTGAGCTTTGAGACGTCGTCGCTGATGGATGGGCAGGCATCAGCTGTCAGAAACCTGGGCAGCCCTCCCAGTGGCTTCCTAGCCCTCCTCTGGCTGGAGCCTCGGATGGCAGGAGCTCAGGGCTTCTTGTCTACTGCCTGGACCCCCAGCATCTTACTTGGGGTCTTACTTATACCCTTATAGCCTCTGAGAATGAGCCTCTACTGCAGGGGGCAGGAGACCAGTCTTGAGACTCGTTCCTAGCAGCCACTTCTATCAACGTGTCGCCTTCAATAAAAGTGGGGGGAGGGGAAATTGGCTGGCAGCCTTCTTCCTGGTTCCTTGCATGAAGGGCCCACCAGCAGTTCAGTGACCCCTCTTCAATGGCTGTCATCTAAGCCTGTGTCTGCCCCCATCTCCAGTCAGCCCGTGCTCTCCCACTTTTCCCTCTGGCCTCTGCTCAGCCACACAGCCTACCATGTGGGAACCCAGGAGGCCAATTAGCCTAGAAAACAGCTCTGTAGAGGGTCCTGATGTGGCTGATGTGGTCTCAGTGGGGAGCAGATATATTGCAAATGGGTTGCAACTTCAAGACCCTGAAGCCAGGAAACTTGCTGGGGAAGCATTTCTTCTGTTCCTTCAGTCCTCCCACCTCTCCAGGCTGGGGCACTTTCTACCAGCACTATACTCGTACTTACCCTAGAAACTCCCGACCTTCCTCCCTGCCCTCCTTCTTGGGCTTAGTCTCACGTATGGGACACAAGATGAGTGGTCTGGGAGCATCTCCATTTCAGCCCTTCCCGCCTCCAACCTCTCCGTCCATCTCCCTTCCCCAGCCTCTTGGGTTTGAGGCATTCGAGATCCTTTTCCATGTCTGTCCAGGCCTTCCCTTCATTCCTGTGGGTCCAGATAGGGACTTTGGAAAGGCCCAAAGGACCATCATGAGGCTAAGTTGCCCCAGAGCCCCAGGACATGGATGGATGGGCCCATTTCTTCCTCATTTCCCCCCAACCCACAACTCCTCCCCCGGCCTCTGTTTCATACTTCCATGCCTCACCTTTACAAAAGGACACGCCCTCTCGGTTTGCCCTCGGTTCCTCCCCTGCTTCCTCGTTTCTCCCAGGCTCTATCCCTCCCCACCCGAAACCCAGTCCAGGGCAGGCCAATGCTATTGGTGCTTCTTCACTTTGGGACCCAGTTCCATATTTGTCTTTGATATGTCTCCTCTTCCTGACACCTCCTTCAGTCCCTCTCTGGACCCCAGGGCCTAAGAGTCAGTGCTGACTGGAAAAGGGTCATCCATCTCCTACCCAGTTCAAAGCACTTTAGTCTGACGTGGGCCATAGGGCTGCTCAGAGAAGGATGGAGAAGGAAGAATCCAGCCATTTTCCAATCCAGTGCCAATTAGCCCACTTATCATCCCAAAGGTGCATGTGCCCTGTGCCAATTTCTCCTCGGGACTGAGACAACCCCTCCAACCTTCTCACCTCCCTTAACACCATCCATAGTAATGTGCACATTACTGGGGTACCCAGAAGGCAGGATCTTTGACTTTGGGCCAATGATTTTCTTCTTCGGGTCAGAGTTTCCCCGCTTGACAGGGGGAGTGTGAGATTTGCCTCCTCAAATGCTCCAGAACCCTCCAGTGAAAGAATTAGGTTTTTTGTTTTGTTTTTGGATTTGGGGGAAGGGATTTGAGGAGGGAAGAGAGGATATGGGGATATTCAGACTGTTTCTAAGTCTGAACCTCTCTCTGTCCTGAACTGTCCCCACGGTTACTCAAGCAAGAGGGGGAACAGTTTTGCCTACAGTTCCAGAGACACAGAGAACAAAGCGGTGACCATTTTTCTTTAGGCTGGCCCCTGGGAGGGGCTGTGAGCAGCTTCGACTGGAACTTTGTTTGGATTCTGTGTATGTATGTATAATTTATTTGAAATATGATGGATAAAGTGTTCCCATTTGGGGGCTGAAGTTAGCAACTGGCCCTTGGGCTAGGGGAAGGGGGGGGTGGGGTGGGGTGGGTATGCACTCCTGCCAAGGACTCCTAGCCCAGAACCCTCCCTAGAGCAGAGAAGGCTCTTTCTCCTCCTCAAGAGGTAGCTTGTTCTCATCCAGAAGGGCCTTGATTTTGGTTAGGGCCTTGCTTTCCATGACCACCCTAAGAGGAAAGGCTACTTCACCTCATTACCTCCAGAGGGCTGGGCTAGGCCAAGTGCCGAGGGCAGAGCTGTCCTCCCAGGACTCATGTCCCCTCCAGCCAGGGCTGGCACCACTGCTTTGCCTAGCGGGGACTAGGGTAGGAGACTGTGTCTGGTCTCTCCAGATTGCCAGAGGCCAACAGGCAGGACGCTTGCCCTCTGCCCTACCAAACTCTGACACTGCCAGGGTGCCCACCAAGGACCTTTTCGGAATTTTGAGTTCCCTCCACTACCATGATCATAGGTCTCTTCCTTCTGGGATTGAAGATCAGGGTGGGGGGTGGGGGGAGAATGTTGCATGTTGTTTTCTGATGCTTGTTACTACACATTTGAATAAACAGTGCTTCGAAGCATTTGCCAGGAAGGAGCTAAGACTAGAGCCCTTCCAGGGATTTTTTTTTTCTCTTCTTCCCATTGCTTTAAGTTCTTGCATTTCCGCCAAAACACCATTCCACTCCTCTCCACCCTGCACCCTAAGCAATAGAGTCTGCATTTCCTCTTTTAGTGGCACCAATTTGTCCAAAGTAACTGAGACTGGTTAGCAAATTTGAGCAAACTCAAAAGGCGAGAGATAGTGGCTTTCACAGTGCTGTTTCCCTTTGCTCTCCTAAGCTTCCTGTCAGGAGGTGAGGGCCGCGTGCCTTGCCCTTTTAACTACAAAGGTTCTTTCTGAACAAACTTGCACCTCTATCCCCCTTCTGACAAGTGACCCTTACATTCCCTAGAAAAAACACACTTACACATAACGTTACATTCAATTTCAACAAGTTCCTGGACCATCCCCCCCACCCCATCATCTTTGGTTCTCGGGTTAAGAATCTCTGCTCTCAGAGATTATCTTCACAGTACTTAAACCTTCCCTGGGTGAAAATGAGAAGAAAGTCTGAGGTCTTGAAGTCACAGACCTTGACTTATTTGCCTCCAGTTTGGTTTCCTTTAGCTGAAGGAATGAATATGGGGTGAACTGTGAGAGTTGAAAAGGGAAAAGAGAACTAGTCTCTCTTTTCTGATGTGATGGGGGGGCAGGCTTTTGTCTCTTGATTGTGGGAGGGTGGGAAGAAATGTTATCAGCTGAGAAGAAGAAAGAGGATGATTAAGGTATTTTCCAGGCCTTAGCAAGGAAAATGACAGATCTGATGAGAAATCTCCCTATGCTGAGGCTCTGGTAGCAGCCTTTCCAGCAGAGAAAATATTCATTAGAAAAAGAAGCCAAAGTGATGGATGGAGTCAGGGTCCAGCCAGGGTTTGGGAAGAGGCGGTACAGGGTATCGATCGCAGTTCTCAGGAGGAGAGAAGGATCAGCAGAGATGCTGCAAACAGCAGCAGCCTCGGGGCCACCCCAGTTCCGGGGCTGGCTCTGGCTCAGAGATAGCCTTCTGTCATCCTGACAGGTGATCTTGATCAGCTCATCTAGGTCCTCCCAAACCCAGACAACGCCACTCCAGCCCTCTACCCTGCTTCAGGGCACCGTGGGTTTCCCACAGAAGAGACACAACACGAGAGCCGAGGACCCTCCCCCACTCCAACCCTCGTGTCCTTCAGCACATCCTACAGACTCCCTCCCCTTGCCCTTCGGATTCACAGCGCCCACCTCCCTGCACCTACCCTATTCGATCTACAGGGGAGCGAAGTCGCTTCTTGACCGCCAGCCCGGGAAGGGGCGCCAGCCAGCTGGCGAAGGCACGGCTTAGAGGGGCGTCTTGGGCAGAGAGAGGCTTGGGGCTGGGGTGTGTACGCAGTGGGCTTGGGAGAGCGTGCTGGTAGCACAAAGAATGCGTGCACAAGGGTTAGGAGAGGAGGTCCTGGGGCTTTGGTCTCTTTGCCCTCCGCAATTGTGCATTTTGGAAGGGCTCTTGCTGCAAGCTCCGTAGGCACCGGCAAGTCCCTCCAAGACTACACTTCCCAGAAGGCTATGCGACAGGGAGAGTGAGGGGAGGACAACCTGTGCTGCGCTTGCGCAAAGAGTGAGCTGGAAAGGTGGGAGGGAGAGGGGAGGCGTGCCCGCGGCGGGGCTAGGGGGAGGGGGCCGCGCGGCGGTGGCGCCGGGGCGGGCGCGCGTCCGCGGCGGTGATGGCGGTGCGTGAACGCGCGGCGGCAGCAATGGCCGCTCTGGAGCGGCGGGTGCCGAGTCTCGATGACTTCGCGGGACAGAGCTGGAGCTCGTGGGTGGAACGGGCCGACCTGCCCGCGACCGACGGTGAGTGAAGCTCCCCTAGAGTCCGGGGACCCCATCACTGTCTCCCCTCCCCCTCTCCGGGCCCCCGCCTGCAGAGGGGAGCCGCCGACGGGAGCCGCCGTCCGGCTCCCCGGCCCCCCAAACAAAGGACCCGCCGGGTCCTAGTGCCCGCCTGCTCCGTCACCTTCGCGCCTCCGGGTCCTAGCGCCGGCCCACCGCCGTAGCCCACCCTGCCCACCTCTGCCTCTGCCGGTGCCCAGTACCTGCCCCAGCATCTGCTTGCTTTTACCTTCCTCTTCGTCTGCTGTCCTCTAGCTTCCGCCCCTCCTGCACCTGCCTAGGGCTTTCCCCGTCCGCAACAGTCCTCTCCACGTGTTTCCCACGCACCCCACTTCTGTGCCC
This sequence comes from Callorhinus ursinus, assembly GCF_003265705.2. Classification (NCBI taxonomy): domain Eukaryota; kingdom Metazoa; phylum Chordata; class Mammalia; order Carnivora; family Otariidae; genus Callorhinus; species Callorhinus ursinus. The sequence continues at coordinate 9,773,995 of NW_027397071.1, read as the reverse complement.
CCCTCCCAACCCCCCTTGTTCCTTCGCCTTCTGCCCCACACCTCCGGCTCCTTTTCGGCGTTTGCCTGCGGGTTGCAGTGCCACTGGACCTCCGCCCCCTCCGCATTAGTTCGTCGGTCCATCCATCTATCCATCCTCCCTTCCTCCCTCCTTTCGTCCATCCATCCCTCTGTGCCTCCAACCCTCAGTCCTTTCCCGGGCCTCTTGCCCTGCCTCTTGGCTCTCTCCGCTGACCCCCACCTTCTCTAGGCCCCTGAGTGCCTTTGGTAAGCGGGCTGACAGCCCCTTCTGCTGATCTTTGTCTCCTGGGCCCCAGGGGGCACCTGGCCTCGTGGCCTTTGGGGTGACAGCAGGCATCACAGCCCTGAAGAAGTTTGCAAGTGAAGAGGTGGAGGAGGAGACCGCATGGAGCGGTCTCTGATGACACTTGTTCTCCTCAGACATCCCACTCCCAGCTCAGTTCTGCCCATCAGTGCATTTTAACGGACTTAAGAGTGGGAGCTGCCCCTTGTCTCTTGCATGCCTAACCCACTACCCCTCATATCTGGAGATTATGTAAGACTGTCAGTGATCTTCTTATCCTAGAAAGGGGCAAATCTGTTAGTAGGCGTTAGAAGCACATCTGAGTGGAAGCCCAGGCCACCCTAGGATTGCCCCATGCTGGGTGGGCAAGGATGGGGCCATTGTCAGGGTCTGGGTGCTTTGAGAACCGGAAATGGAATCAGACGGGTTTGGTGACTCAGAATTGATTTTTTTTCCAAGGGACAGGGAGGGGGCATAGAGGAGGGAGGGGAGAGGAGTAAGGTAGGGGGATGGGGGAAAGCTGCTTTGCACAGCTAAGATGTTTTTGTCATCAACCCAGAAACTGAGGTATAAGGGCAACCCTTGCCCAAAGCCCTCCTAAAGAGGGGAGGCGCTTGCATAGATGACCAAAGGGACTTTGAAGATGCCAAAGCACCCCCGAGACAGCAGTTTCTCTGCTCTGTGACCATCCTGTCAATGCAGGACCTGAGAAGCTGGATGTAACTTTGTCAGTACCACGGTAACCCAGGTGGAAGAAAATCGCATTCATGGGGATGGGGACCTGGGAGATATCTATTTGGTGTGGCACAGAGTGGCAGGAAGGACCCATCTGAGAAATCTCAAGAAGGGACTTGGAGATTTATAGTAAAACATGCTAAGGATTGTTTCCCATTTAAATGGGGAAGCGGGCCCAGAAAAGAGATCATATGTATTCACAATCACCCAGCTACTCAGCGGTGGAACCCCAAATTGTGCCTTGGAGTGAAGAGTCCATAAGAAAGGTGGCAGGATCCTTCCTAAGGGGGTCAGCTCATTCCAGAGGTAGCAGCTGAAGGAAGAGTGGGCACTTGAGAATGACCCACTGAAAGGCTCTCCAAGGGGTCCTGAGCACCGGGAGCTTGTTAGAGAGTGTAGGCTTCCTACCCCTTGGCTGCTAGCGCTGGTTGGGTGGGAGACGGGGTTCCTGGGGCGGGGGTGGTCCTTCTAAACTGTGTTTCTCCTCCAGGGGCTGAAGTGGAGGAGAGTAACAAAAACACGAAGAAGTTGGATGCCATGACCCTCATTAAAGAAGGTGCGAGTTGGCATGTGTTAGGGCTGGGGCCTAGGGCAGACAGGACCACCTTCCTCTCTTTCAACATATCCCAGGGGATATGTTGGGGATCCTCGCTTTGCTGGGTCTGAGTCAGCCCATTCCCCTGCCTCCTGTGACCCGTTGTGGGAGATCCTAATCTTAGGTGATTGGGCTCACTCATCTGACAGCCCGCGTTCTTAGGTTGAGCTCTAGAAGCTGAGAGCAGGCAGCATAAAGCCTGTCACGTCAGCTGGGGAGGGGGAAGTGTCTTCTGAGTTGGGGGGGGCGGGGTGCTGCCTGATCTTACAGGGAAACCCCGGGATCCCCAGCCCCAGTGATAAGGGCTTCTGTCATTGCAGACATGTCCATCTTCGGGCACTGCCCTGCCCACGACGACTTCTATTTGGTTGTGTGTAACCACTGCAGCCAAGTGGTGAAGCCTCAAGCTTTCCAGAAGCACTGCGGTGAGGGGAGCCCTAGGGAGGAGAAAGAGGGGACAGGGGAAGGTGGAACGTGGATCTTTGAGGACAGGGTCAGTCAGGAGGTCATGTGGGTCGTGGGGGGGAGGCCTCGGGGATCTGCAGGTCCTGGGGGCGGCTTCAGAGGACTGTGCCGGGTCAGAAGGATTGTTTGAGCAAAATTCTAGCATCTTGTGAAATTAGGGGAAGAGCAAAGAGGTTCAGGAAGCCAAGTCCTAATTTTGAGTCTGGAAGGCTCAGATTCAAGTGGGAAAAATGGCAAATTTAGAATCTCAGGCTTGGGAAATTGCAGATTTTGGTATCGTGAGTCTGTGAGCAGGGTCAGGAGGTGGGGGAAGGAGGCAGTTGATACCACTCACCTCGATTACTCTCTCCACCTCCTGGTGACAGAAAGAAGACATGGGCCCCTCAGCAAGCTTTACGCCCGGGCCCCACCCCCACCTCCAGCCCCTGCCAGCTCTCAGAAATGCCATGTAGTGAATGGGCAGGGCCCAGCTTGTAGGGCCCCAGGTTCCACCAAAACCTCCTCCAGGGAGAAGGGCCAGGGGTCCCGGAGCCGTGGCCACCCGCCTCCTGAGAAGACACAGAAGGACAACCTCTGGTAAGGAGAGGCTGGAGACTCCCTGAGACCAGCCTTGACCCTGACCCTAGCCCAGGGAGGCGTTAACACAAATGGAGACAGCTGTGGGGCAATGGGCCCTGCTCACAGCAGGAGGCAGCCACTCTCTCTGCAGCTCCCTTCTGTGTGATCCAGGGAATATGGGGTGCCCTTTTGCCACGTCCTGCACCCCTGCTGGAGCCCACCCAAGTTCCAGGGCTGGGAAGGAGGTGGCTCTGGGCTAGAGTCCAGGGCCCAGGCCCAGCCCCCCCGTCCCCCAGCCCACACCCTCTCTCCATGTGTAGCCTTTTCGTACCTGTGGTGAATTTGGAGAAGATGTCCAGTCTCCCGAAGCCCGACGGACATGGAATCAGGCTGGCCCCGCCCTCTGCTCTCCTCAGCCAGCCTGCTGGCCTCACCAAGGACTCCCCGGGAAAAATCCCCACGGCACCCCCTTCTAAAGAACCTCCAGGGAGAGAGAGCATCGAGATGACCCCCAGCGAGGGCCCCAGTCACCGGGCTGAAGGCAGCCCCCCTGAAAAGGAGCCTGGTGGGGCCAGGCTGCCCCCCAAAACCCACCGGAAGATGGCCCGTGAGTAGTCATGTGGTCTTGGGGGTCAGGAAGGTAGAGTGGGGGACCCCTTTGGACAGCTTGGTCCTTGGGCCCGAAGGAGAGGGGTCAGGAAGGAGTGGGCCTGGCCGTCCCTGGTTGCCAGGGTACCAGAGCCCCTAATCACTGCTTGACGTGGACATACACTTGAACTCCTTGCTTTCTAGGAAGCTTCTCTCCAGCCCTTCTCTCCTGGTCAAGGCTAAGGGAGCTTATGCCCAAGCAGGTGAAGGTATTCTTCCTCACCCTGGGCTGTTGACCTTTATCTCTCCTCTCACCTAGATCCAGGGCACCAGACCCCCCACTGCTGGTTTCCCTGGCGTCCCAGCCTGTGGCTACCTTTGTGCCGTGATCTGTGTTGCCCTGTTTTGGACTTGGAATCGCCAAAAGGAGTGCCTGGGCTGGGAATGGGGGTGGGGATGGTTCTTGTGCCTCTGCAGCAGTGGGTTTCTGATGCCCAGAGGAGTTTCTCTGGAAGGCTGCAGCCCCGGACTTGAAGGCCAGAGGTTCTTCTGTCATAGGCCCAGCTCTTCCCAGGCCTTCCCTTGGGCCTGCTGGAAATGGCCTTGGGGTTCACGCGAACGATTTTCCCCACAGGGAAGGAGTGCGACCTCAACAGGCAGTGTGGGGTAATAAACCCAGAGACCAAAAAGATCTGCACTCGCCTGCTGACCTGCAAGGTAATCTCAGTCCCACGCACAGTGAGGGAGGACAGCACAGACACGGGGCCTGGGCAAGGAGAGAAACTGCAGTGTTATCCAAGATTCAGCTCGGGGTGGGGGTGAAGCTCAGGTGAGGCAAGGTGAGAGGAGGCTGCCCCCAGTGGGCCTGGGCTGGGAGCAGTAGGCAGAGTGCCCCACTCCAAAGGAAGGTTCTGAGCCTGTGGGGGGAGTGAAACAAAGACACACAAATACACCTACAAACACACTCACGCCCCCTCTCTCCGCTTGCCCAGGCTAGCGCACACTGCTGCCCCTCACTCCTGCTCAGCTCACACCCCCTCCCCGCCCCTCACCCTGCTCTATTCTAGATCCACTCGGTGCACCAGCGCCGGGAGGTCCAGGGCCGAGCCAAGGACTTTGACGTGCTAGTGGCAGAGCTGAAGGCCAATTCCCGCAAAGGGGAGTCTCCCAAAGAGAAGAGCCCAGGGCGCAAGGAGCCCACTCTTGAGCGCCCCTCCCAGGAGCCCCCCCCCTCAGTCCAGGTTGTGGCAGCGGCCGCCCCCAGCAGCACCTTCTCTGCTCGCGCCAAGCAGACCTACCCGTACTGTGCACTGCCCAGGTACGTCCAGGGTCCAGTCCCCCACCTGGGGGGCACCTGGTTCCAAGCCATCAGGGACCCCGGGAGACAGGTCCAGGGAGTCTCACTCCGCCCCGAGTTGGGGGGATAGCTGGGGCCCCTGGCAGTGGTGCGGAAGTAGGTGACTCCCTGCTCCTACCACAGCGCAACACCGCTATGCCTCAGCCTCTCTCTAGGGTGCTGGTTCCACTGCCTGGGATAAAAACCTTGGCCCAGCTGCTTCTCTCAGGCCAAAACTTGTCCCGGGGGAACTGAAAGGGTCAGGGTCCTGCGTGAGGCAGTCCTACTGTGTATTCATTCACTGGCCCCTTCGTGTGCAGAGGCTGCGCTGGAGCCCGGGGAGAGCCCACCTTGCTGAAGGAGAGACACACGCATGTCTGCCTGTAACACAAGGGGCAGACCCGAAACAGGCTCAGCTCACAGGCAGGCTCACAGGAATATGTGATGCAAGAAGGGGGTTGAGGGAATTGACTGGGCTGACCAGAGCTGGGTGCAGTTAAACTCAGAAGATTTTCTGGAGGTGGCGAATCTGGAGCAGATTTCCCCCCGAGGAGGCAGGGCCTGGGAAATGAAGGGGCTGGGGAGAGGATCCCTTGGGAGCTGTGGCCCCTGACCTTTCTGGCTCTTACTCTGTGAGCTCTGTTGTTCCTCCCTTGCTGTCCTCCTTCCTCTTTGTCTCCTTGCTCAGCAGGGGGTCTGCCCTGGCTTTCTGGAGCTTGGCGGGTTCAGGGACACCCCCACCCTGACCCACTCCGGTCTCCTTGCCCTCACATCCCCTTTGGCCCTTCCAGGTCTCGGGCCTCCTCTGAGAGTGAGTTGGATGATGAAGGCCCCTGTGGTGGTGATGGGGACCCAGGCCTGTTCCCCTTTCCCCTGCCCCGGGGTGGGGCCCAGGCCTCCAGCGAGGAGAGTGAGGAGGAAGGGACATCTGAGGACCTCCACCTCCCCCCTGACTGCCATTATGCAACCCGGCCCCCGCGGCCACAGGCGGTAAGGACCTGGGGCAGGGACCTGGGGTGGGGGGTGGCCCAGCCCTCCTGGCCCACAGATCCTTTGCGCAGGAGCCCTCCTGCGTCCCAGGCCCCACTAACCGTGGCCCTTCCTTCTGCCTCTAGTTCTGCACCTTTGGGAGCCGGCTGGTGAGTCCAGGATGCTACGTGTTTAGCCGCCGGCTGGACCGGTTCTGCTCAGCACTGAGCTCCATGCTGGAACGGCACCTCAGCTCACACATGTGGAAGTGAGTCTTTTGGGCCTGGAACTGCCCTTTTTAGATCGCGGGCCCCGGACACCCATGGGCTTCAGAAGCTCTCACTCTTCTCACCTACCCATAGATGCGGTTCGGCTGTTTGGCAAGACCCCAGATAGAATGAAGAGGACGTGGGGGAACTTGACAGCCTGAGGCTGGGCCGAGGCAGGGCAAGAGTGGGTGGTGTGGGAGTGAAGCCCGGCTCTTATCCGTCACTTCCAGTACCTTTTGGGTAACTAGGGATAGGAGATGCCGAAACTGAAGTTTGAAATGAGGTTCTGAATGGGTCTAGATACTCGTTCATTCCTGCCTACCCGTGTGCTCTCTTCCTAAGCGTCAGTTCCAGTGTCTCCCAGCAGATGGCAGCAAGGCCAGGGCTCTGTGGGCCATTTCTAGGTGGGGCAGAGAGCCGGGTGGAGGTTGGTGGGGAGGTCCTCCTGTTTGCCTAGCGTCACAGCCGAGCTCTCTTTTTACTGCAGGAAGATCCCACCGGCGGCTGAGCCTCCATCCCACCTTGTCAGCTCCCCGCTCTCTGCTCCCCTGAGCCCATCCTCTACGGGCAGCTGCCCGCGCCTTCCAGGCCCACCCCCCCGACCCGCCTGCCCAGCCTCCACGCCCCCCGCCAAGGACAGCCTTGTCCCCAGCTACCCTGCAGGTTCTCCCAGCGTGGCAGCGGCCTGCAGCCAGGCGGAGTGCATGGGCGGGAGCCAGGCCATCACCTCACCCCTGCCTGCCAACACGCCATCCCCATCCTTCAGCAGACTCCCGCCTTCGAAGGCCAGCAAGTCGTCCAAAGGCAAGGACGGGGTTGAGGTGGAGGCCCCTTCTCGAAAGCGAAAGTTATCCCCAGGCCCTACCACTTTCAAACGGACCTGCATCCTGGAGCCCTCTGGAAAAGGCAAACCCTCTGGCTGCCGGGGCCTCTCGGCCAAGACTAAAACAGCCCTGGGCCTGGGGCTTAATGGGACGGTGGGGCCAAGAGTGAAGCGGGCAGGGCCTCTGGACTGTCGGGGCTCCCCTCATCAGCCCCCCACACCCGTCAAGGCTTCTCAGCTGGACAACCGGGGAGCAGCTGGACACCCAGCCAAGGCCCTGTCCACCAACTGCCTCTCCGAGGAGGAGGTAGCCAAGAAGCGGAAAAACCTGGCTACTTACTGCCGGCCGGTGAAGGCCAAGCACTGCCAGGCCGGTGGCCCTGCCGATGCGGCCTGCTCCGTGCGCCGCAAGAAGCCGGGGCCTGCCATGGCCTTTGAGGAGAAATGTTCTGCACTGAAGGTACCAGCCCAGCTCCCTGAAGAGCACGGGCAGGGAGAGATCAGGATGGACGAGGGTAGAACGCACAGTGGGCACCTGGCACAGAGAAGGTGCTAAGTAAACGTTTGGGCAGGGAAGGGATTCTGAAAGGGGAAGTTGAGAGAGTTCTTGGGCTGTCTTTTCTAGGGAGAGGTGGGTCAGCTCTTTGAAAGGTGACCCAGCTTTTGCTTGATGGGCCTTCCACTAGCTCTCCCTTGAGCTGAGGAGATGCTACCTCTCCCCTGCCCCCACATTTGCTTCTGTTTCAATGAAAGGGCCACTTTCTGACCCCTCACACCAGGAACTGGAGCTACCTCTGTCCCCTGAAGGAAAGGAAGTTGGACTTCATGAACTCTGATGGGGAAAGGTTTGGGCAGCGGGGTTGAGCGTGGGTCGCTGAGCCGTGGCCTGATATGCTGGGCGGCGGGGTGGGCAGGCTGGTCTTGTTCATGGGTTCTGCCTCTGGGCATCAGGGCCTGGAAGGGCAGGGACACCACGCGAGGTCCATGTATGCATAGGTGCCCACTTCCAGAATTTCAGGTGCCAGGCAAGTCCTCCAGGGTTTCTGGGAAAGCCAGCAGCCAGGTTTCTGTGCCTCTTCTGACAGGAGCCCTGGAGTAGCACACTCTGGGCTGTCCAGAGGATCTCGGCCAGGAGGGACTTACCGGCGGTGAGAAGGGGGCTGCTTTTCCGCTGTAGGCACGGGCCAGATGCATACGCACTCTTCTGGCACCCATATGAGAGTAGTGAGTCGGACAGTGCCCTCACGTGTGTGCGTGTGCGCGTGCGCGCGCGCGCACGCGCACGGATGTTCTCAGGCTGTCCCTGCTCGGCTGGCATTCATCTTTCCCCTCGTCCAGCGTTCGTCACCAGCCCAGCCAGGAGGAAAGCAAGCTTTAGCTCTAATGGTGCACACAGTTCACTGGGTGCCCCTAGCCTGACCGTGTCTCTTGCCTCTTGTCTTCCTGCAGTCTAAAGCCCATTAACAAGAAAGTGCCTGCCCACTGCGACGGAGCCGTCAGCACCTCCTCCCCTCCAGATCCGGGCCCCAGGCTGCGGCCGCTTTTTATAACTTTATATTATTTTTTTTAAGAAAAAAAACTCTTTAAAATACCTCAAGACTGTCTCCCTGTTCTGTTGCTGCTAAGAAAATGTAAAAACAGAAACATAGAAAAGGAAGGAAAAAGATGGAATAAAATGAGTGTCCGTGCTGTCCCCATCCGCACCCCGGGAGGCAGAGATGATAGGCAGCCAGACTCCAGCTCCCGGCGCTTGCTCATGTATTTTTGTCCTTTTAAATGGTGTGGGAATGGCTGGGGTTTGTGTCATGGTGGAGTCTTCTCTCCAGAGAGGATGATGAGGCATATGGCTCTGAGTGAGCAAGGCTCGCCAGAATCTTTATCCCAGAGATGACTCCGGTCCCGTTGGGAAGGGAAACTTGACCGGGGCAAGGGAGCCACTCCTCTGGCTCTCCTCTCAGGTCTTTGCCCTGAGGGTCTGTGGGAGTTCGCCCGGGGCCCTTTTCCAGTCTTCCAGCAACGCTGGGCCTCCATCCTGTCTCTGAACTCAGTCTCTTCAGCTGTTCCTGCCCTTGCCGCCTCGCCCTAGCAGCCTTATTTTCTCAACTATGGGGGGAGCTCGATTTGAGTTGGTAACTGCTCTCAGGATGTCCGGGATTTCTGTGGGACAGCCTGTTTTGGCCCCTGTCCCTGGCCTGTGGGTTTGCTCCAGGTAGGCCTCCTCAAGCTGAACCACACCTCTTTGGAGGCAGAAAGGGGAAAGGTAGGATCGCTTAGAAAACTTCTGGTGTGGGAGGCAGCAGGAGTGTGGGAGGTCCTGGTCCCTCAGGGTCACCTGGCCCCCCAGGGCCAAGCAGATGGTGTGGAGGTGGGAAGGGCTAGCAGTGCCCTGGTTCTTCCATTTATCCCACTGGAGGCTGGTGTGCCGATAGGGGTGACACTTGCCTCTCCCAACTTGGGTCCTCAAACCTGAACTCACCAGGCATGGGCACTAGTTTTTGGCCTGGTCCTTACCTTCCAATGTCCTTGCTTTTAGGCAGGGAGGACTCTTAACTCCTTTAACAAGACGGAAGAAGGGATGGCAGGAGGGTGTGGGCAGGCCGAGAAATCCAGTGTTTCTGGAAGGCGGTTCCAAGCGCTGGTTTCACACTCTTGGTTCAGTGCTCGGAGTTTGTGATTGGGGTTTGGGGGAAATCCGTTGCCATAAGTGTAATTTCCACAGGCTACTTGAGACGTAAGCCCTTGTGGCCATAAAGATTACAAATGAGGTTGACCGAAGAAACCAGGCTGGCCGCCCCGTGGTCTACTCCGCTTCTGCCCCCGGGGCTCTCCAGGGCCGACGCGCTTTCCCCCCAGCCCCCAGGGGGCGCTGTGGGCAAGGCCGCCGTACTGCCGGCGGCGGCCGGGGGAGGGGCCTCTCCCGCCGCTGCGGCCGCCTCCACGATCGCAAACCCGGAAGGCGCGCTCCAGCAGCTGGGAGTGTGCGCCGGCCCGGCCCGGCCATGCAGCCTCTGGCGGTAGGTCTGGTTCCCGCTCCGGCGAGGGAGCCGAGACTGACCCTCTGGCTGCGGACAGGGAGTGGGATCTTGGCGCACCTGGTGGCTTTAGGCTTCACCATCTTTATGACTGTGTTGTCCCGGCCAGGAACCAGTGAGTGTGCAAGGCGGGGCGGGGCCAGGGAAGGGGGGGCGGAGCCGGGATATGCTGGGGGAGCGTCGCTGGGAGCGCTCCGAGATCTGGAGTGGGGACCCTCCCCCGCCTCAGTGGAGGGGCGAGCTGTGGAGGGGTAGTAACGGCGAGGTGGGGCGGGCCCCGGGAGGTGGGTCCTGGAAGGGTGGGGCTTTGGGAGCGGGGGTGGGAAGGCAGACACTCAGTTGAACTCACCAGTTCATCAGAAGCGGAGCCCCGCGTGGAGGATACAAGTAAAGGAGGCCAAGGTCCATTCTAGGACTGGGCTGACAGCTGCGAGCTGCCGGATGGGGAACCCAGGCCAGACGGGTTTGTCCCCTTGGTTGCTCACCTTAAGCCCCATTGGCTGCTCCGCTTTGCACGGAGTTCCTGATTCGGGCTGGGAATGGTACACTGGCCTGTCCCCTGTAGCCGGATTCTTTGGGCTCCAGCCAGCCACAGGGGCAGAAACATGGTGCCCAGCCGTCAGTCTGTTCTCTTTGATTCTTAGGTCTTTTCTCCTGGCACCCTGTATTCATGGCCTTGGCGGTGAGTTTGGGCTTCTTTTCTGCAGCTGATTTGTTTGGAAATGCCCCCTAGGGAAGCATCCAGCCTTCGCAGGCTCAGCCCTTCTAAGGCTCAGAGAGGTGGGGGAAAGAGCAAGGGCCCCATCTTCCCCTGCAACCTAATTGGGAGACATGGAAGGCTGGGCTGTAGTTAGTGTCAGGTGGTTGAGGGGGGTTGGGAGGGTATGGAAGATGTGTCTTTCTCCCCTAGAGTCTGAAAGGAGGAAGTAGAAGTGGTGCTGTCCAGGCACCCCCCAGCTCCCTCCCCACCCTCACCCCCCCACCCCCTCTCCCCGCAAAGTTCAGGAGGCAGTTTAACATTTGCTAAAGATTTGCTTAACATTGGGCAAGAAATGGGGAGTCATCATTGCCTGTGGAGGAGGTAGGCATGGAGGTCAGTCTGAATGATAAGACTTCCACTCAGGTGTTGATTCCCACTTGTGCCCGGAAGTGCTGACTTGTGAGGCAGGAGGTCCTGGTGGGAGATCTTTAGCCTCCACCCTTTGTCGTCCCTGTTTAGATGTGTGAGAGCACCTCCTTTTTCTTAGGCCTCCACGCTGGGCCTGAGGCTCACTGGCCCTCTCCTGTGTTCACAGTTCTGCCTCTGCATGGCTGAGGCCATCCTGCTCTTCTCGCCTGAACACTCCCTGTTCTTCTTCTGCTCCCGAAAGGCCCGGATCCGACTCCACTGGGCAGGGCAGACCCTAGCCATCCTCTCTGCAGCCCTGGGCCTGGGCTTCATCGTCTTCAGCAGGACCCGCAGTGAGCTGCCCCACCTGGTGTCCTGGCACAGCTGGGTCGGGGCTCTGACACTGCTCGCCACTAGTGGTCAGGCACTGTGTGGGTTCTGTCTCCTGTGTCCTCGAGCAGCCAGGGTCTCAAGGGTGGCTCGCCTCAAGCTCTACCATCTGACTTGTGGACTGGTGGTCTACCTGATGGCTACAGTAACGGTGCTCCTGGGCATGTACTCGGTGTGGTTCCAGGCCCAGATCAAAGGCACAGCCTGGTACCTGTGCCTGGCACTGCCCCTCTATCCGGCCCTGGTGATCATGCACCAGATCTCCAGCTCCTACTTGCCAAAGAAGAAAATGGAAATGTGAGTTCCTGCGAACTCTAAATGTAGGTGGGACACTTGCCTCGGACTTAAATGTTCCCTTTGGTGACCTTCAGGGGATCCATTTCAGAAGTGGTAGGGTTTTTGCACTTCTTAGCTGGGCCAAGGGCTGCAGAAACCCAAATTGCTATTTCTGATGACTACTCAGTGGGCTGAAATGGGGAAGTATACTGGGTGCATTGGAAGGTGATGGGGGTGGGGTGCTTGATCCTGAAGCCTCCACTCTTGTTGGGAGACGGAAGTGTTGGGTGGTGGTGGTGATGGTGTTCGCAGTCATTTCTTGCCTGTGTACCCGATGGAGAATTGGGTTCTGGTAACTTATGAGTGACAGCAGTGGTTTTTGGGGTCTTCAGGAAAGCAGTGTGGAGAGAGACCCTGGGTTATGGTTCCTGTAGGATCTACTGGGCAACCTTAGGCAAGTCACGTGTCTCGGGACCAGTTTCTGCATCTGTGTCATGGATGTGTTTCTAAACAATCTCCAACATTCAGTGTCTATCAGGTTGATGCCACAGAACACACTCCCCGCTCTGGACTATGGGCTGGACCACTAAGCCGACTCAGGACGTCATTCCCTCTGCAGGGACAGGTCTGCTCTCGTGGCCTTCCAGGAATCTGCCGATTGGGCTCCTGGACTAGGGCACAGGGGGTCAGGCACTGTGGAGAGAAGAGTCCCAGATAGGCTCTCTTGAACTCCAAGACAATTAAAAGCACTAAAGTCACTTTAAAGCTTTTGTAGGAACAGAAGGGCATTGGCTTCAGCAAGGCTCTGGCTCCTGGCTGGGCTTCTTAGCTCAGTTAAGAACGTCCTTCAGCCCACCTCAGAATCCGGGCTTGAGGGCTGCAGGACATGAGCGAGCGCCTTTCCCTGCCACGCATTCTGAGCGGTACAGTAGTCCTGAGCATCTCCTAGCCCTTCCTTGTTCTCAGGTACTTGCCCTAGCACATAGCTTTGTGGAGGTAATCCAAAGCTTTTAGAACAAAATGAGAGCTAGGAAATGGGGTAGGGCTTTTCTGATCTAGGAAAAACAAAGTCTCCCTGGTTCCCCTTCTCAGCTAAGCTCTTCTCAGTTGCTGTCTCTTGCCAGCTCTTCGGCCCGGGATGGGGCTGAGTGGGGCGCCAGCTGGCAAAAAAAGGGCTGGGCCCTTTTCCCTGCAGAAACCCCCTCCTTGTTCCAAACTGAAGGTAGTGCCCCAGACTGCCCTTAGTGGTGAGCTGGGTGCCAGACTGGTTAATAGTGGTCTGGCTCGGTCAGGGTAGGGGGGCGGGGGTGGGGGTGGGGATGGGACCTCCATAGATCATGGCAAGGACTGAAGACAGCCGCGCCAGGAAAGCTGGTGTTGAGGCAGGTAGACAGCTCAGTGGAAGCTCTGGGGGGCCTGGGTGTAGGGGCTGGAGCCCCAGGTCCCGGGAGCAGGGCAGGTATTCCTAGAAGGCAGTAATTTAGGTGCCCCAGGTCTTCCTAAGATTGAAGACCTCCCTCTCTGAGTGGTTCAGAAGCAAGGAGACTGGTATGGTTTAACAATCCAGGCATGGGGTGTCCTCTGAGGGAATCTCTGGGGGGGTCTCTGCTCTTCAGAGGGTGATTATTCCTGTCTCCTTGCCTTCTCTCCCCTCTGAGACTACCCAGTGTGGTCTGAACTCGGAAGAGATGGCTCCTGGCGCCGCATGAAGGACATTCTTATCTAGGGTCACTTTGCTCAGGGACTCCATCTCCTCTCCCCCCGTCACAGCCAGTGCTGGGAGTCTGTCTCCAGCAGGGTGACAGGGCGGGGTGAGGTTCACCAGCTTCCGCGAGCCAAGCAGCCAGGGCCCCAAAGCCTGAGCCTGCCTGAGGTGTTGCCTGCTCCCAGGTGGTGCGGGGGCTGCCGGGCGGGCTGACAGCCGGCATTCTGCGGGGGCTGTGCCAGCTGATGTCTATTCCCAGCCCTCGGAGGAAGGGGGAAGTCATTTATATTCTGCAGGAGGAAGGGGCCCCAGCTGGCACCTCTCTGACCAGGAGGCCTGTAGGGCAGGGGCACAGGGCCGAGAGGAGGGCACAGGTGGTCTTCTGCGGAGCCTGTCTGACTGCAGTATGGGGAGTAGGTCACCAGGAGGAGCCCTTCTTCCCCGGCGGCCAGATTGTTGGGGGGTACTTCCGGCCCCCCTCCTGTGTCTCTCCCTCCATCGCCACCTGCCCTCACGTCCTGGGGCAGCAGCTGGACAACCATCAGACCTCAGTGCCAGGGCACTCTTCCTCCCACTGGGAGCTGGGTGGCTGCCTGCTGCATGCACCTCCTGCTCGTGTGCATTTCCTCCTCCGTAGGCCCTCTGGTCCCCCCAGCTGTCTGTATCTCCCCGTCTGGGTTGTTAGCTGGGCACCTCGGCAGTGAGGCAGAGGCCTTGGGGGGAAGAAGCAAATGGCTGCCCTTTTGCCCTTGTTCTCTGGCTAGGGAAAGATGCTAGTAGTCAGCCTGTTTTGCCTTAAAAAAAAAAAAGCGGGGTGCTCAAATTAAAAAAATGCATGTCATTTGCACAGATTTGCATATCAGGCTCACTAAGACTTGATTCCAAATATGATTATATTTCAGACTCAACCTTGAGGACATTAGAAATGTAGATGTTTTTTGTAACCAAATCCAAATGGTAACAGGATTACTGTTCTGGGTTCAGACCCTCCCCCCCCTCCAATCTTTCCCAGTAACCACTTCTTCCCTGGAGCCCCACCCGGGCTGGGGTTGGTGTTGAATGGCAGGAGCTGTGTGTCTGGGGAAGCCTTCCAGCCTCACCTTGGCTGTTGAGCTGCGTCGAAGGTAAGCTGCTGTCCCTTGCCAGCCTGTTCCTCCTCTCCTTACCGGCCCCCAGGGCAGACTGCCCCTCCCAGTCCCTGACACCCCACCCTTCCACCCCGCCCCCGTGCGTGGCTGCTCTGGGTCTTGTTTTTCAAACCTCACTGTGGGAGATCCAGGCATCCTCCCTGAGCCAGCTGGCTGCAGCACCAAGGCCTGCTCAGAGTTAATAATAATCATTAGCTTCACAGCGCTGGGGCCTTTCAGCTCCAGAGCTCTAGGCACTTGCAGGCTGAGTCAGCCAGCCCTCACCTTCCCCCTCCTCCTGGGCTGCTGGAGTGTAATGGAATGGGGAGAGGAGGGGGGTCAGAGGCTCACTTCCCAGCTGAGGCTTGAGGCTTCTTTGCTCTAGGGCGTGGGCCCTGAGCACCCTCTGAGAACATTGCTAAGGCCCTTTCACCTGACAAAAATCAAGACGTGGGGATCACAGTGTAGGCTCCTCTAGGCATGCTGCCCTTCCCTCTGTTATCAGTCTTGACTTTCAGAGGACACCCCTGGTCCTGATGCCCCAGTATCAGCATTTCTGGGGGCCCTCTGCAGGCTTAGGGAGCAGGGAGGCTTCTGGGTTAGTGCTCTGTTGTCCCTGTGTCTGGTTGACATAAGAGCCGGTGTCTCAGGCAGCAAAAAGTGCATTGACCCAGGACCCAGGAAAGCTGCAGTCGGTCTGTTCGGCTCCTAACAACGGTGTGGCCAGAGGCAAATGGCTCACTGCTCCACCTGCCTCAGGGATGTTGGGTCAGAGCAGAGAATTTATGTTAACAGGCATTGGAAAGTCCAAAGCATTAAACAAATGGAAACAGGTGTGTTTACAAGTATGCTCTTGTCCTTGACTCTCTCTTAATTGGCCTGACTCTGGGTTTGATGCTTTTAGGGAGGCAATCAACGGTTATGGATGATGCCAAGGGGACCCAAGTCTCAGAGAGGTTGTGTTGTTGGCCATGGTAAGGGAACACACACACACACACACACATACATTTCCTCCTCCTAGATGAAAGATCAGCTGTCATGCACTCTGGTCAGGAATGCCACCAAGGTTATGAGCCTAGCGAAGCCCGTCCTAAGTGCTGCCTGCCTGGTGGTTTCAGGGCATGGGGCTGATTGTAAGTCTGGAAATCAGTGCACTTGTCCCCTCGTCCAGCCTGAAGTTCCTGGACCAGGTCACAAGTCTGTTCTACATCTCTCCTACCTTAATTCTGCGCTTCTGAAGGAAAAGTGCAGCAGACAAGGCAGGAAGGCAGGAGCAACAGTAATGGACACGACACTGCCCCCCCTCCCCCCACGCGGGTTTCCCCTGTAGCCCCAGGCTGAGCAAGGCCTGCCTCAGGCCCTCATAACAGGTGCTGGAGATGCAGAGCTGTGACACGTGTAGCTTGGTCACAGGCTCCTGGAGGAGGATCAGAGTCCCCTCCTCCTTACAGGATTTTATAGGAATTAAAACACACTTACACTCCCCCCCCCCCCCGGAAAGCAGTTCTACTTCCATGTTAAATTAGGGGAAGGATACTTTCTGTTCCATGTGTCTTGAGAACTGCCAGCAGTCGGCCTGGGGTGCACACACAGAGGCAGGAACCACAGCAGTGCAAGGCTGTGTATTGTGTATTCAGGTTTTTATCTTGTTTTTTCCCAGCCTGGGATCCAGCAGTGAGACACTGGTCAGGTGTTGTGGGCATAGCCCCGGCATGTCTCACCAGCGCAGGCATGGAGAAGACATGGGTGACAATGCAGAACCACAGGCCCCAGACTTGAGGGTGGTTTGAAGGAGACAGTTCTTAGCATGGGGCTAAGCTTAAAGCAGACCCAAAATACCTCCAGTAAGACAGCCTTCCCCCACCCATCCGCCCAGAAGGCTTGGCTAGTCCCCAGTGTACAGGGAATAAGAGCCCCAGTTTTTAATCTACCCGTTATTGTCAGAATTTCCCAGATGATTTTTTTTAACCTCCGCTAAAAGCAGATTAAATAGCTACTTCAGGCCATTCTGTGGTACCAGAGGATTCAACTCTTTGTCTCACTGTATGCATGAGGGGCCCCCAGCACCCTCTCTTTAAAGCAGACTGTGAGTTATCTCGCTGTGCTGAGGATGCCCAGGACTGAGCTGGGCCTTTCTGGCTAGACCCCACCAAAAGCAAAGTATGGCCAAGCAAGGGAGCAGTGGAGGTGAGGGGAATTCAGCACCAAGTTATGTCCAGCTACAGTGCTCCTTCACCCTGTGTGCATGTTTGTGCACAGACACACATGTGCATACACACACCCCTAACTTTGGGGCCAATGACTCTCACCTTATGTATGCCAGTGCCATAGGGTTCCTGGAAGTCTCCCTGCCGGGCTCCGTGTCCTGGCTCATAGAAGGATGGTCCTCTCAGGCCACAGTTCCATGCCCTCTATGTTTCTGGGACAGTAACCACGCTGACGTAGACTGGAAGGCCTCAGGGCAGGTCTGTGTATCTTTACCACTTGGGATTTCCTGCCCAATAGCATATACGCCTGATGAAGAGGCTTGATGTGGCAGCTACTTTAGCTTTCCTCTCTCAAGCCCCACGAGAGGAAGGAAAGGCTCGCTGCAGCCTGACCAGAAAAGCCAACCTTCCTACTGCACAGGTCTGAGCCTTTTCTACAGTGTGGATGGGGAAAGCAGCTTCACAGTATTTTCCTGGGAGACAAGGTAAAGCGGTACAAGAACTACAGCTGCAGAAGGGAAGGAGGTGAGAGCTCAAGAGGAAGGGAGACGAGGCTGGCCAGTGCAACTGAACTCTCAACTTCTGTTCTCCAAGGCACCTGTCCTATCAGCCTCCCCCACTCCCCTGAAATGCCACTAAGAGGAGCTAAGGAGAGTGCCGCAAGACATGGCAGACAAAATTGCACGTCTTGACCAGAACTTAGGGAGTTTCTTGTGGCTTGAGGGTGGGGGGCCTGAGATGCAGCCATGGACTTCTTTGGCATGATGGGGGAAAAGAGCACCAAAACTTTTCAGGCTCAGAGTCAGGGCTTGGCACAGGCCATGATGCGAGAACACCCAGCAGTCTTCCCAGACCCGTTCTCTTTACCGGCGTCCTCGTGGCCAACGTCAGCTGCAGCAAAAACTGCTCTGAAAAGATGAAAAAGTGCCATGTAAATGTAGACTATGGGGGCACTCTGGCATCATCTGCCATTTCACTTGCCTGCCAAGGTTGATTTGTCTGATGTGGCTGGTGAGGTGTCTCCTTCGGTGGTTCCTCAGGAAGAGAACAAGACAACTCTCCAGACAGAGGAGGGCTGCCCTTTGGTCAAGATTTTATCAATGTAGGGAATTAAGTAATGATTCAAATTCCGGCTTTTAATTTCTGTTTTCCTTAGACCATTTCCTCTCCCCTCTTGGACTCTACCATGACGATCTCCTTCCAGAAGTACCAAAAGAGTAGCCAAAGAATTTGCATGTTCAGCGTTTAGTAGAACCGGGTCCAATTCCTGGTAGGCTGTGTCTGTACCAAGAACGTGAGGGTTGCATTTCTCAGTCTACGCAATGCCTAGGACGCATTAAACTGTCAATGAGTATTAACCTGCCCATTCAATGAATATGCTTTGAGCCAAACTAAGATAGTTACCATTTACAGTATGAAAAAAATACAGGTAATAACCAAAATACTGAAACTGAGCTGCTTTCCACCAATTCTTTTAATCCAGTGCAAGCGTTTTTCCATATCACAGTTAGTAGGCTTCATCCAGACTTTTAAGAGAACTCTGTAGGGAGGCGGCCCTCCTCCCCAGGGATCCAGGAAGACTTCATTATCCACAGGATGTAGCCCCAAGTTAAAGAATTTCTAAACTCTCCTGCTATCGCATCAGTGATGTTTCTTATGAGAATCTATCAGGTCGGGAAACTGGTCAGCTGGCCCAAACCAGCCCCACTGCTGGGTTTTGTATGGTGTGTGAGCTAATAAGAGTTTTTATATTTTTAAATGGTTGAAAAAACTCAAAAGCTGTGTGAAAATGATATGAAATTCAAACTTCAATGTCTGTAAATAAAGTTGTACTGGAACCACACTCTGCAGCTTATGTACTGTCTGTGGTGACCGTCCTGCTACAGTGGCCCAGCTAAGTCGCTGTAACAGAGAGCGCCCGGCCTGCAAAGCCTAACGTATTTACTGTCTGGCTCTTCACAGAAAAAAGTTCATTGACCCTGGTCTATTTTCATGCCTGGATGTGGACTCTGCCCTTGCCTTTATAACGGCACTTAAATATTCTCTCTTTAGGCCACACACTTCTGAGGCACAGTGAGCCCTACCCACAGGCTGAAAAGATAAATGAACCAGTCACAGATTGCCAGAACAGAGACTCAAGCCAGGTTTAATGATCATAGTCTAGTTTTCAGAGCCCAGAGGCTCCAAGGTTTGCCAGCCTGGGTGTACATAAGTGGGAGGGATGGGGTCCTGGACACAGGGAGGCCTGCTTGCTTCGCCAGCAGGGCGACAAGGAAGTACAGAGGTAAGAACACACAGAAAATGGGAATCAGTCAGCTTTACTGTCCCCAGCTGGGCTGTCCCCTCTCCTGGCCCCTTCCTAGGAGCCCCATAAATACAGGCAAAGAAAAAAAGATCACAAATAATCACATAGATTGTACAGCCCTGTCATATTCTGTCTCCAGGGACACCTGCTTCCTGGGAGATACGTCTGGTTTATGGGTTCAGGGTGGGGGGAAGGGAGGGAGGGATTTCTCAGCTTTTTCTTATTATCAGACCTGGCAGTTTCCAACATGAGGTTCTAGTGAGCTTATATATGCTGAGTACCTAATCACCCAAGTAGAAAGCTACCTTTGGGTTCTATCAACTGAAACGACGGGAAGAAGCTAATCAGTTCACTCTCCTGGTGGGGCAGCCAGACACATCTACCAGTCTTTCAAACGAGGGGCCTACCTAGTGGATAGAGTAGGGAGACATAGGGCCTCAGGGTCTTTTCTTATTCCTTAAACTGGGTAGGACTTCTGAAGAAAATGGCCCTCCTAGTCCTCAGGAGCTCAGAATGCTCCAGAAGGCCAACTTCATTTGACATTTATCCTAAAGATTTTCAGAGCCCTAGGTGGTGCTCAGTGGGAAACTGCGCGTGGAGATGAGATTTCCCCTGGTTCCTTAATAAGTCTGAGGAGGGTGGCCTGGTCACTATAGCTCCAGTAACAAAATCCTCAGACGTCTCTGGAATATAACAACAAGACAAGTTTTCCTTCATGCCCCTGTCTTTCCAGGGCAGTTAACACAGGAAGAACAACTTACAGCTGCTTGTTCCCCTGCCCGTTTCCTTCTAGGTCCATCATTGACCTAATTCTACATTTCTCACATATATTGTCTTTAATTCAAGAAAGTTTCTGAGGGGTCTGAAGAACCAGCCAGCTCCTCATCATCCCTTCTCCCAGGTGGCCAACCTGCAGTTCTCCTAACTCCAGCCTTTGCAGAGAAGTTACTCAGTGCCACGGAGATGCGGGGAAAGCTTCAGGGAATTCAGAAATGAAAAGTACAAGTGTTTGTATCTGGGGAGCCTGGCGTGGTCACTGTCTCTCCCATGGGGCAAAGTAGCTGTGTGCATGAAGTTGGGCACATAGGTGGAACCCACTGTGAACCGGGGACATTAGTGGGGACTACAGAATCACTGTCCTGAGGGAAGTCAAGGCGCTAGTGTGCATGCACACTTGGAAGCATGCATACCTAGGAGCATGCAAGTACTTGAGGGAAATGCTGCACCTCTCTCGACAAACTAGGTTACTAAGAAAGGATGGACAGCAGTCTTGACATCCCAGGAACAGACAAGGGAAGATGTTGAGTTCCAGTCCCCTTTCCCAGTCTTAACAGGCAGCGGGAGTCAGGCCCTCCTAGCAAGCAGCCCTCACCCGTAGGTAGAGGACATACCCCTTGGAACCTAAAGAGCAGGTCAGAAAACTAGAAGATCTGGAGAATGTCCAGTGGACAGGGAGCTTGGCTGGGAGAAGGGGAGACACTGAAAAAGACCAACGTCAGAGAACATTTTCACCTTTGCCCTGCTCATCCCCTTGCCAAAGCTAGGAGCACTCATCTCCCGGGGCCTGCAGGATAGTCAAGGGGTGCAGTCAACTCCATACCCAAAATATTCTGCAACCCTGGATGGAATGGAATGTTGGGCCCGCTCTTAAGTTCCTCTGGCCTGACCGTCACAACTGCACTGACCTCTGGCTGAGAGGGATGGCGGCGGCAGAACTTTCCTTCTGAAAGTTTAGTGCCCCCGTCTCTGTTAACAGGACCGCCTGGAACCTTGTGGAGAGGGGCAGGGCTCTAAGCCGCACTCCAACTTGCCATTCTGGGGCAGAGACCACCCAATTCCAACCCCTTGGATGATGAAATCCCATGCTTTGGCTTCGCAGCAGGGTGTCAACATAGAGAAGATACATAACCGGTCCCCTCCATCCCCAAGCCCAGTGTAACGCAGCTGGGGCCAGACTCTCCAGGATTCCTCCATTTGCAGAGCAGCATATTAGGGAAAACTCAATCCCACCTGAGCTTGCTAAGAAGCCTGAGAGAAGAGATGGCATCAGGCAATCAGGTAGGTCCAGCTGGATGCTACATAACAGAGGCTGATTTACCCCTCCTCTTCCTCCTCCTCCTCGTGTTGAAGAGGCCCCCCATCCCAGGTTGGGGCAGGCATGCATAAAAGCTCTGCTTTCAGCAGCCCCCACCCTGGTCTGACACACAGGTACTGGGAACCAAGTGCTAACCAAGGGTTTCACCAACCAGAGAATTTGCAAATCTGGAGTTTATCCTCCAACTACGAGTTTTGTGCCGGCACCTGTGCCGTGACACAGACCCCCCCCCACCCCCACCCCCTCGGTTCATGCTGTATCCCTCTGTGCCACTGATTCCAGGCCCTGGCACAGATACCGCATCTCTCATTGTTGCCATATCTGACAGGCAACAGGCCAGACTCCTGCAAAGATCTGTCCATCCAGGACTCATCGCGAAAGAGAGGCCTTAGTGGGAAATCACATCAGCTTTAGGGAACATTAATAAGGTCTCAGCCTTTTCCTAACTCATTTTTCCCAAGGTTTCCAATTTCCCCAGCTGTGAAGTGTGACCTCCTGGCCAAAGAAGATACTACAGCTCTTCCCCAGTGTGGCTCCTGTGGAAGACCCGCCCCCCAACACACACAACGTCACAGATGTGGGTGGGCAGAGATAGAAAAAAAAATTTTTTTTTTCCCCAAATGATTTTCTCTTAAGGAGCTAAGGATGACCTCGAAAAAGTTTAGGGAATCTGCTCTTCCCCCCACCCCTTCCTCATTCCCACCCAATTCAGACATGCTCCTTTTCCTCTACCACATGGAGAATTCCCAGGGCTTTGGGTAAGGGTGTAGCACTTGCCTGAGGATTAATATATCCCTATTTGAAAATCGTGGCAGCCACACCCTGGTTGAGGTCGAGCCAGCTATTGTACCCGTGACCAATTCCCTTGAGGTCAGGGGGAACCCACTCCCTTGGGCAGCCAGCCCGCTCTTCCATCCCCTCATATCCTTCAGGGGTGCATTACCTCTCCTGGGGCAGAATCTCCCCACCAACCCATCCTGCTCACACCACAATGGGTGTATCAGAGAAGACCGAGCTGACCGATTCCGGATCCGACATCCTCCGCTGGCCCTTGCCGGTTGCCTCAGGCACTGGCAGGGTGTTGCCTGGCTTGAGCTTGCCATTTTGACCCTGCCCAGGACCAGCAGGTTCCAGGAAGGCTACCCGCCGGTCAAAACCATCGTCCTTGTCCCCACCAGCCATAGGATCGTGGTTGGGGGTGGTGCTAAGCATGGAAGAGCTGAGGCTGTCTCCTTGATGGCTGGATGGTTTCTCGACACCCCGGCACCAGCATCGGCAAGGGGTAAGGTACAGGTATATGAGGACCAGGACCACACTGAGGATGCAGCCCACTAGGGTGGTATAGGCCGTGTTGAGGGTGTCATGGTGGCCATGCAAGGTGAAATTATACACTTTCAACTCCACAGACAGTGTCTCGTTGAAAGCCTCCCCTGTGGCGTAGCAGGTATACACACCCCCATCCTCAACCCGCACCTGCTGGAAATGAAGACTGCCATCCTTGGACACCGTCACCGTGCCATTGGCCACCTCATCTAGCACCCGTTCATTGCTTGGGGTCACCCACACCTTGGTCATCCCCTGCTGTTTGGTGTCACACTTGATGGTCAAGGTGTCCCCCAGGTGGGCTTCCCAGGCATGCTCCTTGTACTCGCTGCAGTTGAGGAAGCTCAGGTTGAAGACGTTGTGCAGCTTCTTGGAGCTCATGCAGTACAGGTCCTCCTGGAAGTCCATCACGGAGCTCAGCTGCCGGTAGTGCCAGTGTGAAAAGAGCTGGTAGAGCTCACAGTCGCAGTGCAGGGGGTTGTTATGTAGGTACAGCCCATTCTTGATCCACGCGGGCAGCTTCTGCAGGTCGGGCAACGGTAAGTTCTTGAGCTTGTTGGACGAGAGATCCAGGAGGGTGAGTTTGGGGAGCTTGGCTCCTTCCTTGACCAGTTCCAAAGGGAAGCGGGAAATCTGGTTCTGGCTCAGGTAGAGTTTCTGCAGCTGGGCCATGTCGTCGAAGGCGCAGCGGTCCACTGCCACGATGTGGTTATTGTAGAGCAGTAGCACCTCCAGGGCCTGCAGTTCACTGAACAGGAACTCGTCCAGTGTGCGCAGCTGGTTGGAAGAGAGGTCCAGGTAGCGCAGGTTGGGTACGGGGGAAAAGGCCTCGGAGGAGATGAAGTTCAGGTGGTTGTGGCTCAGCAGCAGGGACTGCAGGTGGATCAGGCGCGTGGGGGTCCACTCGGCCCGCAGGCGGCTCAGGTTGTTGTGGCTGAGGTCTAGCAGTGCGGTGTAGCTGGGTAAGGAGTGCGGCACGTTGGGCAGCTGCTGCTTGGAGCAACTGAGGATGTTGCTGGCACACAGGCAGGCAGCAGGACAGCTAACCACAGGACGGCCAGCCCTGGCCGCCTCAAAGAGGAGCAGGAACAAGGAGAGCAGCAGGAGCCAGAGGCCTCGCGGGTCTCGCTGGGGTTGCATAGTGTCACTGGGAAGGGCGAGGAAGGCCACCAGGAAGATCGGGGAGAGAGTCACCCGGGCATGTTCTGGTGGGATAAGGAAGGGTCACTTTCACTCCAGGCTTAAGAGAGAGAGAGAGGAGGGGATTGGGGTCACCAGGGCCTCTGCAGGGAAGGACTGACCCTTCCTCCTCCCTGCCACACTCCGTCCCCCCCCTCCACCCCTATGTTGGGCTAGAAGAGAAACGAAGAGATGCTGGGTAGTTCCCAAGCGCTGTGCCGGCAGTGGGCTCAAAACACTGGGCAGAGGAGGTGAGCACAGGGGCCTACCGGGCTCGGGTCACGGACTGTAAGATGGGGGTATGCCCCGGATGCTAGTTAGGGGCTGCTGGTTTCACAGGGGCTGCACGGGCCGGGTTTGACATTGGGGTCAGCAGGGCCTCTAGAGGGGAAGAGCCGAGGGAAGGTCAACAGGGCACACCTGCTGGGTAGGGCGCCTACTGACAGGGTTGAGGGTTCCCGGGGGCCTGTCGGGGCGGGCACCCCCGGGACCGCTGGTCACTGCACCTGCTCGGCAAGGACGTGTCTCAGCCCATGGCGGGTCCGGGAGCTCCGTCGCGGCCTCCCCCAAGCGGCGCCTCACCGGCCGGCCTGTCGCGGCGCTCGCCTCACGCAGGGGCCCGCGCCCGGCCACATCGCCTCCCGGGGACTTGCCGGGTTCCGCTCCGCTCCCCCGCGCCGCCGCCTCGACCGCTGCACCCGCAGGAGCCCACCGACCACGGCCGCCGCCTCCGGTTCCGCGGGTTCCGCGAGGAGCGGTGCAGGGAGCGGGAGGCGCAGCGATCCGAGCGGAGGGAGCGGCGTGGGGGCAGCGAGCACGGCGCGCGCGCCCGTCGCCGCCGCCGGAGCCTCGGGGCGCGTGCGCGCGGCGGGGGCGGGGCGCACGTGCGTGTGTTTGTGTCGGAGCAGGACGGGCGGCCGCGCGCCAGGTCCTCTTCTCTCCGAGGGAGTGGGGGCCGGTGCCTGGGGACCGAAACCGTCACCAGGGGATTCTGGCCCCTAGCTCCCCTATTGCTTCCTCCACCTTCTTGAATTCTTGTCACTATCCGCCACCCTTCTACCTACCGAAACCGCTCCCAGGGAAACTAGGTCTAGCTGGAATGAATGCGCTGCAACTGACTCCGGGACAAGAAGCGTCACATGTCTTCTCATCCTACAAATTAAAGCCACCTGGCTCAGCTCCCGCCTGTCAGTGTTGGCGGGAAATTCATTAGTCACGTTCTGAGGTTCCCCCACTTCTCTCTCTAGGACTGTGAAGTCTCAAAAATGTGGGGAAAGATTGGGGGAAGAGCCTTGTTTTTGTGTGTGTTTCAGTCTTGTTATTATTCCACCATCGTTGGGGTACCACCGAAGGGTAATTTCCACAGCCTGCAAGCCAGATGGGCAAGAGTGCAGGTAACGGGTTGCTGTCTGTGGTGCATGGCCAGGCCCCAGGGTCCCACCTGTCCAGACGAGACACACACACACACTCACACTCTCTCTCTCTTACTTCGTATAAGACAGGGACGGGCTTCCACTTCTGGAAACCCCAAAACCTTTTCCATATGGAGCAATTCCAACATACCTTCTCTATTACCTAATCCTCAAGATAAAGCTGGGATGGCGGGGTGGTGAGTGGGAGGTCGGCGTGGTGGTCTTCTTTAAGAAGCTGGGGGTTTGGTTTTTTTTTTTAAGATTTTTTAATTTATTTGAGAGAGGATGGGGGGAGAGCACATGAGTGGAGAGGAGGGGCAGGGGGAGAGGGAGAAGCAGAGGCTTCACTGAGCCCGGAGCCCAAGGTCAATCCTAGGACACTAAGATCATGACCTCAGCTGAAGGCAGACGTTTAACTGGCTGAGCCACCCAGGCGCCCCTTACCACCAAGAAGCTGTTAACCAGTGTGTGGTGGTGGGGGTTGGGCATGGAATGAGGGAGTTGTAAGAAGAGCTTAGACCTTATAACTCAAGACTATAGCTGTTCTTGAGATGGTAGGCCCTGGGGGAGAAATTACCTTTTTATTCTTCCCAGTCTCTTACAACAGCAGGAGCGAGACTGAAATTAATGTCTCAATACATTAGCCTGCTAAGTTTTAAAAAGAAAGAATTTATATCTGTCACTTATGTTTTACATTGAATTTAAGTGAATGTATTATCTCTTCAAGGGGTATTAGCATGTTAACCTTATGCGTAGTGTGAAAGGTCTTTTCCTGTTCATTTGAGGCATTGGTGATAAGGTGGGGAGAGTATTCAGGGAGTAGGAAATACTGAGATGACGTTGCATCAGTACTCTATTGCTGCATAACAAATTACCCCAAAACTCAGTGGCTTAATACAACCACATACATTTAGTGCCTTTCACGGTTTCTGTTGTTCAGAGATTCAGGTGTGGCTTGGCAGGCAGTTCTGGCTTGGAGGTCTCTCAAGCAGTTGCAGTCATATGTCAGATGGAGCTACAGTCGTTGGAAGGCTCAACTGGGGCTAGAAAATCAACTCCACAGAGGCTTGCTTATGGGACTCGCTCTTGCAGCTGGCTGTTGGCAGGAGGCCGTAAAGGCCTCCTTAAAGGCCTCTCCACAAGCCTGCTTGAGTGTCCTCCCAGCATGGTAGCTGACTTCCCTTAGAGCAAGAGATCCAAGAGAGAGCAAGGCAGGAGTCACAATGACCTAGCTCTCCAAGGTCATGTCTGCTATCTCCACCTTGGTCACATGGACCAGCCCTGATTCAATATGAAAGAAGACTACACAAAGGCATGAATACTAGAAGGAGAGGATCATTGGGGGCCATATTGGAGGTTATCACACACATCTTTGAAATCACATCTAGTTTTTAATTTTGAAAAATTTCACACATATGCAGAGGTAGAGAAAATAGTACAATAAACTCTCATATACCCATCATTCATATTCAGTAATTATCAAGGGAATTCCATCATTTATTTTGTATAAGTATCGCTGAGAAACACATGTTTTTCCCATCCCATTCCTTACCCCCTATCCTATACTTAGACCATTTAGACTAGTCCTTAGACCCCTTTCTGTTTAAGGGACAAAGGAGAGGCAGATATAAAGAGAGAAGAGCCCTTGGGGCACCTGGGTGGCTCAGTCAGTTAAGCAGCTACCTTTGGCTCAGGTCATGATCCCAGAGTCCTGGGATCCAGCCATGTGGGGCTCCCTGCTCAGCAGTGGAGTCTGCTTCTCTCCCTCTCCTTCTGCCCCTCCTCACCGCTAGTGCTCACTCTCTCTGTTTGAAATAAATAAATAATAAAATAAAAATAAATAAATAAAATCTTTAAAAAGGAAAGAAAGCAAGAAGCAAGCAAGCAATCAAGCCCCTTACGCTGGACACCAGTTTCAAGTGTGGGTGTCTGCAATTCGGAGGGTTTACCGCAAATAGGGTCCTCAGTCAATCCTTTTTTTTTTTTCCAGCTCATCCAGAAGTGACCATGCCATTTTCAAATTTTAACGTACATACAGATCACCTGGGGATCTTGTTAACATACAGTTTCTGAATCAAGAGGCCTGCGGTGGGACCCGAGAGTCTGTATTTCTAACAAACTAATAAGGTGATGCAGACCACACTTTGAGTAGCAAGATCTAGAGCTGTGCTGTCCAAATTGGTAGGCACTGGCTACCAATTAAATTACCATTTAAATTAATTAAATTAATTAATTAAAACTAAATAACATTGTAAATCGCCTCTGCAGTTTCCCTTGACTCATTTCAAATGTTCAATAGCCACATGTGGCTAGCTACCCTATTGAACAGAATCACAGAAAGTTCCATTGGATGGCACTGGCACTGAGAATTGACTGATGCTAACTCTCCCAACAGCTGCTTTCTAGACCAGAATAACTACCTATTAATTCACAACAAAAAGAAGACCTTGGTGGGATAAACAGGTTATTTATAGTGGGTATTTATTTCCTCTTGCTGGAATGGTTCAACCCAGTGTTCCTAAATACAATTCGGAAGATTGTTTGGGCAGCTCAGCATTTGAGCAAAAGAGGTTGGGTAAGTCTACTATATAGGTTATGAGACTCGATGATTACTTTTTTCTATACTAGAAGTAGTTTTTTCTTTTCTCAATTACTAGTACTGGCCAACAGAATCAGAAGTGGAGAATGATGGAGGAAGGCACCCTATTAAGAAGCTACCTTTGACTCCATTTTAAAGACTTCATGAGGGGGCACCTGGGTGGCCCAGTCGGTTAAGCATCTGCCTTCAGCTTAGGTCATGATCCCAGGGTCCTGGGATCCAGCCCCATGTCGGGCTCCCTGCTCAGCAGGGAGGCTACTTCTCCCTCTCCCTCTGCCTGCAGCTCCCCCTGCTTGTGCATGCACTCTCTCTCTCTGTCAAATAAATAAAATCTTAAAAAAACAAAAAAGACTCCCATGAGGCTGGCCACCCTTCTTTAGGACAATGTAGTCTCAAGAAGGGTGCTGGGTGCACTTAGGTGTTCCTTTCTGTGTGACCCATTTCACATTGTGTGTGTGTTCTTACAGCACTTCTCACCTACTCTTGTCTGTTTACATGTCTGCCTCCCCATTAGATTGTAAGCTCCTTGAGAGCAGGGATTTGCCCCGGGTCTGGCTAGTAGTAGGCACTCAAAATATGTTTGTTGAATTAACATTAATTAACAATTGCATTAAATTAGTACATTTATTTTTTTTAAAGATTTTATTTATTTATTTGACAGAGAGAGACAGAGCGAGAGAGGGAACACAAGCAGGGGGAGTGGGGGAGGGAGAAGCAGGCTTCCCGCGGAGCAGGGAGCCCGATGCGGGGCTCGATCCCAGGACCCTGGGATCATGACCTGAGCCGAAGGCAGATGCTTAACGACTGAGCCACCCAGGAGCCCCAAATTAGTACATTTATTATATGTTAGTCTCAGTGCCTGATGTAGAAGTAAGGATAAGCATAGGATTTGGGCTTGGACAAATCACAGCTGTACACGGGCTGTGTGACTTTGGGTATTTCACTTTGTTCTACTAAATCTCATTCCATTATCTGTAAAATGGGAACAATAACAGCACTTGAACTCACTTCATAGGGTTATTTTGGGGGATCAAATGAGCTAATGTTTGTGGAAAAAAATGCTCATTTTTAAGCATTACCTTTAAAAAAAAAAATCCTAGTTTTCTCCATAAGAGTCAGGAGATCCCTTGGTCTTGCTGTCAACATGCATATAAATTACCTTACCCAATTATCTGCCTTATTCCCACATTCTAGGGTGTTGCCTATTTGGAGCATACATTCAGATTTATAAGATCTCCTTCACTGGTTTATCTTTTACAATTTAAAAATATTTACAAATTTTAAACAAAAATTTAAACTTAATTTTTTTTTTTAATTTTAAACATTCTTGGGGCACCTGGGTGGCTCAGTCGGTTAAGTGTCTGGCTTCGGCTCAGGTCATGATCCCAGGGTCCTGGGGTTGGAGTCCCACATTGGGCTCCTTACTAAGCGGGGAGTCTGCTTCTCCCTCTCCCTCTGACCCTCCCTGCGCCCATGCTTTCACTCACTTTCTCTCTCTCTCTCAAATGAATAAATAAAAAATCTTTAAAAAAATTTTTAAACATTCTTATATTTTGTGGAGAACCACAGCGGTGTTATTAACATCAGTACCATTTTTGTGGTTCTTGGAGTATCTCTAAAAAGAGGGGGCTCTAAAATGAAGCTATTTCTGGGAGGGGTAGCAATAAAGATTAGTCATTTGTGAAGTATTGCTTAAAGGGCTAAAATGTAAGCCCTTAGCATTGCGTTGAGCCCTTTCTATATATCTAGCAGTTCACCCATGTTACCATTTTTGGTTTGTCCCCGAAGATGCTCAGTTTGGAGGATTCCTGTTGCCATCCCCCCACCCCACCTCCATAAGCTATTACTCATTTCACTGATCCTTTTAACCTTTTAGCGTGCCCGTTAGCATGCCCACCCATCATTTACTGCCCAGGAGGTAAGCATTTCCTCTTTTTGGACAGTTGACATCTGACTCCCCCCCTTTTTTTTTTACTCCTTACCCTTTTCTACCTCAACCCTGCCCACGTGCCCAGAAGCTCCACTTGATCTGGAGAAACCCCAAGGATACGGATGTTAACTCTGGGCAGAAGAGGAGTGATTGGCACGGGTGGAGGGGTGCCACAGACACCTTTCAGTGTTCTGGGCTTTTCAGGCTTGTCAAATAAATCTGAGGGCACCTTGTTCAATTTATAGCTCATGTTCTTGGCCAGGGTTATTCTCCTTCCGTAGGCAAGTGATCATTCCTGATAGCTAAATCACGAACACTTTCTTGATTTTTGACCCTCACATATGGACGTCTCAAAATAGCCCAGCACTGAGTCATCAGATAACTGTGTCTTTGAAATATGGCTGACAAAGAAATTCATGGTACAAAATGTTATCTCAGCCTTTAGGGGTGGGGTTCCACCACTACCTTCACCCTGCAGCTGACCAGACATCCCAGGGATGGAAGGCTTCATTCCAAGGCATTGTTACAAAGAAGACTTCTCGGAGCTCCTGCCGTGTGAACCTGGATAACCAAGAGGTCCTCCGAAGGGAGTTTAGGATTTTTTTCATTAACACGTTTTGTCATCAGGGGCACCTGGGTGGCTCAGTCAGTTAGTGTCTGCCTTCAGCTCAGATCATGATCTTGGGGTCCTGGGATCAAGCCCCAAATCTTTGTCCCTGCTCAACAGGGAGCCTGCTTCTCTCTCTCCTTCTGCCTGCTCATCCTCAAGCACGCTCTCTTTCCCTCTCTCTCTCTCACTCTCAAATAAACTTTTTTTTTAAAAGCAAGTTTCATCATCAGTCTGGAAATATTTGTTTTCCTGTAGCTGCAACCCTCTCTTTGGATTTCTAAAGGCTTTATATCTAAAATTAAATTCTAACTAATCTGAGACTTATCAGCAAATTCTTATCATATGAATCCTTGATTAGTTTGTATTATATTTGGGAAGTTAATATTCTAGTTTAGGAAGTCAGCATTTTGTAATTTGGGGAAGGATTATAGTTAAACTAAATGTTAAATTTACTGTTAAGAACTTTTCTCTTTTCTAAGGCCATTTGACTAACTCTGAATTAATCTTTTTCCTCTAATCATGCTTTTTGAGTCCTTAGCTATTTGTTTATGCTTGAAGTTTCTACTCTTCAACCACATAAACTGTTTTTAGCTGATTCTAAGGCTAATAATCATAATGTTAGCCTGTCCAGCCCCTTACCCATAATGACAGAAATTTAGACTACCAGGCCTAGAAGATACCTTAGCAGTCAAGTTCACAAGCTGGTTCACAGCAGGGCTGAGTTAACCTGGAGAGGGCATGTGGCTTTGTGGTTAAGAGCATAGTCTCTGGATCCAGGCTTCTTGGGATTGTATTTTAGCTCTGCCACTCACTGGGTGACTTGAGCTATTACTTAACCTACAAAATGGGCACAATAAGAAGACCTACCTAATGGGGTTATTGTGGGGATTCATTGAGTTCATGTACCTAACAGAGTCTCTAACATGTAGTAGGCGCTCTATAAGTGTGAGGGGGTAGAAGTGGGCTGCATCCTTTGTCCTTGTTCAGGATTCTTTCTTTTTTTAAAAAAGATTTTATTTATTTATTTA
The DNA here is from genome assembly GCF_003265705.2 of Callorhinus ursinus. Classification (NCBI taxonomy): domain Eukaryota; kingdom Metazoa; phylum Chordata; class Mammalia; order Carnivora; family Otariidae; genus Callorhinus; species Callorhinus ursinus. The sequence goes on along the minus strand of NW_027397071.1, from coordinate 9,743,028 downwards.
TCAGAGAGAGACAGCGAGCGAGCATAAGCAGGGGGAGCAGCAAGCAGAGGGAGAAGCAGGCTCCCCACTGAGCAAGGAGCCCGACACAGGACTCAATCCCAGGACCCTGGGATCATGACCTGAGCCGAAGGTGGACGCTTAACCGACTGAGCCACCCAGGCATCCCAAAGGCCTAGCAGAATTCCATGTGTTAATGAGTGGGAAGCCACGGTGGAAGCTGAGGGAGTTGGTGGAGGGTCCAGGGTCAGCAATAGAACAGTCAGTTCCTATTAGTTCTGCGAGGGCACACACCAGACCAGCAGGAAGGGCAAGGTCCAGATTCCCTGAGCAGGCAGCAGTTCCTTTAAAACCATGGGCAAAGAAGATCCTGCTGCACTCAGTTCAGGTCAGACCATAGCTGGAGTATCAAGTTCAGTTCTGGACAGTTCCTTTACAGTCTGGAACACAGCCATGGTAGCTGATGGCATGGTCAACAGCCCAGTAATCATATCATCATGCATTCTCTCGCAAACATCTGTTGAACCCCTAGGGCAGACCACTGTCTTGTATGCCTTGGGATGAGACTGGGTGAAGTGGGATGCAAATAGGCTTTAGAAATTGTTTCTTCCCTCCAGGACCTAGAAAGTATGTACGTGGATTCTATTCAATTTAGCAAACATCTATCAACTGCCTGTTATGTTCAGGACTCTAGGTAGGTGGTGTGGCCTTTGTGGCCCAGTAGAAAGAGCACTGGACTGAGTGTCAAGAGAGCTGGGTTCTAGCCTCACCCCTGTCATCAAGTAACTGTATGGCTGTGGATAAATTACTCTGGGCCTCGGTTTTCTCATATGTAGAATGGAAGTTGTAATACCTGCTCTATTGCAAGTACAAATTCCAGAGCCTTTGATCCATGGAACAGGAAATCTCATGGAAAGAGTCTGGGAAGCATTTTGATCATCAGGGCAGTTGGGAAACATTACCCTTTAGGGCAGTGTTCTCCTTGGGTGGGCCCCGGACTGCTTGCCTCAGAGTCTCCAAGGAAATTGATGAGAAAGAGGATTTCAAGGCCCACCTTAGACTTGCTTGGAACCTCTGGGGATGGGGGCTTGGGAATCTGTATGTAAAGTGAAGCCTGGTGATTCTTGGTACCCCCAAATTTGAGAACCACTATTAAAGGAGTTTCATGAGGATTAAATGCAAATGCATGTGAATCCTTTGGTAGCTCATACATGAGGGATGACTTAGCAATGAGACCTTCCATTTTGGTAGGAAGTCATTATAACCACTTCGGAAAGTTGAAGGGTTATGTATCAGTTAGAATCTTTGGAACCACAAAGAAGAGTCATGCCTCATAGTTTTCAGAAGACAGGTTGCTTGCAGGACCCCACAGAGAGGTTTATTTTAGCTAGGGAGTTGTTTTATTAGTTGTCGTCACTGTGGACCCAGTGCTTCCAAGACTCGGAAATGAAACAGTGGTTTGAAATGGCAGAAAGAGGCTTATAGCCCCAGATGTACCCACCTTCTGCGGGTACCACTAGGACGTGTACTTCCCCTGTAAAAGGCTTTGAATGAGTCAGATTGCCGCCATCCAATATGGAGAACCCTTTTGAGCAGAATTTCTATCAAGCCCTTTCCTTTGGCCTCCTGTGTGCCCCACCCATATGTGGTCAACTTGAGTATGTGAACTGATCCCCATCCAATCATCTGTGGTTAGAGTAGCAGAGTTAATTTTGCTCATGACACATAACAACTTGGGTATCTTCTTTCTTTAGAAAAGTTAGGAGGGAAAAATCTACAAAAGCAAGCATTTTGAGGCCCCTTGGTTTGTCTAGTGTACATTTTCATGAGGAAGAGGGAGTAAACAAGTGCAGAGTGGCTGTAAAATTTGGTGATACAGACTCCTTTGTGAAACCAAAAGGGAGGATTCCCTCCCCCTAAGCAGAAGGGCACACACACACAATTTTACACACATTTCTTCAGGGCAGGGATCTCATAAAGTTCATCTGTAGAATCCTAGGTGGAGGACCTCTGTTCTTCTGGGCCTCTAAAGGAAGAACTGTGCTACTGGGTAGAAGTGTCAGAAAAGCAGATTTCCATCCCATGGACAGAAACATCTTCTGACATTTCAAATGTCCAGTAATGGATTGTTTCCATCTTGAGGTAATGATCTCCCCATCACAGGAAGCATTCAAGCAGAGGCCAGGTGACTACTTGGCACAGATGTCCTTTCATGTGTTTGTTCATCCATTCTATCAACACACACCTCATTCACATATAGCAAGAACTCCTGTGAATGTTTAGGAGTAGAAAAATGCAATACGAAGGTAGACACATAAGAAACTGTCTCTGTCCTCAAGTGTCACGGTTTGGTGAAGGAAACTGAGACACAGGTAGTCACAATACATAGTGACAGGTAATATATGAGCCCGTGTATAGAAAGGGCTTAGGAGGCCAGAGGAGAGAATTAAATGAACTTGTGGGGATTGCTGTATAGGGGCAGAGGTTGACCAGATGTCCCCTTAGTCCTCTGTGTGGCAATGGGGACAAGAAGAGGCATGGAAGGGCTTTATCTACGCCATTCCAAACAGATGTACAATATATGGAAACAACCCCAATGTGCTGCTATGCAAACATAGCTTCAGGACAAGCCTTTCACCTCCCCTTATTCCCCACCTTACAACCAAAATGGCAGCCTCCTAGCCTGTTCTATAGAGACATTTTGGAACTGCTACTGATCTAAGGTTCAGTTCCTCTCGAAGTTATCAAGTCACAGGTCTGAGCCCTTCCCAGGGATTGTTATTTGAATGGAGCACCTTTGGTCTCCTATTTGGGCTGGAAAGATAAGGACTGCCGGTGAGAGGTGAGAACATGCTGGTGAGGATGAGGAAGGAGGCCGGAGGGGGTGCAGGTGAGCCTGGAGCGCCTGTTCTCAAACCTACAGCCATCTCTCCCGTGATTGTTCCAAAGAACTTTGAGGTTTGAAAGCATTTCCTTCCCTCCAGGTTTTTCTTATTTTCTTTGCCTGCTCCCACAGACAGTACACCCGCCCTCTCTCCCTCCCACCAAGGTCACCACTCAGCAGGCTTTGATAAATGTCATCTTTTTTTTGAAAGTCGCCTTGGAAAAAGGCAATTTGACTGCAGCGAGGCAGAACAGGGAGCTGAAGGCCAGCCGCCCTTTATCGACCAGAGCCCAACCCCAAGAACAAAATGAAGAGGGGTATTGCACCGTCTGGGGCTCCTGGGGGGCGTCCCAGGGCTGCCTCTTCCCAGGGAGCTGTGCACCCTGCGGAAGCCTACAGCGCCCCTCCCCCCCCCCCCCCCCCCCCCCCCCCCGGCCCCATCCCGGGGGTCCTATGGTCGGGGCTCCTCCTCCCTCTCCCCAGCCCTTTGTCTGCTACTTGTTTCCTGGCTGGTAACTAAAGGTCCCCGAGAACCCCCACAGCTCTGGGGGCGGGAGCCCTCTCCACTGTGCAAGCAGTGGGCTGCTGATTAGTGTGGGGAATAAATAACAGCAAGCTAATTATCTCCTGATTGTGGCTTGCCTCGCTAACAAGGCCGGCCTGGAGTGGTGATGCGGCAGTTGATACTATTCCAAGCATGCTTCTGGGTTCAGGGAAATTTCCATGCCTTTCCAGTCTGGAGACTTTCCCTTCCCAGATATTCTGGAGTTCTAAGTGGAGATGTTCCCACTCCGGCTTCACCTTGGAATTGAGAGACTCACCCCAGACAGACTGTTTGTGTCAGCCCCTGGAGGGTGAGGGGAGCTGGCTTCTGGTAGAAGCAGGGAAAGTTTTTCAGGGAGGCTTGGGGTTGGCCAAGGTCACGGAGAGATAGGTCCTCAGGGAGCACACTCTCTAGCACTTAGTATCCTAATTATATCTGCTGCTCCAACCGTTAGAACTGAGAGGCTCCCATCAGACCCGCAAGCAGAGAAGGAAAGTGCAAAGAGCGCTGATCTGGGACTTGAGAGGTCTGAGTTCTAGTCCTACCCCCGACTACCTCTGTGACCTTGGACGTGCTCCTTGATCACTCTGGTCCTTGATTCCCTCTCTATGAAACAAAGGTGAGGCGACCCTTGGGGCTTTGGCTAACTCTAGAAATAGGACCAGGTGACGCTGACTCTCTAATTTGGACGGTGATATTAGGAAAGTTCCCGATGTCTCTTGTGTCCACATTTCCAGTCTGAGTTTTCCTTTCCCCTGTATAATTGCATTGTTCCCCACCTTCCCCTCCCACTTTACCCGACTTTTCTCGCTCTCTCAAAACTTGAAAACGTGTCTTGCGTAGAGGGAAAGAGGTGAAGAACAGCCTTTCTGGGAAGTTTTAAGTTTCTAGCAGCCTGGGTGTGCTAACTTGCTGAACCAGTAATTATCAGCCTATGAGAAGCCAGGATGCGGAGGTGACCCTTACGTGCTCCTGGCCTACTGTGTTCAGAAGAAGAAACCAACTTGCACCCCAACCTGGTTCATCCCGAGACCACAGGCGTTATCACTACCTCCACACCAACCACAGAGTCTACTTGTAGGAACTTAAAGGGCTGTCCCCTTTCACTGTGGATACTCACCTCTATGGGGTGGGTAAGCCGCTCCTTGCCAGAGATCCGGTGTTAAACCAGATGTTTCCATCTGAAAAAGATAAACCCATGACAGAGCAAACTCTGGGTCACAGTCCCCTTGGGAAAAGAAAAGGGAGAAGTGGGGTGAAGCGGGGTGGGGAGGACTAGTATATACTTGGGCAATGGAGGAAAATGTCACTTTTCGAACAGTGAGAGATTCTGAAAGAAAGAATACAGCCTCCTGAGGTATCAAGTGCATGCTTGGTCTTATCCAATGGGAAGAACCCTCAGGTAGGGATCAGAAGGTTTCATTCAACATTATGCTTCATTGTTTTTTTTTTTATCCCAAAGATTTTATTTTTAAGTAATCTCTACACCCAATGTGGGGCTCGAACTTACAACCCTGAGATCATTCTATGACTGAATAAGCCACGCATCCCAATGCTTCATTGCTTCTAAAGGGTAAATTTGGACGATTCGTTTACTTTCTGTATTGGTTGGGGTGACCTAACTGAAGCAACTTATAACTCCCAAGTCTCGATGGCTTATCACAGTAGAAGTTGTCATTCTCACTCATGTGACTGTTTTTTTATTTTTTTTTAAGATTTTATTTATTTATTTGACACAGAGAGAAAGCGTGTGAGCTAGAGGGACAAGTGGGGGAAACAGCAGAGGGAGAGGGAGAAGCAGACTCCCCGCTGAGCAGAGAGCCCGATGTGGGGCTCGATCCCAGGACCCTGAGATCATGACCTGAGCTGAAGGCAGACGCTTAACCGACTGAGCCACCCAGGCGCCCCTCACGTGACAGTTTAATACTGATGTTCAGTTAATGGCCTTCAGTTGATGTGGTGGTTCAGGTCCTCGGCGCTGTCCATCTTGTGGTTCTGCTAACTGCTACAGGCTTTGGAACCCTCTACTGGATGCCCTGTATTCAATCAGCAGATGGGGGAAGAAACAGGGAGCATGCAGAATTGTGTGGAAGGTTTTACGGGCCAGGTCTGGAAGTGGTGTTCATCAATTTTGCCCACATTCCACTTGCCAGAACCCAGTCATGTGACCACATCTGGCTGCAGGGGAGGCTGGGAAATGTAGTCAAGCTAGGCATGCAGGAGGTAAAAGAAAATGGTTTGGCAAACATGCCTTCTTTGAAGTTTTGTTTCCAAACTTATCAGTAAGGGCAAGGGGCTTCTGCATTGTCATCTCCACAAGTTAGCATGAATATAAAATAGATTATGAGAAAGCTTTAGAGATGCAGAATGAATGAATACACACACGTTATAATCTGTTTTTCAGATTAATCCAGAAATAACTTCATAAAATCGGCCCTATAACTCGTTTAGACACATTAAAAGTGCTCTGTTTTATTGGAACAGATATCTTTAGGTTACCTGAATGACTGTGGAGTTGATTTTAATGTGTGATGAAGACAAACTCTTCAATAAATCTAATCCTTTAAAAAAATTATGGAATGTGTCCTTCCTGTCCTCGTTCCCTTTGATCTGGATGGAGGATTTAGCCAGTGCAGTTGGTGTGGTCGGGAGAATCGGGGGCAAGATTGGGCTGGGCCCACTGGCATATTTGGTGAATCTGGAGCAGAGAAGATGATCTATGCAGTCAGGAAATTGATTGCAAGTAGAGCAATTAAGAAAATTCTTAAAATATTGAGGATAAAGGGAGCCATAGTTTTCAAGGCTAGTGAAAGGAGTTACACTTATGGAAAGGGAATAAACCCCATGGTAGTAGATCAGAATAGGGGTACCTAGTTTGAACTCATGTTTTTAATATAAATAGCGGTAGGTGTGTGTGTGTATGTGTGCATGTGTGTGTTTACACATATATTTCTAGCTCTGTCTACTATGAGGTCTTAGAAGCAGTGTTAACCCAATAGCAGCGAGCACACCAAGCACCCAGATCTTGACTTCTAGATATCATTTTCCACTAAAAAGAACCTGGGCTGATCAGCCTGGAAAGGACTAGATGATCCTGGAGCATCTGTTTGTGCTATAAAGTAAGGATGTGCTCAAAGAATGATGGGAACATGTCCAAAACATACGGAATCCAGCTTGAAGAGTTACCCACAGGCCAAGACTAGGACAACTGAGGCATCAAAATAAATAATTTTATTATTCGGTTGTAACAAATGAGTTAATATAGACATAGTAAATAGATGGGGAGAAGGGAAGGCGCTATCTCACATTAGAACGCCAAATGACAAATTTGAATGGGGTCCTCTGGAATAGATGGTAGTTTAGTGTCGTTAGTTTCCCGATTGTAATTGTTGTACTGTGGTTCTGTGGGAGAATGTCTTTGTTTTTAGGAAATATACACTGAAGAGTTAAGAGCTAAGGGGGCACCATACCTGCAACTCACTCTTGAGTGGCTCAGAAATTATATATTTATGTTATATGAAAGAGGAGGAGGGGAGAGGAGGGAAGGGAAGTGCACGGGACATATTTGCAAGGAAGCAAGTGTGGTGAAAACGAAACACAAATCGAGGAACTCAGTGAAAGGCATAGAGGAGTGCTTTGTATCCTTCTTGCCACTTTCTCTAAGTTTGAAACGATTTCAAAATCGAAAGTTAAAAACAGCATAGACTATAGCAGTAGGTGGCATATGGAAGGAGTATAGTGCTCAGGACGTGTGTGCCTTTGGTCTGAGGCAGGAGAGACACTTGGGTGGGGTGGAAGTTCACGGGAGGTGAGAAGCAGTCAAGTGTCATGGAAAGCAAACAGGATTTGTGATAAATGACCTAGGTTGTCACCTAGTACTTGGGTGACCTGGGAAAAGGCACTTCACTTCTCCAAGCCTCAGATGATAGTGTCTCCCAAGAACACCATGTGGCTTAAATAATAGTACATATAACAGTCCTTTGAAAGTCACAAAACCTGATACCAAATATAATCATAAGTGGTATCTGCTTTCTCTCAGCAAACTACAACTAACGAATGCAGAACTACCCCTTGGGTCCTGACATCTCTTTCAGTTCTTCATCTGGTTCCCATCACGATGCTATTATTCTCAAAAAGATCACTCTGTTAATGAACTGAGTACTGAGGAGGCCTGGCACCTAGGAAGGGGGACAGTCGGTGGCAAGGCCACCTGACATGGCCACGATGCACGCTTCTGTGTCGTGTGCAAGCCTCAATTTTAGGCGCCTTCTCTGCGAGCAGAGAGACCCCGTGGGGACCGTTGAACGCTGTTATAGATTCATAAACATCTGCTAGTGGGGCCTGGGAAGTCCCTTCTAGAAGGAAAGACGCTTTGCTTCTGTCACTCCTGACAACAATGCTTGTGTACACAATGTTATGGTAAAAACCATTCTCTGGCAGCTTAGGATTCAGAGTCCTCCTGCCATGCAGATGAGCTGACAGCAGCGTGCGGTCGTAAAAAATCACCATTCCTGTCTGTACGCTTTCCAAAGCCTCTCACTGACCTTCCCTCATGTGGGCCTCAGGGCCACAGTAACCTGCGCAGCTCCTTGCTCCCTGTATCTTTTCACAGATGAGGAAAAGCTGACGGTCCAAGAGAGACCAGGACTGGCCCTAGTCCACAGAGCTAATGGCACCGATGGGACCTTAAGCCAGGACTTCAGCTGTGGCCCTCCTTACTGCGACACTCTGACTGGAGATGGCCTGTCACTGGTACCTCTCTCACTCCCTGTCCATGACCCCTTACTAGCCTCGGGGCACTGCTTCCCTCTGGCTCTGCTCTGAGCTTGCTCGCTGCCACAATGGCCCGCTGCGAAGCATCCTCTGCTAGAGTTCCTCTCCTGGCCGTCTGGCCACCCCCTTCGCCCACATGGTCTTGCGAGAAACACAAGGCTTCAGGGTCTTTGCACCTGCTGCTTAAGGATGTCACTCCCTGGGGCGCCTGGGTGGCTCAGTCGTTAGGCGTCTGCCTTCGGCTCAGGTCATGATCCCAGGGTCCTGGGATCGAGCCCCGCATCAGGCTCCCTGCTCGGCGGGGAGCCTGCTTCTCCCTCTCCCCCTCCCCCTGCTTGTGTTCCCTCTCTCGCTGTGTCTCTCTCTGTCAAATAAATAAATAAAATCTTAAAAAAAAAAAAAAGGTTGTCACTCCCTGTCTGGAGCCAAGAGAGAAGAGTGAGGGTGAGGCTATCCTGCCAGTGGCTTGGGGAAGCTGTCCCCAGGAGCTCATCTAGTGTCCTCTCTGATACCCAGGCCAGCTGCTGTGTCATCTTCTAGTCCATGTAGACATTTCCTTCCTCACCATGCCAGCAGAAGGAGCAATGCTTGATTTCTTCTAGTACACTCCATCCCAGTGAGTCAGGCTGGAACAAGTTCCAGCAATGCCCCGTTATCACTAGGCTCCGTCTGCCCTAAGTGCCGTTTGGACCCGGACAGACGGACAGATGAACATGAGACACAGCAGAGCCCAGCTGGTCTTGGCTTGATCCCTTGAGTAGCAGCTGCTCCTGACCCGAAGGAGGCTCACGGGAGAAGGGGCTACTTCTGGTGGTAGTGGTGTGACCAAGGAGCATTCTGATGGGCCCCAGGTCCCCTCTGTGTTCTGAGAGCCCTGTGAAAGAGGGTGCACTCTGGGTCTGTTAGAGGCAGATTTGTTGGGTTTGTTGGGACATGCTGGATAGGTCACTAGACCTTGAATGGAACCAACACCAACCACCTTGTAGCTGGCAAACCTGTCTCAGGTCTGCCTTAACCAGCGAGGTGTCACTTCTCACTGGGACGCAGCTTCCTCGTCTGTAACACGAGGAATACATTTTAAGGGGCTTTTCCCCCTTTCTGTACTTCTCGTTACTATCAGTCCGCAGGCTCTTCAGGGCTGGAAATCAGACCTTCTGGCTCTTGTGCTCTATTCATTGCTGATTCTGGAAACCAAGACTACCGTGGTACATTTGGGGAGCAGAGTGCACTGCCCGGCCTCTGTTCAGCAGGGCAGGGAAACTGCCCAGGGAGTCAGCATCTGGATCCGACGAGACTTCCCACAATTGGAGCTGTTTCCCCTCGGTGGGGCTGGGGGCCAGTTAGAGGCAGCGGGGAGGGGCGTCTGGAGTCCAGCAGTCTTCTCGACTCTCCTGGTGAGCCAAGCCTCCACCCCTGGCCTGAGGATGTGTGCCCGAGAGACCCGGGGGTAGGTCAGAACTCAGTACAGAACAAACAGGAGAGGAGCAGAGGGAACTAGCACCACCTGACCGCACTTGGCCGGGCAGAATAGAGCTCAAGGCGTATTAGAACTTGCTTCCTCCCTCTGAAGGGTAGCTCGGGATATTTTGGAGGTCTCTTCCAGCCTTGACACTTTATGACTCCATAAATAAGAAGCTTGTTCACTTCACCTGAACTCGCCTCTGACAGTGGGTCTCCTGGGGTCAGGCTGTGGGGATAGTTTTCCTCCTGTTTGGGTGCCGCCCAGCTGACCTGCTTCTAGGGGCCAGGAGGAGAGAGAAAGAGAACGAGACCTATCACCTCTTTCCTCCCTCCGCTCCCCTCCCAATCCCCTAAGGATCAGAGCATCCCCCCTGCCATCTCCCCACCCCACAGGAAACCAGGCCCGGCTGAGCCCAGGGGCATCGGGAGGCGGGCCTGGAGCCAGCAGAAGCAGCTGCAGGAGGTGTCATCTTGCTGTGGGGGTGGAGAGAAGATGGACTTCGAAGGTCTCCTCTGAGACTGACGTGGGTAACCCAAACCTCTTTCCTGCCCCACTAACGCCCTGAGAGAGGAGACTCGGAAGGTACCCGTGGGCCAGGTTACGGTCCGCTCGGGAGCCACGGGTTTGTCACGCCAGGCTGGAAGGAGCTGAGCTTTTGTATGAGCATTCCAAGGGGCTCAGCTCCTGGCAGCCCGAGCCCAGAGAGACACACAGGCCAGCGAGTGCCAAAGGAGGGGCCCCGGGGCTGCTTCCCCCACAGACAGACGGGGTATTGATCCTGCCTGCGCGCCCCCTCCCTCTCTTCACTTCATGGTGCAGCTAATGGCCTGGAAAAAACTGGCCAGCTGTTCCCCAGCTGTGACATAATGAGCTCAGGGACGATCAATGCCCGTTCCGGTGTCTAATTAGGCTGGGGAGCTGGCTGGGGTGAGAGTGCGGCCTGTTTCCTGAGGGCACCACTTCCACCCCGGTCCCCAGCTGCTGTCTGCTGGCAGCCACCTGGGCCCACGCATCTGCGCCCTGGAGGAGGGGGCAGGGCCCTCCTGTGGCCCTGGGGAGTCTCCTAACCCAGAGCTCCTTCTCTAGCAGCAGAAGCAGGGACTCTATCACCATGTCAGGTGGGGGTGGATAGGCTGGTGGGGAGAGCCTGGCCTGCAGGGGAAACTCCGGAGTCCCAGCATGCTGTCACACCCCTCCCTCCATCTGGGTCTGTCACTCTGTACAGTGGCCTTCAATCCCAACCGTCCAACCCCCTGCCCCCGAGACCCTGCCCGGGACCCTCCCCACCCCTGGTCCTGCATGCCCAGCCCTGGGACTCTAAGGAAGAGGCTGTGAGCAAGTCTGGCTCCTGGCCCGGCTTCCCTCTGCTATTTATACCCTCAGTCCAGGGAAGGGTGGATCAGATTCTCAATGTGCTCACTGCAGAGGAGGAAGTGAGGGTGGAGAGAAAGATGGAAAGGGAAAGGTGTTCACTGAGGCAAAGAAACAGAGAGGTAGGCAGCAGAGGCCCAAGGTGAGGAGGCCCTGGGACGTGGAGAGTCCTAAGAACCGAGAGCGAATTCTCGAGAGAGATCAGAGGAGCGAAGCCAAAGAAGAGACAGAAAAGGGAGAAATGGGGCCATGGGGAAGAAGGGGGGACAGGATCCAAGAAGCGGGACGCACCCTGTGCTGGGGGGGGTGCGGTGGGAGTCGGGCCCCAGGGACCGGACCAGATGCCCCATCCGGGTAGGTGCTGGCCCGTGTGTCCAGGGGCCTGGTGTGAAATGACCGGCGTCATGAGGATGGCTGGGGTCAAGGAGGCACAGGGAACAGGGCTTGTCTGGAGTTGGGCAAGGACCTTCCCCTAGAATCCAGGCTGTGGGTGCTGCTTTCTGGGGGTGAGGGTGTGGGCAGGGAGCTGGAAGCAGAGGTCAGAGCAATGTAGGGGGGGAGGAGAGGAGGTGACTGTTGGGGAGTCCAGAGTGCAAAGGCCTGGGAGGGAGGGACCTAGGCCTTCTGCCATCTCCACTTTAGGCAGCCCAATCTGGCCCCAGGGCCTTTTGCGCAGCCTCGGCCTAGCTGGTGACATTCTTCAGGCAGCCTCCAGCCTTCCTACTATTCACATAGTCATATACAAATCAGTCCGCTGGAGCTGCTTGGGGGTGGGTGTCTTTCTGGGACCCCTTCCCAGTCCTAGCACTGCATTTCTTCCTGACTGTGATTCCCAGAGGAATGACCTGGTTTGTGGAAAGTAGAAGTGCCCACCTGCTATTTCTTGCACCTGCCCCTGCCCCCAGGGCCCTGAATCTTTCAAGCTGTCAGGGCCCTGGCCAGAGAAGCCTCTCAGGGACAGCTGCTGACTCAGACTCAAAGTCTAGAGTTGCAAGGGACCTTAGGGAAATCTACAAGCCTATCCCGAGCCGTCCATTGAAACTGAGGCTCAGAGAAGTTAGGAGAGCAGCCCCAGGTGCACTGCTCACTTGTGCGGATGCTGCCTCTGGACTCCAAGTTCAGTGCTCCTGCCAGGATGCCAGTCTGTCCATCTCTTCCTAAGCCCCTCCTTAGGAGTAAGAGGGATTTTCTCTTGCGGCCTTGGCCCTCTTGCTTGGACCTCCCAGCAGACATTGTGGGAAGTCAAAGAGGTGGAAAGTTCGGGGTCCACAGGACAGCAAGTCCCCCAGGAAAGACAAAACCGGTGGGCTTTCCAAGGTGGAAGCCTGTTCCCGGGAGAGTTCAGTCTCTGTGGCCAACACTGCCCCCTTGTGGCTGCCGGCCGTCAGGGCAGCCTGGGTGACGGTTCCTCTTCCCGGCCTAGGCCCTCACTCTCCAAGGACCCCTGCCCTAGTGCAGGGCGGATTTAGACCCTGCAGGGCTACCCTTCCAGGCCAGGCCATCGAGAGACCGAGATTTCACACACCATTCTCTAATAGGGTCCTCAGGCTGACCATCACCCGCCCCCTGAGGGGCCACTTAGAAGCCATCTCTCCAAATCCCTGAGGAGCCCTGGCCCTTCCTTGGATTGAGGGGCCTAAGAGTCGAATGTGGGGAGGGTCCTGTGTTTAGGTGGATCAGGAATCCATGGGGAGGGCTTTGTAGAAAAAAAGAATGTCTGGGAAAGAGGCCACAGGGCCTGTATCTCTGTGCCCAGCAGCATCCAGCCTGCAGAAGGAAGGGTCAGGCTGCCTGAGGGTTCAATGGGGTTGATGGGGTGAGGGCCCCTCGCTTAGATGGGACTGCCCCAGAAATGTAGATCAGGGGTGCCCCCAGCCCCCAAGTCAGAGACCAGGCCCTGCTGGCGTGCTCTGTGGAGCCCAAGTTGGGAAACCCAGCCCATCTCTTTGTTCTTAGGCCAGAGCAAAGGACCTCATTCCTGCACAGGAATGAGCAGCTGGGTGGCCCAGGGTGCTGTGTCCCTGCAGATCAGGCTGGGCAGCTTCTTATGACATCATGAATCTAGAGGGGAGAATTTCCAGGCACTCAAATGACACTACCACTCCACCCTTCACCTCCTCCACACAGAATGGACGTGCAGGTCGCTCTGAGAGCCCCACCTGGGGGCACGAGTGTCATATGATCTCACTGCTTCATCTCTGACCTCCCCTCTCCTCCCAGTTGACTGTGTTGTATGTTCACGGACACAATGTCCTTGGTGACCTGTTTGTTTTCCCTCCTCCCATCAGGCCTGAGGGACAAGGAAAATTCCCAGCCTGAAGTTCAACCCCTCACTCTGGACCTTGTGAGTTCAGTAAATACTTACTGCCTGACTCACTGAAAAGACAGAAGATGGCACATCGGAGGCCCTTCATTTCCCTGCTCAAAACATTTTGCTGTGTTGGCTTTTCAGACTAGCTTACCCACAGCCTGGCCAACCTACCTGTCTACTCTCCTTTCTTCCCAACACGTGGATTATTCTTTGGTCAAGCTGGACAAGTCACAATGCCCTGATATTCCCTAAACTGGCCTGTCTCCGTGTTTTTTCCAGACCAGCTCCTTCCTCCTTGATTCTCCTCTTCTTCAACCCTTTTCATTTACTGCTAGTTAAAATCCTGCCCTCCCTTAAGACCCATGCCTCTTCCTTCACAGAGCCTGCCCAGATTTCCTGAGGGAGTGGGTTCTCTTTTTTCCCTTTAAATCTCCACAGCACTTGGACTCTTCCTGGAAGCGTATAACCTGCTTCATCCCCATCCTAGATTGTAAGCACCAAGAGGGCAGGGTTTGTATTCCTTTCATCTTTGTACCCCTCCCTCTCACCCCTACACAGAGCTTTGCGTATAGTAGGTGCTCAATAAACACTTCTTGTATTGGGTGAAATGGAGTTTGCGGTTTGGGCTGCTGGGAGCTGAAAGAGGTGGGAATAGGGTGCTGCAGAGCTTTAGGAAACTATCAGAGTGGGCTCAGAATGGGAAGGCAAGGACCTGTATAGGGAAGTAAGTGGGGGGTCTGGCTCACAAGTTGCTGGGGAAGAGGGGCACTTCGCTGAAGAGAAGAGGGAGCTGGGCCGGCCTTGAAGATGCGGTGGGTTAAAGAAGGGCACCAGGTGTTAGGGGACCACAGGTTGGACCCCAGCATCAGGCCTGACGGACCCCAACTGTCTGCAACCTTAATGACAGGCAGAAAAGGGAGTAGGAATCCAGAGGCTTGAATTCTGGTCTCCTCACTGGTCAGCTGGGTGGCCCTGGGCAAGTTCCTTCTCCTCTCTGGGCCTCTTCATCTATAAAATAGGTACCTGACCTCCTATGACCCTTTGAGTTCTGCTATTCTGATTCCATGTCAAGGTTCTGAAGTAGAGGGGTGCTGATGAATGGTGAGTTGCACATGCCCCCCGCCGCCCCCACCCAGGACCAAGCACCGGGAATGACCCTAACTAGGTCCTGGACAGCCCCAGAGAAGGTGACAGAGCCCAAAGCTGCAGGCTGACTCAGAGGATGTAGACGCTGGAGGCAGCAGAAGACAGTGTGCCCGATTCAGAGTGAGTAAAGCGCCCAGCAATCAGAGCACAGGGCGGGGTTTTCAGGGACTCCCCTTCCTCTGCTCTGCTTCCCTGTCCTCGACCTTCCCACATCCCCAGACTCACTAAATACAGAGCTGGGATCTGAAGCCCAGCTGCTCAACTGTGTGGCTCTGAGAAAGTCATTTAACCTCTCTGAGCCTCGCTCCGCACAGTTATGAATGGAGTGACTCAAATTAACTCAGAAGATTATTGTGAAACTCTGTGAAATTGTCCAGGACTGTGTGTCCTGCTGGATCTCCCCTCCCTGAGTCTGGAAAAGGACAACTGATACAGACACCTTCACAGGCCACAAGGCCAATGGTTCACGGTGTTTTGCAAGTGCACTGGGGTGGGGTGGGCCATGGCAAGGGGTAGGCAGATGGTGGGGAGGTTGGCAGGGAGGAAGAGGGAGAGGGGTATTGCCCAAGCAGTCCCTGACTGCTAGTGAGGAAGGCCCACTCCCCCTGTAGACCAATTTATTGTGTGATCGGCAAGGACCCAGGAGCTTTCTGTACTTTTTCTTTGGGGGTCCAACATTGAGACCAAGCTGATGGATGAAGGGGGGGCTGTAGGGGGAAGGCTCCCCAGTCTCATAGCAGGCCTGGCCTGCACATGCACTGTGGGTGTTCCTGCCACTTTTTTGAGCCTGGTTCATCCAAGGCCCCCAGTTTCTAATCTGGTTGGGAAGGATTTATTTTTGGGTCCCTGTAACCTAGCAATGGGCTCACATGACCAGTGGCAGCTGCAGGCTGAATATACTGTTGGATCTTGGCTCCTGGCAGGGGGTGTAGGCCAGACTGTGGGGGAATAAAGGGAATGGAAAGGCTCTCACCTCTGCTTTCCTCTGCAGCCCCCTCAGCCTGGCCCCCAGATGGTGGGCACGGGGGGTGGGGGTGGGGGCCTGGGGAGCAGACATGGCTGGTGTTGGCACAGGGGCTCTGGACAGCTGGGAGCTGCGGTGGGGCGGGCCCAGCTGTGAGCCTGCTGTCGCGTGCGGAGAGATGGGTGTCCATGTGGATGTAGGGGGTGCAGAGAGAATGCGATGCTGGTGTCCTGGGGGCAAGCCCAGGCTGGGGGGAGCAGGCAGTTGAACCGACAGCCTGTGTTGTGGGATCTCAGGGACACCCCTGGTCGATGCTGGAATCCCAGCATTCAGCTTCTTCCCTTTGTTCCCTGTTAAATTGTTAATATCCCTGGGAGAGAGAACACATTAGCTGCTATCAGTGTGAGTGGATTTATCAGCCTCTTTCCTGCGAGCAGTTTTCGACAGAGGCAGAGACAACAGAGGAGGGCAGTGGGTGCCACTAAGCAGGTGAGGGGCTCCTGGGAGGGGGCTGTAGGTGCATAAAAGGCATTCGATAGATATTTACTGAAAAAGTGGATGGATGGATGGATGAAAGAGAAACTTGGTTAGCTTCCTGATCTTCTCTTCAGGCGCAGGAAAGGGTGGCTGGGGGTGGACGTGACCCTGTCGAGAGGTGCTGGTGGCCAAGGGCAGGACAGGGCCACCCCGAGGAGCAAGTCTGGGATGGAGAAATCAGACCTCAGCACCGGGCACCCCACCACAATACTGAGGAGAGGTACCACTGCCCTCAGTGTGACAGGAGTCCACTCCTGGGCATGTGCGCAGCAAGCTGGGCCATGGATCTCTGATGTGGTTTGTGGGGCCACCCCAGTTTCTCCACCTCCATCTTCCCACATCTGCCATTGCACTAACCTTTGAAAGGAGGGATTGGTAAGGTGAGGTGGGGGAATGTAATGTCAACAGCTACTCCAAACCCTGATTGAGAGCATTTAATAAGATACAGCATAAGAAGTGCCTCCCCGATTGGGCGCCCAAAAACTAGTATCATCACCATCATCGTCATTACTGTTTTTACTATTATTTTTCTTAAAAGATTTATTTATTTATTTGAGAGAGAGAGAATGAGCAGAGGGAGGTGCAGAGGGAGAAGGAGAGAGAGAATCCTCAGCAGACTCTCCACTGAGTACAGAGCCCCATGAGGGGCTCGATCCCAGGATCCTGAGATCATGACCTGAGCGGAAAGCAAGAGTTGGACGCTTAACTGACTGAGCCACCCAGATGCCCCTACAGTTTGTATTATTATCATCAGCTGCCCCAAGGCCAGGAAAGGCAGTCTCCTCTCCCTCCCCACTCCCAAGCCAAAATGGCTTCCAGCAACTGAGATGATGCTCCAGGATCCACAGCCTCATTGGAACCACCTTTCCTAACAGCTCTATGGGAGGGGCCTCCGGACCTGGAGACTTGGCCCACTGGCTACATGCCAGTTGTCTGGCCAGCCAGGGTAAACTGTACCAGCTCCCCCAAGCCTGAAAAGAAGGATATGTTTGTATTGCAGGCTTCCTATCCCTATTCAATAACCTGGGGGGGGGGGTGAAGAATTGTTGCCCATTTTAGAGATAGAAAAACGAAGGAAGATAGAAAAACTAAGGCACAGATGGCCAACTCACCGGCCAAGGTCTTAACACCAACCAATCGAGTAGAGCCCAACTAGAACCAAGGTTTTCCTCCCAATCCAGTGCTCTTTCTATAAACCTGTGCTGGTGAGCCTGTGTCTGCTCTGGTTCTTTCTCCAGTCCTTGGAAGGGGGCCATTAGCTGGGCCCCTGCAGGAAGCATATGGGTGCTGATCAGGTTTTACCTGATCCCCGAGGGTTTGACTAATCTCAAGATGTTCTTGCCAACATGGTGGCACAGGGTTTAATAGAAACCATTTTGCTGTCTACAGGTTTACATTTGGTATTTTAATTTGATTTCCCTGTACTAAGGTGCATGTTTTGTTTTTGGCTGTTTCCTGGAAGGCAATGGCCACTTCTATGGAATAGACTTTAGGGCTTCAGCCCCGAGTCTCATGTCAGGTCTCCAGAGAGGTCCTGGGGGCATGGAGGAAGGGGTAAATGCTTTGGCTTCAAACAGACTTGGGTTCAAATATTGGCTCTGGCACTTCCTATCTGTGTGATCTGGAGAAAGTCACTTAACCTCTGCCTCCCATTTCTTCATCCATAAAATAAGGTGCATTAAGGCTGCCTCATAGAACTTGTGTGAGGATTGAAGGTACTGTATGTGAAGAATTTGGCACTTGTAAGAGTTCAAGAAAGGGTTTTTGGGGATACTGGCGATCACTGCTTCAGCTCTGGGCTGGTCAGTGGTCTCTTTGTGGTTGACCTGGGGCCCAGGGCAGCCACCTTGCCCTCTCTGGGTTTTCTGAGTAAGTCATTGTTCTCATGGCTCTTCCGGTTGAGTCTGGTCTTTCTTCCCTTTTGGAGGCAGAAAGAGTTTCTGGAGGGGCAAGTCTCAGGGCAGAGGGCTCTGGAGTAGGTATCACCCCTGAATTCCTGGCCTAGGCTCACGGCTCTGCTATGCGTGGCTTTGGACAACCCCTTCACCTCTCTCGGCCTCAGAAACATGGATGCTTTGGCCTGTAGGGTGTCTTACAGCTCTGCAATGTTAGAATCCTATCCTTGGGTGTCAGTCACGTAGCTAGGGTAACTGAGGGTTTCTTCATGGTGGGAAGCCATGAGCCTCCATCTCACTCCCAAAACGCTCATCACATTGCCTTGGACCCTCTACGGATGGTGTTCCGTGCAGCTCAGTCCAGTCCTACAGATCCAGAGCAATCTGAGCCTTCCCGAGGTCCTGGTGCCTGCTCTGTCTTCAGGGAACAGTGTTGTGGTGGCACCACATGTGGGGGCTCATGGGGATGTTAGAGCCCCCCGTTTCCCTTGGTTCTCACAACCCACACCAAATCAACGTATACAATCTAAGAAAACGATAGTAATGTGCTTTCTGAGGGACAAATGCAGGGTTAGGACAAGGCCTTTAGCTCCCGTTCAAACCTGAATGCTACTCTTGAACCTATCGGCTGTACATATTTGGCAGCTGTCAAAGGAGCCGGACCCTGGAACCTTGGCCCCTGACCGGCCTAACCCCGGTACTCTGTGTCTCCACTGACGAGCCTGCTGCAAGAGCGTCTTCGTTCTGATGTCACACAGAAGCATACAATGGCAGGCCTGTCAGGAGCCTCAGGATCGTCTATCCTATATTCTCTTTGAACAAACCAAGGCCAGAAATGGGAAGTGACTTGCCCAAGGTCATACAGCTAGTAAGTGCCGGAACTGCTTGAGGATTTAAGAAAATCCTTAAACCTGGATTTTCTGACTCCGAGTACCCTTTATACTTCATCAGCCTGGCCAGGAGGGTCTCTCCTGCCCCCAGTCACCTGGCCCCATGAGGGTTTTGAGATGCCACTCCAGCACCCCGAGAAAAGTGAGGGGGGTTGGAACCACCCCTGAGTATCCTCCCTGGGGGCACTGGTGGCTGGCTCCTCGCTTCAGAAGTGGCTCCAAGTGGCTGGGTGGGAAGCAGGAGGCCATTAGGACCCAGAAGCTCTTGGAGCATCCTGCTCTGCCGGCTGCCTCTCACCGCTCACTGCAGTGGTTCAGGCTTCAGCAGCCTTGGAGAAGCATCAGCTGAGAGGAGCAATCACATGGGAGCCGGGAGCTGCTCAGCCAAGGTAGGAGTTGCTGACTAGGCCAGGAATGGGGGCCAGTCCCAGGGCCTGATGGTGAGTGCTGAGGTACTCTGCAGGAGCCTAGCTCTGTGTCCCAAGGACCAGTCAACCCTACCTTATGCTGGGCAGTTTCATCAAGGGATGGGCTCCCAGGTCTCTCAAAGACAGTACTGGGGTGTGGGCATCTCTGAAGCCCAGAGATGGGGGTTGATCTCCTGACAGAGGGAGTACCCACATCCTAAGGCAGACAGGGTTCCCCATCTGTCTTACTCCATGTCATAGAGATGGGTCCCCCGCATCCTAGGAATGGGTCCCTTGGTAGGTAGGCTGATGGGCAACTCTGCGTCCTGGGCGTGGGCAACTCTGCTGTGGAGAAGTGTGGTTGCCCCCTGGAGATCTCCCCGGCTTAGGAGGGCCATGCTCTTGTCTGAAGGAAGGCCGTGCTCGGATCCTTGGGAGGGAAGCTCTATATTTGGGGAACAGGTGCATGCGAATCCCAACGACACCTCTGTGGCCTTAGGCTGGACACTTATGCACGTCTTGCGTCCTGACACAAGGATATTTGTAACTTGACCATGCCCCGTCTAGGGGGCCAGACCTGAGCCCCTGTGGTGGCAAAGCCTGCCAGGTACTGAGAGGTCCTGGAGGTGAGGGAGGGCTTGCTGGCAGGAAACAGTGGGAAGACAAGAGCATGTGAGAAGGCATGATGATGTGAGCTAGGAGTGGAGTGAGGCTCTCCGGGCTTCCCCCCTGACACTGTGATGCACAACCCTCCCCTCCTCAACCCCCATCCATCAGTGAGGGAATGCTGGGGAGCAGGAATGGGGCCCATCTGTTATGACGGAAATGGGAATCCTGGAATTTAGAAGTCAGTGTGGAGATCCTGGCTGGGCTGAGGGGGTTCTGGAAATGAGAATTGTCCAATGTCTTCTTGCCTAGGGCTTCATCACGGCTGCACGGTATATCCCCTCCATCTCCACGTGGAAACCATGTCTGCTTCCCTCAGTCTGGGACCCTGGGTGGGCCTTGCTGGCAGACTCTTGATGTCCATGCGGACACGGAGGGCCTTTACTCCCTTAGCTCCCAGGGCCTCAGAGCCGCGTCTTCTGGGCCCCACTCCCAGGTGGAAGGGACGAGGAAGCCACGGTATGGAGAGTAAGGGGCAAGGATGCCTCTCTTAGCATTGCTTTCTGCATTTTTTCCTGGCAGACTGTCTTACGAACAGCTGATGTTTCTACTTTTGAGCCCTCTCTTCACCTTCTCTGTAGACCCTGAGTCTATGTGGCTATTTTAACTGTGAAATGAGCTTCCTCTTATCCCTGGGGAGAGGCACATCCCTAGGCAACTGTCCAGAGTTAGGGCTGTGCCGAGTCCAGGAGACCAGCTTACCCTTTCCAGAGCAGAGTCCCCTGGCTGGCACACAGTTGACCTACTGAGTGTGCTTGGAGCAGGTACTAAGGGGCAGGGACTCAACAGACCAGTTTGAATTTGATTCACAACATTTTATCGAGCACCTATTGCATGCATGACATGCTTGAAGTTAAATTAGTGCATGGTTGGTGGTAATGCCCAAACCCAAGGGTGGTTGTAAGGCTGTAACTATGGGGAGGGAATGGGGATGGTCTGCCCCTCGTGGTCCACTTTATCGCAGTCAGAGAAGTGATGGGTTTTTAGACTGAGCAACCCAGGAACTCACAGAGTCATCAAATGTTGTCAGATATGGGACTCTTGGAGGTTGTCCAGTTCAACCTTCCCATTTTACAGATGAGGAAACCGTGATCCAGGGAACTTGGGACTTGTCTACAGACGGCCCATCAGACTTGGCATGTCCATAGTTTGCCTCAAATCTGCATATCTTCCCACAGTATACTGGGAGAAAGTGGACTGCAAGATCGGATATGGAAATAAAAATACTTTTTAATTGCATTATTATTTCAATTATACGCAAACTTAACATGGATAATGAGACACATAAAACGTCTGATCTGCCA
This sequence comes from Callorhinus ursinus, assembly GCF_003265705.2. Lineage (NCBI taxonomy): Eukaryota > Metazoa > Chordata > Mammalia > Carnivora > Otariidae > Callorhinus > Callorhinus ursinus. The sequence goes on along the minus strand of NW_027397071.1, from coordinate 9,721,877 downwards.
TTTGGTCAGGAGAAATGAGAGATGCTGAAACCCCAGACTTCCTCCCCTCCCCATTCCTTCCAGTTTTCTTCTTTGCTTTATACTCAACCATTTCCACAGTCACAGTGACCTACCCACTCTCAGACACCTACTTCTCCCTCCTTGCTCTGGAATGTGCTAACAGTCCAGGCCCAAGAGGACTCTGGGCCAGGGATCTGCTCCAATGATCAGAGATCTGGGGACCCAGGGAGTGGGGGGTTAGGAGCATTTCCTCTCCCACCTTCAGGGGCACAGTGGCCTTGAGAAGCTGATGAGTGGGTGAAGAAAGGCAGCTTTCAAGTGACCTATGCCCTTCTCCTTTGGGGGCAGTGGAGGCTGGATGGGCTGACATCCCAGTTTCCTTCCAGCTGGGACATTTTGAGTTCACTGTTCCTTCTCAACAGCCCCCAAATGGCAGCTCTTTGTCTTGAGGATGGTGATGTCACAGGAGACGAAAGCACAGTCCTTCCCCCTTTCAGGTGATCTCTTCCCAGTGGTAACCCCAGAGCACTGACAGCCATTTTTAGAGATGGCTCAGGTTCAGCAACTATTCACTGAATGCCTATTGCGTTCCAGCTGCTGTGGAGGGCGCGGTCAGGTGGGCTGGAGTACTGGCCCTGGAGCCGGAGCACCTGGGTACGTACCCAGACCTTGCCGCCTTTGGTAAGTTACTTGACCTCTCTGGGCCTCAGTTTCACCAACTGCAAAATGGGGATGAGAGTAATACCTACCTCACAGGTTGTGTGAGGATTAGAATGAGCTTATTTATGTACAGTGCTTAGAACAGGGTTTGGTATTTGGAAACCACCTTTATAAATGTTAGCGCTTATGGGTGGTATTGTTATGAAATCTCACAGGATCCTCCAAACACCGTCGTGAAGTAGCTGTTATTCCCTTCATTTTACAGATGCCTTCACGAGGAAACTGAAGTCCAGAAGAGTCACAGAGTCAGTAATTCCCAGACCTGGGCCTGGAAACCAGATCTCGTGTCCGTTCTACTCCCCAACAGCTCCTGCCATTCTGAGAGACAAGAAATCAGGAAATTTACATAAGCAACTTGAAAACGGGGGCACTATCCCGGAGCTCAGTGGGACCCTGGGAGAGGGAGAGAGAGGATTTAGAACCTCTGGATAACAGTCCCTGAGAGAGGAGAAGGGTATGGAGAACAGAAGCAAGGAAAACTAAAAGGAGCCGGAGACCACTCAGAAGGTGGAATGTTGAGTGAGTGAGGCTCTGGCATCTCTCACGTCTCCTGCTTCTCCGAGGTCACCAAGGCCGACCGGAGCCACCTCTTGCCAGAAAGGAGAGATGAGCTTCTGAGCGCTCAGTTCAGTTGTACACACAGCCCAGCCAGGAAGGCTGGTGATTAGAGCCCATCCGGGAGGCTCCAGCAGGAGGCGCCCTCTCCCCCCCCCCCCCCCCCCCCCCCCCCCCCAAATTGGCAAGCCTGGGCCTGGGCTGGCCATCCCAGGGTCACTGGACTAGGATGGGGGATGGGCCTGTGACAGGAGGTGCCCTGGGTGTCCTCTTTCGGCCCCATGGAGTCCTCTCCCATCCCCCAGTCATCAGGGAACTCTTCCACTCTGGGGAGGGTCCCTCAAACCCCAGGTCCCTCTACGGCCAGTGGGGTCCCAGAGGTGGGGCTGCGGGACGTGGCCTCGGAATCTGTGGCTCTCTTCTTCATGCTCCTGCTGGACTTGATCGCTGTGGCTGGCAATGCCGCTGTGATGGCTGTTATCGCCAAGACACCCGCCCTCCGAAAATTTGTCTTCGTCTTCCACCTCTGCCTGGTGGACCTGCTGGCCGCCCTGACCCTCATGCCCCTGGCCATGCTCTCCAGCTCTGCCCTCTTTGACCATGACCTCTTTGGGGAGGTCGCCTGCCGCCTCTACTTGTTCCTGAGCATATGCTTTGTTAGCCTGGCCATTCTCTCGGTGTCGGCCATCAATGTGGAGCGCTACTATTACGTTGTCCACCCCATGCGCTACGAGGTGCGCATGACGCTGGGGCTGGTGGCCTCTGTTTTGGTGGGCGTGTGGGTGAAAGCCTTGGCCATGGCTTCTGTGCCAGTGTTGGGAAGGGTCTCCCGGGAGGAGGGAGCTCCCAGCATCCCCCCAGGCTGCTCACTCCAATGGAGCCGCAGTGCCTACTGTCAGCTTTTTGTGGTGGTCTTTGCTGTCCTTTACTTCTTGCTGCCTCTACTCCTCATCCTTGTGGTCTACTGCAGCATGTTCCGAGTAGCCCGAGTGGCTGCCATGCAGCACGGACCGCTGCCCACCTGGATGGAGACACCCCGGCAACGCTCTGAGTCTCTCAGCAGCCGCTCCACTATGGTCACCAGCTCGGGGGCCCCCCAGACCACCCCGCACCGGACGTTCGGAGGAGGGAAGGCTGCAGTGGTCCTCCTGGCCGTGGGGGGACAGTTCCTGCTCTGTTGGTTGCCCTACTTTTCTTTCCACCTCTACGTTGCCCTGAGTGCTCAGCCCATTTCGACTGGGCAGGTGGAGAACGTGGTGACCTGGATTGGCTACTTCTGCTTCACTTCCAACCCGTTCTTTTATGGATGTCTCAACCGGCAGATCCGGGGGGAGCTCAGCAAGCAGTTTGTCTGCTTCTTCAAGCCGGCTCCAGAGGAGGAGCTGAGGCTACCTAGCCGGGAGGGCTCCATTGAGGAGAACTTTCTGCAGTTCCTTCAGGGTACAGGCTGTCCCACAGAGTCCTGGGTATCCCGACCCCTCCCCAGCCCCAAGCAGGAGACACCTGCTGTGGACTTTCGAATTCCAGGCCAGATAGCTGAAGAGACCTCTGAGTTCCTGGAGCAACAACTCACCAGCGACATCATCATGTCGGACAGCTACCTCCGTCCCGCCCCTTCACCTCGACTGGAATCATGACAGGCTTCTGGCCACTTGGAGGGAGATGGGGCTGGGGCCACTTATGACTGAAGGAACACCCTGTGAGATCACCTATTCCCGGCTAGCAGGGGCTGGGGCTGGGGTCTCTGCACACAGCTTTTGCTTAGTGTTTTCTGGGTCAGGAACAATGCCAACAGGATGAACGTGTGGCAAAAGCCTTGGACATAGCTATGATCCTTGACTACTGGGGGAGGGAACCTGGTGAGATGGTAATGAGAACAAAGGGTCACGAAGGTGAGATGATTCCTTTCAACCAGCGAACTTTCCATGCCTCAGGAAGCAGAGAAACTCCCCAAGGGTAGGAGTTGGAGGATATAGAGCGGCAGGCCAGGTTTGGAGTTATCCTGGGGATTCTTTAGGATAGTTCATTTTTCAGTGTAATTGTCCAGGGCAGTAACTGTACCCAAGCAAGGTAAGAAAGTGACCTGTGTCTTCTCCTTTCCTTGCTAGGTTTGAAAAGACCTAAATAAAGTACAGCTAAGGGTTTTCATTCGAGTTAATGGATCTTTTTCTAGTTTTAGACCTGAGGTTTCCTTAAACTGAGAGGGTATAAACCAGCTGGGTATGTTCCTTTCCCAAGTTTGGCCAGAAGCAAGGGGAAAAGCAGAGTACCAAGAGGAGAAGGCAGGAGAGCTGACTGCGGCTCTCTCCCACCCTCTGTGGGAAAACAGCCCTTCTGTTCTGTTTTGCTGTCTTTCTCCTGTACATGGGAGATCAAGCTTCCGGCTTGATCTCAGCAAAGGCAAGGATACAACAGGATGGCTCTTTCTCCTTATTTTTTAGAATGAAGAAGTGGAAATATTGGGGGTTGGGTGGCTGAAGGTGGGGGTTAGCATTTGAATTGCTAAGGTGGGTGGATACAGAGAGGCCAAATAATCACCTTGACCAATAATACTGTAAATCTTTTTTTTCTTCCTAGGAGTGGCCTCCCTGATCTCTCTCCTCATGGCAGTGACCCACCTCCAGCCCCCTGGACAATCGGGTACAAGAGACTAAGGTTGGGAATGGGAAGGGTGGGGTTTCTATGGTCCATTAAATGCCTCCCTACTCCCATTCATCGCTCTCAAAATTAGCTTCAGTGACAAAGACTTAAATCTCTCTCCTATCTGCAGTCCTGGGCTGGAGAGAGGGCACAGGAGTTGGGTTCAGCTGCTCACTGATTGAGACTGTAGGAACTTGTTGGCTGGTATCTGTGGTGGTATTTGCAAGGGAGGGGAAATAGTTGCAAACTGGACAGGATGCCCACCTGGGATTACCTGTCCATCCACCTCCCTCAGTTGAATCAAGTGACATTCAAGGGTTCAGGCAGGAACAGAGGGTGCTTTGATCTGTATTTGGACAAATTCCTGGCGCATTGAACATTCAAGGGTAAGATGGGCTGGTGGGAGTGGGATAGTTTCCCCTTTGAACGGCCAATAAATACTTATTATAAAAAGTTATACTGATATCAACATTTACTATTTCAGTTCAATTCAGTGCATAATAGTTGAATACCTAGTATTCTATGGGCCCACAGAGTCACTGCCTTTGAGGAGTTCATAGTCTAATTTTATCAAGTACCTTGTATTTTTACAGAGCATTTTATATCTGGTAAAGCACTAAAGAATGTCTGAGAAATATATTGGAGAATATACTGGAGCTCAGTCCACTGCAGTAAAGGTACCTACATGGAAGCTTCCTGTGGATTGTGGAAAGTGTGAGGGTTGTAAATGAAACTCTAGTTGAGGAAAAGAATCTATTAGCTGAAACTGGGCAAACAGCTTTCCCCTTTAGATGTAGGAAAATTTACAGGTTTGTCTTCCTACCACCAGACTTACTTTAGTCTAGAACCTATTACACTGAGGAAATCCCCTAGATAGTATATCTACCAAGGAGAATCTTTCGTGATTGAAAAACATGTAATTCTTGCTCTCCTCCCTTTTAAAATAAACTCATAAGGGAGGCATCTCATTCATAGATAAGAGGAAAAAAAACTCTTCTTCAAACATCACGGATCGGCTAGTAGGCCCTAAGTATTGCCAGCAGGTGGCAGTGTGAGTCCAGTGGAAACAGGAAAGGTGCGTGCAGGGGGGAGGTGGGGATGGTGAGAAGGAGTGAGGAGAGGGGAGGGCAGGAAACATTGCCTGGCAGCCATTTTGTTAATTTATTTTACCTTTTCCTGTGACTTTGCCCTCCAACCCTTCCTTCACATACATCAAAGAAGAAAATTTTAGGTGCAAGGATGTCTCTAATTCAGGCTGATATTTCCTGACACTGTGATCTCACTGGTGTTTATTACAGAATTTGACATAGGCTGGTTCATTTGCATTTATTTTTCCCTGTCTGAGTGGATCATGAAGGAAATAAAAATTTCTCTTCCATTATGCTGAGAATTCTCCCAACAGTTTCTGCCATGACCACCTTCCAGTTGTTTTCTAGTCGCCAGGATCGCTTGCTAAAATTTGCTATCTTGGCTATGAAGGCTGTTCCTGGACAAAATTTGACCTCTCTAGTGGGCTCAAGAATCAACAGGCTGAGACAACCGATCCGTCAGTTACTTTTCCTGCACCTGGGTGGTGTTGGGGTAACTCTCCAGCCTAGATGAAAACTTTCTGTTGTCAGGTCTCCCCAGGTAACATCTTATAGTGACATGGTAGAAAAGGGGTGAGTTTGGAGGCAGACATCTACTTACTCACTGTGTGAACTTGGGAAAGATGCTTAATTTCTCCGAGCCTATTTCTTCATCTGTAAGAATGGGGGTAACATTACCTACCTCACAGGGTTGTTGTGAGGATTAAAAGAGATGACCATATGGAAGCACCTAGCCATACCTGGCAAATAGGTACTCAATAAATACTGGTTTTTCTTCCCTTTCCTCTTGCCCTATCCCCCCATAAGTATTGATTATGGGAAAGCCATCCTTTTTATTCTAACAGTCATTTGGGAATGAGTAGGAGGCTTTTCAAACTTTCAAGAACTGGCATTACTAAGTTATAGTGGATGAAGTTGTTTAAGGTGGCTCTCAAGAAATCCCTCTAATCAATGAAACATCATCATATAGACCTTTCTGTTGGGACCATAAGGTCCCAATGCTAAGGTTTAAATTCTATTAGGGAAATAATTTTCAATCCCAGGGAACGGTTTGGGGGACCACAAGAGTTCTCCTCTCTAGAATATATGGTGAGAGTATTTGTGCAGCTATTTGGCAGTAAAGGTAATTCAGGGTCACTTTCACGGGTAGTACCCAGAATTATGAATGAAAAAGCTAGGAGTCTGAGGCGTTCATAGAGGTTTATTTTCAGGTGATGCTAGAGCTGAGAGACAAATCTACTAGAACTTCCCTTTTTGGGTGGTACTACAACAGGAAATTTCAGTAGGGAGATTCACAGGATGCACTGGTTTGTTTTGGGGTGCGGGCCTGAGGTTAACTGATCTTGGTAGGAGTCCGAAGCCCCTAAAGCAGGATCATTTATCCGCGCTAAAACTGGCTTATACTGGAGAAAGGTAGCACGGAAATCTTGTGGATAACTACACTCTTACCTTTTAGGTAATAGACTATTAGGCGAGTTCAGGTGGCCCTTTGTCAACATAGTCGCTGGGCAACTCGGAGGTTACGGCACAAGGACCGGGATACATCCTGAGAGGAGGAAGCGGTGGGACAGAGGGGAGGGCAGAAGGGGATGCTAAGGTGCCAGGCGTGGTCGGCCTTGCAGATCTCAAGATGTGAAGCGTTGCCGGCCCCAGGCTCTGCTCTTTGTTCCCATCCCGTAGATCGGGCTGAGAGAACCTCGGCAGAGTGTCATACGCTTGGGAAGCGGCTTCGGGTCTCCACAGCCAGAGATCAAAGGGGCTTTCTAACCAGTGAGAAATTCCCAGCAGAAATTCCTGTGCCGGCTGGGGACTCTTATTTGGGAATCCCCAGCCCCCATCCAAAGCCGGCTTGACCTCAGGAGGGCGCCACCAACTGGGGAAGCCAGTCCCTAGTTTTTCTACATTTATCCAAATAAGGCAGACGAAAAGAAGAGGAGGCACTAAGGTCGAGCCGCGCACCGGGTGCTCGACAAGACATCGCTACTCCGGGAACCACCGCTCGGACTCACAGGTCCTCTCTCCGTACTTCCGCTTTCCGTTGCTCCTCCTCTACCCCAGCCGGAGAGTTCTGAGCAGTAACCGCCGTGGGGCGTTGCCGGAAGTGTCGTGACGCCGGATATCCGGTTCCTTCGGGCGCTCAAGGAGCTGACGGAGAGGGCCGCCGCCCAGCAGTAGACGCTGTCTCAGCCAGCCGAGCCGCAGTCTCCGCGGTGTGTGAGTGAGCCCGGGCTCGGTCCCCTCTCCCGCCGCCGCCATGGGCTGCACGTTGAGCGCCGAGGACAAGGCGGCGGTGGAGCGGAGCAAGATGATCGACCGGAACTTGCGGGAGGACGGAGAGAAAGCGGCCAAAGAAGTGAAGCTTCTGTTACTCGGTGAGGGGCTGGGGGCGGGGCTGCCGAGACTGGCGGGGTGAACCGGAGGGCCTAGGCACTTGGAGCCCTGGGGGGTGGGGGGGAGTCTGGCCCGGCGGGCTGAAAGGACCCTGGAGGGATCTGGAGGGCGTGACGGCCGTGGGGCGGGGTGTTGGGTTGGTGGCTTAGGCCCCGGAGGGCGTGCTGAGGGGGTGGGGTTTGGGGTTGTAGGAATTGGGCTGGAGGGAGGATGTGACTCCGTGCTGGAATTGGCGTTTAGTGAAGAGAGCTTGGAAGTGTGGGGCAGGAGGACATTGAGACTGTGTTAGGAATACGCGAAAAGCTCATAAAGGAAGAGCTGATATCAGGGAAGGTTTTACAAAGGGGTTGGAGTATGTTGATACCAAAGAGGACGGGATAGAGTGTGAGGGGCTTGTATAATGGCTTATGAGTTTGGAGCGTGGTGATACTTTGACTAGGATGAAGTTGGGAATGCTTGAATGATTAAATAGAGGGGCTGGGACAGAGTGATCACGTAAGGACCCTGTCATTTATTAGCAAATGGGCATTTTGACCTGTCGGTAAGGTGGAGGAACCCTGGATTATTACCCAGGAACCTGAAGGTGTGTGGTTGAGATAAATGACAACAGTTCTCGGATACAAAGGAAAAGAGCTTGGGTGCAGGGCCTGTCTGTGCTTTTCCATCTCCTTCTATCGTTTTTACTCTCTTAAGGTTTTATAACTCCTTCCCTTGTTTTTGTAAAAGGGGAGGTCGTGTGAGCTGAGGAAATTTAAGGACTGGCTGGTTTGAGGTTTGTGACAAAAGATGTAGTGGACAATAGATTACATATTGGGAGTTGCTGAATAGTTGCTAGGGATCATGTGCAGTGAGAATGGAGTTACCTTAGGATAAATTATAAAATTGGGTACACTATAAAAGCTGTGACAGACTGCTGGTGAGCTGTCTCTCCAAACTAAAAACGTTGACTTCAGAAAGTTACTGTTTATTTTACCCGACATTCGTTTTGAGCAGCTTTTAGGTATGGTCAGATGCATTTTACTCAGCGTGATTAGTTTAAAGATTTTTGAGACTTGTTTCTTTTTTTTTTTTTTTAGATTTTATTTATTTATTTGAGAGAGGGCAAGAGTGAGAGAGCGCATGAGCAGGGTGAAGGGCAGAGGGAGAAGCAGACTCCCCACTGACCAGGGAGCCAGATGTGGGACTTCATCCCAGGTCTCCATCCCAGGACTTCAGGATCATGACCTAAGCCCAAGGCAGACACTCAGCGGACTGAGCCACCCAGGCACCCCGAGACTGGTTTCTAGAGGCTCAGTAAATAATACAAAGTACCCTGGCATCAGCTTACCAATTAGTTAAGTCACAGTTTTTTTACTGTTAGTATTTTCTATGGTTCTGTTAGAGAAGAATAAGTAGGAGTAATGGTTTCTGTAAGCAAAAGAACCTTTTTTTTTTTTGCAATAGATCTTTTTACTTTTTATTTTTTTTAAAGATTTTATTTATTTTTCAACAGAGAGAGAGGGAACACAAGCAGGGGGAGTGGGGGAGGGAGAAGCAGGTTTCCTGCGGAGCAGGGAGCCCGATGTGGGACTCGATCTCAAGACCCTGGGATCATGACCTGAGCCGAAGGCAGACGCTAAACGCCCGAGCCACCCAGGCGCCTTCAGTAGAACTTTTTAAAATAATTAATTTTTGAGAAAAGTTGCTTTAGGAGAAGTGCCAAGTTTTCATGGTGTAAAGCTCTGGAGGACAGAATGCACCACCATAACCCAAGGCTTATTTTATACTCCAGGGTGTGCTAGGTGCCCATGCTAGCTAGGAACAGCTCTTTGGATATAGGGGGAAAGTTATGCATTGGAGCTTGAGTTTTTGGTTTGAATAGCTGACCTTTCATGACACATGAATTCAGATTGTAATTCTAGACTGCCACTCTCTGTTTAACAGGTATCATTTGTGGATGAGCGTGGTCTGTGGCACATAGTAGATGCTTCTTAAATATTTACTGGCATGAACCACCTAATGTTGGACATTGCTCCTTGGGCTCTTTCAGATGTTTAACTTAAACCATAATACTCAAGGCATTAAGGTCTGTGTTGATTGATTGGTTATGAAATTAAAGGTGTATTTTCATCTTTTGTAAATGTTTTGATTAACATTAGCCCATCAGAGTTCCCCTCAGGACATTAGCCTATTGTAATACAGTTGTAAACCGTGAGGCTTTCTTCCAAATGGCAGGATTTGGCAGGCAGAATTTAGGCAAGCAAATGTCTGGAAAAATCTTTATTCGGGACTTTATAAATAGTGCATTTAATTAAAAACAAAATTAAACACATGAAGACTTAGCGAACTTCAAAAGCAGTAAGTAAAAATCAAAGTACTAAAACATGTGCTTTTAATTTTTATCAATTTCATTGTTTTAAGTAAGATTTTTTTAATATTCTTGAGCAAGTTAAGTCAACAAATATAAATAGTTGCAGACATGGATGCTCTTGCTTGAACCATATCATAATGCACAGAAGTTGAAGTATTTTCTGTAAGCAGAACACACTCATCACAGTATATGGATAACTTTTTTTTTCCTGTAGAATACCTCCTTTGATGCACATGCAAGTAATTTTTACTTCATCACTGTGAAACTGTCAAACTTAGTCTAAGTTGAGATATATTTGGTTATCTGTGTCTCTCCTGGCACATAATAGGTGTTCAGTAGATATTACTGTATTTTCTTTTTTGGAGCGATGTAGTTTAGTATAATGAGTAACAACATGAGCTATGAAGTCAGGCTATTTCAAATTCTAATTCCCATTTACCAGCTGTAACCTTGGGAAAGTTACTTACTCAGTTTTGCTCTGCTCCGTTTCCTCATCTTTAAAATGGAGAAAATAGAGGCACTATAGGAGTGCTATGAGCATTAATGATAATAATGTAAAGTGGAATACAGCCTGGCACATAGGATTAGCTCGGTGAATATTAACTGTTATTGTTATTATTAAATCAAAAAGAATGTTACAGATTATAGGTACTATAGAAATTAAAATTAAGAAGCCAGGGTGGACAGGGGCACCTGGGTGGCTCAGTCGTTAAGCGCCTGCTTTCAGCTCAGGTCATGATCCCAGGGTTCTGGGATTGAGCCCCGCCTCAGGCTCCTTGCTCGGCGGGAAGCCTGCTTCTCCCTCTCCCACTCCCCCTGCTTGTGTTCCCTCTCGCTGTGTCTCTCTTTGTCAAATAAATAAATAAAAATCTTAAGAAAAAAGAAGCAGCAGCCAGGGTGGGCAGAATTAGTTAAGGAATACTTAAGTGTTAGAATTTTTTTTAATCACCTTTGATTTGAATTTCCTTTAGGTGTGTTATTGGGAAGATCTTGAAATGTCACGTTAATGTTTAATCACTATTATGTAGAAAGACAAAATTATATTATGCGAGCTTCCCAACTGGAGTGCAGTACACAGGATGGCATACAAGTTGCTGTTTGTAAATTTTTCTATAGTTTTGAAATTTCATTTTTTTATTTTAATTTTTTTTAGAGATTTATTTTATTTTATTTTATTTTTTTTGACAGAGAGAGACACAGCGAGAGAGGGAACACAAGCAGGGGGAGTGGGAGAGGGAGAAGCAGGCTTCCCGCAGAGCAGGGAGCCTGATGCGGGGCTCAATCCCAGGACCCTGGGATCATGACCTGAGCCGAAGGCAGACGCTTAACGACTGAGCCACCCAGGCGCCCCTATTTTAATTTTTTTTAAAGATTTTTATTTATTTATTTGACAGAGAGTGGGAGAGGGAGAAGCAGGCTTCCTGCTGAGCAGGGAGCCCGTTTGGGGCCCTCAATCCCAGGATCCTGGGATCATGACCTGAGCTGAAGGCAAACACTTAACTTACTGAGGCACCCAAGTGCCCTTATAGTTTTAAAATTTTAAATCATTTCATAACTTTTTGAAATTTTGCAACAGTTGAAATGATATTTGAACATTTTTAGTATGATTTCTTCTTTAAACTTTGGGAACATGGCAATTGCAAATATTTTATTAGGAAGGTTTATGCCAATTTGTATTTAATATCTGTAGTACTTTGTATTTTATTTTTCGTGTCATAATTTTATGATATAAAGAAAATATACATTATTTTTACTTACTTTAATAGGCTCACAAATATTATCAGTGTGTGCCATCATGTGACAAAAGTTGGGAAGCACTGGTATAATGAATGGATAAGTATTACTTTCAGAGTCACATAGAAATGAATTCAGTTCCCAACTTCATTTACTAGCTGTGAGACCCAGAGTATATAATGTAGCCAATGAATCTTATTCTTCACATATATAAGATGGGGATGATGATGTCTATTTTATAATATGCAATAAGATAATATATGTAAAATGCTTAGCAAACAAGTATTCAGTATTGGTAACTTATGTTATTATGATAATGTCTGTGAAAGCTTATCATTTTAGCTACTTTTTTCAAGGGTGTTTCAGACAAATAATTTGAAAAAATAATATGTTTTTTTCGGAGGTCTTCAAGGAGCTTTAATAAATACCATTCTTGTGATACTTATTAAAAGGAATTAAATATTATAATTTAGTCTTATAAGTTATTGAATGATTTACTCCTGTGCTATTTTAGGTTTTTATTTCTTGATAATTCCCCTTGGCAGGTCTTGAGAGAACATTATTATACAAAATGCGATTAATGCTTTGTTCTCTAGGATTTTTGTGGTGGTGGTATGGCAAAAATTAAATTGCATGGAGAGAATTGGAATCCTCTAGTTCACTTAAACCTTATACAATTTTACTCACATTTAAATATCTGTATTTACCAGCTAAATATGCTTATTATTGAAAGTTAGTATTTTTGATAGAGAGTTGTAATACTGAACTTTTCCTTTAATTTAGCCCACACTAGCTTCTTAATTTGAATTTTTATACTACCTATAATCTATCGCATTCATTTTGCTTTAATAATAATAATACTGTTACTATATTGATTCATTAAATTCTCATAGAATGATATTCTTTATAAGGTTTGCCATTACTTGGCATAAGATTCATAAACAGGACATTTCTTATGAGGATGTATCTTGTGTCTGGCAAAAAAAAAAAAGAAACTGGCATAAAAAATAGAAATTTAAATTTCAAAGGGGTTTGTTTTTTATATGCACTTAACTGTTCTTTGTGTCTTTTATTTTATTTATTTATTTTTTAAAAAATTTTATTTATTTATTTGACAGAGACACAGTCAGAGAGGGAACACAAGCAGGGGGAGGGGTGAAGCAGGCGTCCCGCAGAGCAGGGAGCCTGATGCGGGGCTCGGTCCCAGGACCTTGGGATCATGACCTGAGCTGAAGGCAGACGCTTAACGACCGAGCCACCCAGGCGCCCCTGTGTCTTTTATTTAAATGTATTTATCATCACTTGTTCAGTCTGGAAATATGGACCTTTTCAGGAATTACAATACTATAATATTCCCTAAGTATGCTAATTCTGAAGTAAGTACAGAGATGACTGTAGAATAGGGTCTTAGTACTTAATAGATTTGACAAGGGGCGCCCCGGTGGTTCAGTCAGTTAAACGTCTGCCTTCAGCGCATATCATGTTCCCAGCGTCCTGGGATCAAGCCTTGTGTTAGGCTCCCCGCTCAACTGGCAGCCTGCTTCTCCCTCTCTCTCTGCCACTCCCCCTGCTTGAGCTCTCTTGTGCTCTCTCACTCTCTCAAATAAATAAATAAAATCTGAAAAAAAAAAAAGAATTGACAAGCATGTAACCTTTTAGTCATTCTTACAACTGTCCATGCTTTGTCTTTCTATGTTTAGTTAGTTTAATTTAGTTTTATTGGGAATGGGGCTTGTCGGGGAAGGTGGGGAGGAAAAGATGCTTTAAGTACTCAGGAACTAGAATATTAGCAGTAAAGACCAAAAAATAAAGATATGGGTCTCATAAGAAGTGTTTAGAGCAGTGGATACTAAATTTGTTCAGGTAACTGAAGTTTGTTTTAAAACTTGTTTTCTAGTCGACAGAATATAGTAGAACTAGCAGTAATAAAAGTTCTTTGAACTGGTAACTTAATTCATAAATAGAAGATCTCATGTAGTGTAGGGTTAAAGAGCAAAGATGCTGAAAATTGGGGGATTTATCCTAATCTCAGAGCTTCATTTTCCTTTTTCTGTACAATGGGGTCTGATCTCAGGGGTCTCTTGTCTGTGATGTTAATATTAATTACCAGATTAAATATTTTAGCAGGGTTATAAAGAGGGCTCTTTTTGTGTTGTTATTTCTCTTACTCTTGAGTTTGACTGAAATTAATGTAATAAAGCTGTTTAGGAGGATGGTTAAAAACCTGAAAGACAAATTTCTGAAGTGCCCATAATGTAAATGTTTAAGAGAATATAAAGAGAAGAAACTGTTGTAGTGTTTGATTTTCCCTCCAGTTTTAACTGTCTTGTTTTGGTAAAATTCTTTTTCAGTGTTTAGCAAATTAGAGTTATCTTTAAGCCTTTATCTCTCCAGGCTGTTACCTGCTTAGCAGTCATCTGTTACCATAGCTGTAGTTGAAGCTGCTTGAGCTGAATAACACTGTCTTTGGAGCACTGTTTAATTGTCCCAGTTTTGATACAGTGCTCTATGTAAATGAAGTAACTTATTTTTCAGGTCTTGATATTAGTAAGTTGTAACAGAAATGAATATATCAGATACAAACCAAACAAAGAAGAAGAACCAGAAAGACCAAATTTGTTTGGCTTGTACCTGAATAATGGCCTGGTAATCTTAGAAACGAGTTTCAGGAAGGTATAGTCTTTAGTGGATTTCCTTTGATTTTCAAGTTAGACTTGGAAGATACTTAAAAGTTTAATAGATTTGTTAAAGGCTAGTGGAGACATTAGTGAGTTCATTGTTCCATTACTGTTTTGCTGTTATAGGCCTCTTTTTGTCACCAAGTCTAATTCACAAATGGGTAAATGTTTTTAATATTGATACAAAAAGACTGCATTTTTTGGATGATTGTTAGTGTTTTATATCTTGAAAAATTTTTTGTTGCTTAACTTTGAAATAGATGGTTTTCTAAATTTTTTCTAGTTGCTCATGTAAATCTACAGCTGTATAGTTAGGGATGTCTCACCATGATTAAAACGTACACTTATTTATTTATTTATTTTTAAAGATTTTATTCATTTATTTGTGAGAGAACAAGCAGGGGGAGTGGCACGCAGAGGGAAAAGCAGGCTCCCCCCCCTGAGCAAGGAGTCCGATGTGGGACTTCATCCCAGGACCCTGGGATCATGACCTGAGCCGAAGGCAGAAGCTTAACGACTGAGCCACCAAGGCATCCGTACACTCTTGTATTTAAGTTGTGCTTGTATCTCCTGCTTTTTTAAAAGATTTTATTTATTTATTCATTTATTGGACAGAGAGCGCACGCAAGCAGGGGGAGGGGCAGAGGGAGAGGGAGAAACAGACTCCCCACTGAGCAGGGAGCCCAGAGATCCCAGGATCACGACCCCAGCCAAAGACAGCCACTTAACCAACTGAGCCATCCAGGCTCCCCTCTCCTGCTTTTATTTATGTGGCCTGCTGTTAATAGTTATTACTCTGGTGATATGGGGACCATTTAAATCAGACTTCTTTAAAGTTAATTAGCAAGGTAGCTTGATTCTTGTCATCTTGTAATTTCCTGTAGTAGTTGGATTTTAAAATTAAAATAGTATTCCATTGAACTCTAAGAGCTTATTATGGAAATGGTATAGTGTATTTGGATTTCTGTTTTAGTCATGTATTGATATCCCTAGTTTTTATACTTTTTTATTAAATGGAGAATGTTGTATGGAAATTTTGCCCAGGACCTTGGAAATTATATTTTACAAATTACTGTAAATTACAGGATTGTTTTAGAGTGACATACTTTTGATAGAACATTTTTCCCTCTGTTTCCTGAACTTAGAACATCAGAAGTGATAACTTCAAAACAGGGTTCTGTTTGATGTAATGATAAAATCACTACCATGATTTACACAGATAATGTAGTTCTGATGTATGTGTTAGGATAATGCAGTCTTAAACTTTCCATGGAAGTTATTTTAATGTTGAGTTATGTATTTTTGAAAATAAACATTGAATTACTTCAGTTTAATGATATAAATCTCTTTCACCATTTTTCAGCATTAATAAATCCTCACATATTTTGGTTCATTTCAGGTTGTTAAAAACTAATTTCCTTCCTTCCATCCTCTGCCTTTTTTTTTTAAGATTTTATTTATTTATTTGGGAGAGAACAGGCATGAGAGATCACGGGGGGGGGGGGGGGGCAGAGGGAAAGGCAGATTCCCCACTGAGCTGGGAAGCCTGAGGCTCAGGACTCTATTCCAGGACTGTGACCTGAGCTGGCAGAAGCTTAGCTGACTGGGCCACCCAGCCACCTCTCTTCTCTCTTTTTTTTTTTTTTTTTAAAGATTTTATTTATTTGACAGAGAGAGACACAGCGAGAGAAGGAACACAAGCAGGGGAGAGGGAGAAGCAGGCTTCCTGCGGAGCAGGGAGCCTGATGCAGGGCTCGATGCGATGCCAGGACCCTGGATCGTGACCGGAGCCAAAGGCAGACGCTTAACGACTGAGCCACCCAGGCGCCCTCTTCTCTGCTTTTAGGAAGAGAAATATATTTCTTACCCTTTTATTTTTGTTATTATGGTAATAACTAAAATCCACATTCACGTCCTCATCAATATTTGTAGTTTTTTGTTTTTCTAGACTACTTGCAAGGATTTTGTGTGTGTGTGTGTGTGTGTGTGTGTGTTTTGTTTTTAAAGATTTTATTTATTTATTTGACAGCACAAGCAGGAGGAACAGCAGAGGGAGAGGGAGAAGCAGGCTCCCTGCTCAGCATGGGGCTTGATCCCAAGACACCTGGATCATGACCTGAGCCGAAGGCAGACTCTTAACCAACTGAGCCAGCCAGGCACCCTTTCAAGTTTTTTTAAATAAACTTTTTATTTTGCAATAATTTCACATTTATAGGAAAGTTGCAGAGATGTATGAACATAGCGTACCTATATACTCTTCACCTGGTTTCCCTTAATGTTGACATCTTACATAGCTATGGTACATTTGCCAACGCTGCACAATATTGGTGCATTAATGTTAATTAAACTAATGTTAACTAAACTAACTTGCTTGGATTTCAACAGTTTTTCCACTAATGTTCTTTTTCTGCTTCAGGATCCAATTTAGGACACTGCATTGCATTTAGTCAAGGCTACGTTTTATTGAGCTTTTTGGTTTTCAGTGTTGCAGTAGTCCCAAGGAGGCTCATTTATTAACTTATTTATGATTTGGTATCTCTGATCACCTTTTATGTGCACAGGTACTTTCTTAGCCTGGAGATAAATGAGAGATAGACAAAACTCTTAAGCAGTTAAAGTTGTGGAGATATAGGAGTAAAAGGTGGTTAACATGTGTGGAATGTGGTTACAAGAGTAGCTGATATGGGGAGGAGGAAAAAGAAACATGTCAGGGAAGTCCTCCCAGAGGAGGCGACATCTGAGATGGACCTTGAGGGATAAATAGGAACTCTGAAGACAAAGACCAGAGGGAAGTGCATCCAGACAGAGGGAGTAATATGTACAAAGGCTCAGAAATATGAGTGAGCAGATAGTTAGATTTGCCTGGGATAAAGAGTTGGTATAGGAGCAGCATGGGAGATGAGGCTGGAAAGGTGTGCAGGGGGTTTGGAGAGAGTTGTTTTTTTTTTTTTTTAAGATTTTATTTTTATGTATTTGACAGAGAGAGATAACGAGAGCAGGAACACAAGCAAGGGGAGTGGGAAAGGGAGAAGCAGGCTTCCCACCGAGCGGGGAGCCTGTTGTGGGGCTTGATCCCAGGACCCTGGGATCATGACCTGAGCCAAAGGCAAGTGCTTAACGACTGAGCCACCCAGGCGCCCCTGGAGAGTGTTGATTTGAATTTTTAGTAGCTGTCTTTTAAGTCATATTTTATTTTATAGATAGAAGTATAGATGTAATTTGGGGGAAAACATTTAGGGACTTTGCATTCTCCTCCCTCATTCCACTACTAATTTATGCTGTCACAAAAGGTTAGTAAAAGTAAATACATATATGAACCCCAAACTTTTGAGTTTTGACTTATAGCATTGATGAACATTTATATGGTAAGGGAAATTGAAATTGTAGGAATCCTTATGATCTGGCAACTGAGTTTATAATGTTTTGCTATTTGTGGATTTTTTTTTAAATGTGGTATTTGCATTTGATAAATAGATGTGTAGAAAAGTGCTGTATGCTGCCATCAGTGTTTGGGAGACTTAGGTAGGGATATGATTCTAACATTTTTAAGTAAAATTTGGGGATATATGGGTTTTGGTGAATGGATGTAACATAATTAACTTTGGAGGACATCTCCATTACATATAAAAATTTATTTATATGGGTTAAAACTGAGTATTTGACTTTTTTTTTTTAGGATTTATTTGACAGAGAGAGTGTGAGAGGCAACACAAGCAGGGGGAGTGGGAGAGGGAGAAGCAGGCTTCCCCCTGAGCAGGGAGCCCCATGCGGTGCTCAGTCCCAGGACCCTGGGATCATGGGATCATGACCTGAGCCGAAGGCAGATGCTTAACGACTGAGCCACCCAGGTGCCCCTTTTACAGTTCTATTCACAAGAAAATTTTGAGGCAGAGCTAGAAAGAAATACACCTTTGCAAAAATAGTTTTCAGTCATGTCCGATGTACATACTATATAATTTAGCGTTAGCACCAAAATGGCTATTTGTTGCCCTGCTTTTAAAGAAATAAAAGGAAACTTACTCACCAGGGCCCAAAATTAGAACTTTGAGGCAGCCAGAGGATAATCCCTCTCCTTGCTCACAAATAACTGGCTCCCTTAAGCATTCTTTTTATATTCCACAAAAGTGAAAAAGAAACCCCACTCTCCTTAATTGGCGAGTTGCCCAAAGAGAACATATGATCCTTAGCAACACCAACATTACCTTTTTCATATTCTCAAGTGATAACATTTTGAGGAGAGCTATGTGGCTAAGTGAGCTGCTCTTCCCCGCCCCCCCTCCCCCCCCCGCCTTTAATCGAGGATTTCACACATTGTGATCTTGCAGTTTAGGATGACCTTTTCTGTATTTTTTAGTGCAGATTCCTCAGATAATCTGATTGGTTTTATTCATCTTTTGGAGCTCGTTCACAGAGGGTGTAGGCCCTCTGTAAGCCTATGACTGGGTGATTCCTGGGTCAGGTATTTACCCCTGATCAGTCACAGAGAGGGGCGTGACTCAGTCATGTAGGCGATTGCCCACTGAGGAAGCTAAATTGGGATTTCTCTAGGGGTTATAGGCAGGCATATATTCTGAAACTATGTTTAATATATCAGTTAAGGGTTTTTCTTTTTTTAAAGATTTTGTTTATTAGAGAGAGAGAACCAGAGCACTAGCTGGGGGAGGGCAGAGGGAGAAGCAGATTGCTGGCTAACCACAGAGCCCACACAGAGCTCTATCCCAGGAACCCACGATCACGACCTGAGCTGAAGTAAGACGCTTAACCGACTGAGCCACCCAGGCACCCCTTTGTCAGTTAAGTTTTATCAAAAACTACTTATATGTGCTTTAAGCCTTTTTGGTTGTTGGTATGTGATTGCTTCCCAGAAAAATCTTTTTCAGGGTGCCTGGATGGCTCAGTCTGTTAAACATCCAGCTCTTGATTTTGGCTCAGGTCATGATCTCAAGGTTGTGAGATCCAGCCCCAAGTCTGGCTCCATGCTGGTCCTGGAGCCTGCTTGAGATTCTCTCTCCCTCTCCAGAGGAAAAGAAAATCTTTTTCACAGAAGAGATCTATTATCTCTGTCCCAATCACAATGTACTGCCATCTTTTACCTTTAATATAGTCATGCGTTTATTCATTCACTGAGCAAGTATTTGAGTACTGTGTTTCGTGCACTCTTTTAGGTGTTGGGATACAGGATGTTCAGGACAGATCTGTAGCAGTTTATTTCACGGAAGTGGGTGGTGGGTGCAAGGGAGCTGGGGCAGGGTTTGAGAGGTTTAGAGGGGATTAAGGAGAATGGGAGGCTTGTGAGTGAGTCCAAATTTATTGTCAGGTGTAGTCGTGGGGTGAGAGTTGAAAGCCTTGCCAGGAATGGGCGTGGGGCTGAATAAAGATAGCAGAGGAATGGAAATCTGTTTCTGTTAACTGCCCACATTGAAAATTCCATTCATTGCAACTGGCATTTATAAAATGTGATTAGGCGACTACTGAATCTCATAGAAACTCAAGCCATTCATCCCACAGTTATTATGTGCCTACTCTGTCCTAGATATGGGGGGGGCGGTAGTAGAAACAAAAAGAAGGTATTGTTTTGTGCTTTCGAGGAGTGTGCTTTTTTGAGTTTAGGACTAAGGGAGTCCTTAAACAGGTACAAACCCAAGTAATTACAGTAATTTGGCCAGGTATTATTATGGTGTTTGACACTAAGCTGTAGGGCCAGGTTGAGCCTTGTCAGGGTGCCCTTGAGGAAGAAGTACACAGATGTGAAAGGGTTTTCAGGTCATACTAGAGTTTCATTACCATTTTCGTCAAAATCAAGAAAACCAATTAGCAGTTTATGAAAAGCAGGACTAGGATCTGGAAAGATTGTCAAATAATTTTTTTTTAGAGTAGCCAGACCTGGCTAGAGATAAAAAGAGGCTGGGAAGGACAGTTTGGGACTTAGTTTTAGAAATTAATCTCTAGGACTCATGCTGAAAGGGAAGAAGATGTGTCAGCCCTCAGAATGGGAGTGGTACCTCTGTTGAGAGGGAATGGAGAAGGTTTCAGGAAAGAGTTGAAGTTTGAGGTGAATAAGGTTTTCAAGGATGTTCATAGTAGAGGCTTGGCATGCTTAGAGGGACAGTGGGCTGGGTAAAGAGATTATTCTGATATTTTAGACTATGGAAACTTGGTAATTTCACACGAAAAATAGATCTAACTTCGCCATGAGACCACGCATTCCTTATTTGTATTTGTGTCCAGCAGTTCCAGGCACATATGAGAGACATGTTTGTTTAAAAAAAAAAAAAA
>NW_027397071.1:9610688-9701345 GCF_003265705.2 Callorhinus ursinus | reverse complement strand
AGGAATAGCAACCTAACTTGAATATTCTGTTAGTTTGAGACTGTGTGATTGTAGAATACCATCAAGCATGAATATAGAAGGTTGGCTGCCAGATGACTCTTCCTTACATTGCTGCACTCTTTAATTCTTTGTATTCTTTGTGCCCTCTTGATCAGGAGTGCATGATTGGAGAGCATGCTGATCACTGTATTATGGCAGCTGTTTTGAATGGTTGGGTTAATAGGAAGATGTGGATCCGTGGTTTGATTTGAAGCCTCTGTGTGTCAGAAGTAGAGATTTCATCTGCTTTTAGCATTATAATAATTGTAGTCATAGAATGTGAGAGAGCAACCATAGGGCACATCTAGGCCAAAACCCTTCATATGTTACATATATAAGGAGATAGGCATTGTGAAGTTAGGTGGCTTGCTCAAGATCATACAGCTAAGTCATGGTAGACTTAGGACTAAAATCTACTCTTCCATTGAATTTATTACTACATGGTATTATTGACTAAAAAAATCTTTTTAAGTGAAGTTAGAAAAATCAAATATATGTGCTGATCAAGCTTTCAACCTGCTGTGGGAGGAAGACTGTCTATGCCTGTTCTTGTCATATGTTCCCATGTGTCTCGTAAGGGGTGGGGGGCATGGGTGGGCTATAAGAGACCAAGAAGAGTGCCTTGGTCTAGCGTTTACTAGAGGGTTATTTAAAAATAGTGCCATATTGGGACTTAGCTGTGCAGACCTCCAGAAAGAGGGCTATGTCCTAGTTATAATGGGTGCTTTTAGATATTTCAGGATTTCTCCACAGAAACGAGTATTTAAAAGGAAAGGAGATGTTTCAGTTGCTCCTGGAATACCCACTAGTACACATGATAGTGGTACAAAAACCTTTGAGGAGTGTTCAAGGAAAAGCTATAAGAAGTACAGATGGGTGGCAAGTGTGGGAGAGGAGGTAGTTAGACAGGAGTATCTAGGGGTTGAAAATATATTTAAGGAAGAGAGTGTTTTTGTTCCTCACGGTGGGGTGGAGAAAATGATGAATGCTTTGACATAGTTTGCTGTGGCATGTAGGTTCTAAGTTGCTGTTTTAGTGTGTGAATCCAGACTCCATCTAGGGTTTTATTGTGAACTAGCTGATAAGTAGTTGTATCATTTCTGCTGGGATTTTGAACCAACATCAATATCTAAAGAGTTTCTATTAAATTAAACTTTTGGGAACTTAACATTACTTGGTGGTATTCCAAACAGTGAAAAGAGCATTCACGAATAATAGTTGGATAACATTTATTGAATCCTACTGTGGGCCAGGTACTGCTCCAAGCATCTCCAGTTGACCCTTGTTTTACAGATAAGGAAATTCATTGTGCCTGAAGGCACAGGAAGATAAAAGCATAATGTACTTCCTCAGACTGGCTTTAAGTTTTCTTTTAATCAAAGTGAAAGAGGAAAAAGAAAAGGCATCAGGTGACACAATGTTTTTGAGTATCAGCCATCTTTTAGGGTTAATTTTTATTTATTAAAGATTTTATTTGAGAGAGAGAGGAGAGAACAAGAGCTGGGGTGGGGGGGTGCAGAAGGAGAGGGAGAAGCAGACTCCCCACTGAGCAGGGATCCCCACTGGGCTCGATCCCAGGACTCCAGGATCAGGACCTGAGCCAAAGGCAGATGCTTAACCGACTGAGCCACCCAGGCGCCCCTAGCGTTAATTTTTAAGATCAGTGTGTATCGGGCACCTGGGTGGCTCAGTCAGCTAAGCATCTGCCTTCAGCTCAGGTCATGATTTCGGGGTCCTGGGATCAGACTCCTGAATTGGGCTCCCCTCTCAGCGGGGAGTCTGCTTCTCCCTCTGCCCCTCCCCCTGGTTCATGCTCTCTCTCTCTCTCTCTCAGAAACGAATAAATAAAATCAGTGTGTATTTAAGTTGAATGTGTTTACACATGGTAATGATTTACTTATATTAGTAATTCACTGGCCTATAAGAATTTTGCAAAGACATTATCACTATCTCTTGTTTTTCATACCCATAATGTGTATGTTATGGGAAGAAGTAGGGAGAACACGTGATGGTGCCTGCTCTCCAGGAGCTCCTTAAAAATAAATTTAGGACTTTTTAGGTAAATTAGTGTTTTTACAGTAGTGTGTGTACTGGTGAATTATTTTTCTTCTGACCTTCTTGGTGATCATACTTACCTGCACACATACTTCTTACTCATTCTATTTTTTTTTTAAGATTTTATTTATTTATTTGACAGAGAGAGCAAGCACAGCAGGGGGAGTGGCAGAGGGAGAGGGAGAAGCAGGCTCCCCGCTGAGCAGGGAGCCCGATGCAGGGCTGGATCCCAGGACCCCGAGATCATGACTTGAGCTGAAGGCAGACACTCAACTAACTGAGCCACCCAGGTGCCCCTATTTGATTGTTAATAAGGTTTTCTGAATTAATTCTACCCCTTCATCCTCTGCAGATTGCCTGCCTTTTATTGAGAAGACCGTCTAACTTGGCTCTTTCTCTCCTTTTTCTCTCAAAAATCTCTGTAGCTTCCCCCTTCATCCTTCCTCTTTATATAAGGATGAGTCTTCTAAGTCGAACTGATTCCATTCCCTCCTTTTGCTAGGACCTTTCAGACTTTTTTTCCTCTGTAAATCCTATCACCTGCCCATTTCCTTCCCTCCTGCCTGAAGTCATCATCAGTTCCTCCCTCTCAGAGCCATAGGTTGGTTCTTTGCAGTTCCTTTGTATCCATTCCATTCTTTGTTTCCATAATGCTACTACCCTGGTAGATTGAAGATGGACAAATGAATCTCTCCTTAAATTTGTGATGAAGTTTAAAGAAAGATAGATTAAAAGATGTAAAAAAAAAAAAATTAGGAAGTTCCAAACATCACATAATATGTATTGGGGGTGGGAGATGAGATGTGGGAAGCAGTTTAAAACCTAAGCGTGAGATGTTATTAGAGAGGGAACTTACTACCAAAGCATTGGAGCACAGAGAATTGAAGTAAAAATGAAGAGTTCAGACCTAATAAGAAAGGCCTATAGAAAATGTTAGAGAGGGCGCCTGGGTGGCTCAGTTGGTTAAGCGACTGCCTTCGGCTCAGGTCATGATCCTGGAGTCCCTGGATCGAGTCCCGCATCAGGCTCCCTGCTCGACAGGGAGTCTGCTTCTCCCTTGACCCTCCCCCCTCTCATGTGCTCTCTCTCTCGTTCTCTCTCTCTCTCTCAAATAAATAAATAAAATCTTTAAAAAAAAAAAAAAGAAAATGTTAGAGAATTATTAGTGCCATTTGGAAATGATAAGAAAGAAGAGCGGCTTTGAGCTAGAAGTTTGAGATTACAGCAGTAACATACAGTAGGCGCAGTGTCAGCTTGGCCATGTGAAGAGTAGAAAGGATTAATTTGAGAAATGCATAAGAAGACAGGTTTCATTACAGCTTGATGTAAGGAGAGAAGATGGTTCTTAGATTTCGTACTTGGAAGAAAGGTAAGATTGGTGGCACTCTTCTTGCTGATCTGGAAGCAGAATGGGTCAGAGACTTTCGGTATAAAGCAATTTTTTTTTTTTTTTTTGAAATTCATTCTTTTTTTCTATAAAATGCCCTGGAACACTCAATAAGATAAATCTTACATTTAGTTCTGTGGTCAGTAAGAGGTGCCTTCAAGAGGTGTAACTGGATGCCTAGTAAAAGCTTGAGTGAATATATGTAGTGTGATAGTAAAGAGAAAGACAAAGTGACATTTTATCAAGGGATGAGAGAGGCAGGGCAACATACTTCTTTGAAATCAGCACCTTCATAGGATAGAACTAAATGAGATGAGTAGAAATTGATTCTGAGAATAATAGACGTTGATTATTTCATTTAGTCCAACATAAATGGTAGAAATCCTGTTTTCACGGGCCCCTAGGTGGCTCAGTCGTTAAGCGTCTGCCTTCGGCTCAGGTCATGATCCCGGGGTCCTGGGATCGAGCCCCGCATTGGACTCCCTGCTCGGCAGGAAGCCTGCTTCACCCTCTCCCACTCCCCCTGCTTGTGTTTCCTCTCTCGCTATGTCTCTCTCTGTCAAATAAATAAATAAAACCTTAAAAAAAAAAAGTAAAAGAAATCCTGTTTTCAATATGTAAAAGAATGGTGAACATTACTTCATTAATCTCTACCTAGTAAAGTTAGTAGCTGGTGCTCACATGGGATCATCTGGGAATTCTGTGTTTTAAACTAGTATTTAAAATATAGCTAGTATGCTTTTGTATTCTCTTCTTCAGAATTGAATCAGTTTTTTTTTTGGTAGATATGCGTGGGAGAAAGCACTTTTTAAAAAGATTTATTTCAGAGGGAGAGAGAGCATGCACGCAGGCAGGCCAGCTGAAGTGGGGAGAGGGGTTGGGCAGAGGGGGAGGGAGAGAATCCTCAAGCAGATTGCTTACTGAGCACAGAGCCTGAGGGGATGCAGGGCTCAGTCCCAGGACCCTGAGATCATGACCTGAGCCAAAATTAAGAGTTGGCTACTCAACTGACTGAGCCACCCAGGCGCCCCTGGAGAAAGCACTTCTTTCTAACAGTATCATTTAAAAAGTTCTTTGTGCATGCACCCTGATGTTTATAGCAGCAGTGTACACAATACCCAAACTGTGGAAAGAGCCAAGATGTCCATCGACAGATGAATGGATAAAGAAGATGTGGTATATATATACAATGGAATATTATGCAGCCATCAAAAAGAATGAAATCTTGCCATTTGCAACGACGTGGATGGAACTGGAGGGTATTATGCTGAGCGAAATAAGTCAATCAGAGAAAGACATGTATCGTATGACCTCACTGAAAGGATGTATTCAATAGGGAAAAAAAAAGGGTGGGTGTTGCTGGAGTGGTGGGGGGGGTGGGAGGGATGGGGTGGCTGGGTGATAGACATTGGGAAGGGTATGTGCTATGGTGGGCGCTGTGAATTGTGCAAGACTGTTGAATCACAGATCTGTACCTCTGAAGCAAATAATACATTATATGTTAAAAAAAAGAAGAAGATAGCAGGGGAAGAATGAAGGGGGGGAAATCGGAGGGGGAGTCGAACCATGAGAGACTGTGGACTCTGAAAAACAAACTGAGGGTTCTAGAGGAGAGGGGGTGGGAGGATGGGTTAACCTGGTGATGGGTATTAAAGAGGGCACGTTCTGCATGGAGCACTGGGTGTTATACGCAAGCAATGAATCATGGAACACTACATCAAAAACTAATGATGCAATGTATGATGATTAACATAACAAAAAAATTAAAAAATAAATAAATAAAAAGTTCTTTGTGAGGGCGCCTGGGTGGCTCAGTCACTTAAGTGACTGCCTTCGGCTGAGGTCATGGTCCCAGGGTCCTGGGATGAGTCCCGCATCGGGCTCCTTGCTCAGCAGGGAGCCTGCTTCTCCCTCTGCCGCTCCCCCTGCTTGTGCTCTCTCTCTGACAAATAAACAGAATCTTTAAAAAAAAAAAAAAGTTCTTTGTGTGTTACATAAACATTTAGTGCTACCCCTAATTATTATTAGATGATAAGAGCAGAGGTAAAGTCAAATCGAGATGTCCTTTTTGAGTCTGTAAAAATGTAGATGCTTGGAATTTTTAAATTATTTGAATTTTATTTTAACAGTTTGGTTGATAGAGTTGAGAAATATTATAAAGGATCATGGTTATTAAGCATTGGTAATGTATCTGTTCAACAGTACTTACTTGCCTAGCCGATTTATGTCACGCCCAGTTCTAGGCCCTGGGAATACAAGGATGAATAAACCATTATGGGGTTTATATTTTAGTGGGATAGGAAATGAACAAATTGTACCATGAAGTGATAAGAGCTTTTGAAAAAATACAACCTAGAGTGAGGAGAGAGAGTATGATGGGGTGGGGACTATTTAGATAGATTAGTCAGGGAAGGGCTGTTTTGAGGGAAGAAGAAAATCTTGTAAAAAGTTACTCCGGGCAGATGGAATAGTAAATGGCGAAGAGCATGAGTCAGGATCTAGCTCATTGAGAACCAGTTTGGTATGTTGGAAGAAAGGCAAGAAAACTGGTCTGACAAGAGCAGAGAGAATGAAGTGGAGAATGATAGGAATTGAGGGTAAAGTGATCGGCAGGGGCAGAGCATGTTTGACCTTATGGCCCATGGATTTTATTTTGAGTGTACAGTTGATATACGACATGGAGTTAGGGGTGTCAGCACCCCCCCACACATACTGGAAAATCTTCGTATAACTTTCTGACTCCCCCCAAAATTTAACTAATAGCCTACTGTTGATTGGCGGTCTTATTGATAATATAGTCAGTTAGCATATATTTTGTATGTTATATGTGTCATATATTGCATTCTTACAATAAAGCTAGAGAAAAGAAACTTATGAAGAAAATATTACAATACTGTACTGTACTTAACCGGGAAAAAAAAAGTGTATAAGTGGACCTGTGTAGTCCAAATCTGGGGACAGAGTTGTGACATGATTTGATTTTTTTTACAAAGTTCAGTGCAGCTAACTGAGTGGAAAACTAGCCATAGGAAGGGCAAGGTCTCAAGCAGTGGACCATTTAGGAAGATTAACAGTGATCCAGGCTTGTGGTTTCCAGTGTATTCATGATGATCCATGTGGTGCATAAAAAAACTGTTACAACTGTATTTATACTTATTTTTAAAAAATTAAGCTTTATTAATATTTGATGTACATATTGGTACTGGCACCCACATTCCATTTGTGTATTAGTTACATGTTACATGTAACATTAGTTACATTTTTGGCCTGAGCAACTGGGTGAGTGCTTGTATTTACTGAGATGGAAAAGAGGGCGGAGCAGGGTTTGTTTGGGGGTAAGGATGGGGAAACAGTAACGCAATTTGGGTCATTTTAAGTTTGAGATGCCTCTTGGAAGTCTAATGAGATTTATCAGATAGGTGGTTTAGATGTATGACTCTGGAGCCAAGGTTAGAGATACAAGTTTGGGAATCATCAGCATAGAGGCAGTATACAACAACTTTGGAGCCGAACTGTGTGAATACAGATTTCAGCTTTGCCACTTAATGACTTGAATTGTGGGCAAGTTAACTTGGCATCTCTCTTGCTTCATTTACCTCACCTATAAAATGGAGATAATAAGTGTTTGCCTCACCGGGTTATTGTGAGAATTAAATGAATTAATAAAAGCAAAGTGCTTAAAACTGCATCTGGCATGCAGTACACACTAGATAGTAACTGTCACTGTCAGTTTATGAATGGTGTTTTAAGACCAGGAGATGAGATGAGATGACCTAGGGAATGAATGTAGGTAGAGAAAAGGGCCCAAGGAAGGAGTGCTCAAATAATACAACCTTTAAGATTCAGAGATAGGAAGGAGGAGACTGAGGAGTGGGGTAGGGGTCCAACCAGGAGGATGTGGGGTCTGGAAGCCTGCCTAGTGAAGAAAACATTTCAAGGGGAGAAGTCATCATTGGATAAATTCTGCTCAAGAGGTTGAGTAAGATGACCTGGAATTGATCAATAGGTTTGTTAAAATGGAAGTTGTTGGACACCATGGAAGGGGGTTTCAGTTGGTGTTGGATATGAATATCTGATTGGAGTGGGTTAAGGAGAGAATTGGAAGTACAGAATTGGAGAACATGAGTATAGACAACTCAGAGGCGTTTTTCTATAAAGAGGAAGAGAGAAAATAGAGTGGTAGTCCACCAATATGCGGAGTCAAGGAAAGGTTGGAGTGGGGTGTGTGTTGATTTAAAATGGAAGATAATGCAGCAAGTTTGTATACTGATTAGAGTTCCCCAGTGGGAAGAGAAAACTTCACATATTAGTGACATGGGATAGTTACAGTAGCCAAGACCTAGAGTAGGTAAAATCAGGTGGTTTAGGGCACAAATGGAGGGATTAGTCTTAGATACTGGCAGGGACCCTTCATCCATTGATGAAGGTAGAGAATATTAGTGGGGATTACAGATAGATTGGTGGATTTGGTTTTTGAGTGCTTTAATTTTTCCAATAAAAGGCAAGATTATCAGGTGAGAGTCAAAAGTGGGAAGGAGTTTGTAAGATTTGAAAGAGAGAGGAAATGAAATAGGCATCTTGGAAGGTGGGATAATGAATTGACTAGGGAAATGCAGGTGAGATGTCAAGGAGTTCCAGGAGCTGATCTGACATTGGTTATCATTAAAGTGATTCTGGGAGACAGATGAGGGAAATGTGGTCTTGAGAGCATATGCAGTGAAAAAACAGTGGGGATGACGCCTCTCTGTTTCTATTTTGAACTCTAGTCACATGGCTGAGAGGATTGCTCTTGGAACATTCCTCAGATCCATGGATATTGACAGAGAAGTTAATAAAAGCAAATAGGCCAAAACCGAATCATTTCATTTTTGCCTATGTTCAGTTTCTGTATCATGTTATTTCTTGTAGAGGATGAGTTCCTAGAGGTGTTTATGTTGCCATATCTCCTTGAGCATGCCTCCTTTACACAAATGATACCAAGTAGGTTCTGGGCTACTTTTACTTTTATATGGTTGCTGAGTTACGTTAAAGTAAAAAACTCTAATAGGAAAGCTTAATGGTTAGATAGCCTCACCTAAGTTTTCCATGGGACCTGTGGTTTCCATTAATCTAGGATTATCACTCATGTTGATTTCATACTTTGTGTTTGATTACAAGTGAATTCAAAGTCTAGTTTTCTTTCTTTCAGGTGCTGGAGAATCTGGTAAAAGCACCATCGTGAAACAGATGAAGTAAGTTGGAACATGGCCTTTTATAAAACTACATTTCCTCATAATGCATGAAAGTCCATAGTATCTTTTTTTTTTAGGTCTGTGGTAATGATTTGTGGTTTTCTTTTTAAAGAATCATTCATGAGGATGGCTATTCAGAGGAAGAATGTAAACAATATAAAGTAGTTGTCTACAGCAATACTATACAGTCCATCATTGCAATCATAAGAGCCATGGGACGGCTAAAGATTGACTTTGGGGAAGCTGCCAGAGCAGTAAGTGTTTCTCATTTCTTCTTCACTTGCTTTCTTTTAGTAGATGCAGTGAAGCAAAATTTTGCTTCCTGTTTTAGGGAAATGAATTCAAACAACAAGATAAGATGTAGCAAGTACTGTGTGCTCATTTGAGAAGTATTAGCAATCTGGTTTAGGAGATGTAAGATTACCACCACAGAGAAGAGTCAAGGAAATGGGATTTTGTGGATATCCTGTAGGTTTCTGTGACAGCTGTTTTTTATTCACTTCTTTTATAGCACTGTCTTATTTTATAGTAGTAAATGCTAGTTAATTGAAATAATCTAAAAGAGGTAGCTCTGCTTTTCTGTGGTGTAAAGATAAAAGGCAAATATCAGTCTCCTGAAACATACTTGAGAAGGACATGAACATTTAGTCACAATTATAGGGACAATTTTTAGGCATTCAAAAATTCCATGTCCCTGTACTACGTTGGACTATAACCTATACAGTTGGATTATACCATGTCCTAGGATAGTTCTTGCACGGGAGATATTCAAAAGTTGGGTTGATTAATTATAATACTTAGTGCACCATGAAGTTCTTGCTTGTAAATTAGGATGTTTGATGCAGTGAGGAGAGGGCCAAAATGAAGGCAGGAGATCTTTCACATCTCCAGCTGTACTCCTAAGAGAAGGCTGGGAATGTAGAGAATGATTTCCTAGAACTAAGGGAGTCATGAGCCGTGTTCAGAGTGTTGTTCTTAGGTGCTGTGGACAATAAAAAGAGGTGACTTGGGAAGGCTGCCTGGAAAGGCAAAGCCTATGTGTCTCTGAAGTAGCTTAGGAACTCTGAGCTGCTCTCAATTTATCAATTAACAAGCTATTATTAATGCAAGTTAATATTCAGTAAACAAGTGGTGAAATTGTTGATGGGAAAAATCACAAAAGTTTGGTTATAATTGGATGGTATTCAACTGGGAATCCAGAAGTGGAATAAGGGAAGAGGAGCTGGGGTAAGGATTATAAAATGATTGAAGAGAAGAGCAGCAGAAGAGGGGACAAGGAAATATGTGAGGCACAACTTTTATGTTTTTGTTTAAAAAAGGTGCCATATCACAATTAGAGACTTTACTTTTCTAAGCCTCTGAGAGGGGGAAATAGGATAGCGAATGCAAGAATAAACAAGGCATTTCTGTCTTACATCTTTCCATCCTTTCTCTGCCTCCTGCTTTTCTTCCCTTCTTTTCCTTTCTTCCCTCTGCCCCCCGCCCCCAGCTCTCTCCAGTGTTCTTATTTTCTCATCCCTCCCTGTCACCTAACTCTGTGTCTCTGTCATGTTCGCCCGATCTGATAACTGGTTGATGCTACTGTATTTAGTTCTTTTCCTTTCTTTGCTGACTTTTTCTCCGTCTCAGTTATTTACACCTTCTCTTTGTTTCTTCCTTTTTTATTTCTCACCGTCTGTCCTCCTTTAGATCTCTTGATCATCCCTCCTCCCTTCATTTCTTTCCATTGTCAAATTGGTTGTTATTAATGTTTGGGTCCTCACACTACTTTGTCACCAATACAGTTGACATTTTCTGTCTTTGTCCAGTTGCGCTGCTGTAACAAAATACCACAGATGTAGTAGATTGTAAACAACAGACATTTATTGTGCACACTTCTCGGGGCTGGAAGTCTGAGATCAGAGTGCTAGCATGGTCGGATGAGGGCCCTCTTCAGTTGTCGGCTTCTCACTGTGTCTTCACATGGCAGAAGGCGAAGGGAGCTCTCTCGAGTCCCTTTTATAAGGGCACTAATCCCATTCATGGGGCCTCCACCCTCATGACTGTAGTACCTCCCCAAGACCCCATCCTCAAATACTGTGACATTGGGCATTGAGATTTCAACATACAAATTTTGGAGGGACACAAACATTCAGACCATAGCATCCCTCATCCTTTTATTGCTTCCCTTTATCAAATAAGTGTCATTTATCTTTGGGTGTTAACACTCCTATATCCCCAGATGCAGCCAACATCTCCTTAATTCCTGTTAGGCCTCCTGAATCACCTAGTTTTCCGGCATCCACCCATCCTAATCTACAACCCTATGTAATTTTTTGAAGTTTCCTTTTTTTTCCTCCATATGTAAGGGTTTCTATTTCTAGTTCCTCACTTATCCTGGTCTGGTTTCTTATGGTTGATTAGAGAGTGAATGGACAAGAATAGAGCCAGATGAGGGGTAGGTTGCTTTTTCATATCTGCTTAAGGGTAGAGGTATGAAGTTCATTGTAAAGAGGGGCCTCCTTAAAGGCCTATAAGAGGGCTTATTGTGGAAAAGCAAGAGAAGGTCAGTGGAAGAGATTAAGTGGTAAGGGAAAAGTGCTTCCCCTTAAAACTGTGTTTACAAAGTCAGGACAGCAGAAATATGTAGCAATAACTCTATTTTAAAGTTTCTAAAATTAAATTGTGCTATTAAAAAAAGTAATGATTATTGAGGCTTTTGAATAGCTGTATGAGTGTAGTTCAAATTTCAGAATGGGCTACAAGTTTTTACCTGTTAAATAAAGCACTATATACATAGAAGGACATGCTTAATATTGCGTATGTTTGCCAGTTGGTGTAATTTTTCAACTTCCCTTAGTCATTTGTTGTTCCCTTATTTAAAATTTTTATCTCTGAAAGAAGAGGGGAATATAGATGTTAGATGCAGTTTCTTAGAGAGGGATGGACATAAAGTATTACTAGAAAGAATGCAGGAAAGCACCTTATAAAGGAGGGCTGTTAACTTGGCTGAAGACCCGGAGTTTGGCAGCATTAACTGGAGTGCACAATAGTTAGTTTTGTTTTGTTTTACTTAGGTGGGTGCATGAGTTTTGGGAACACACAAGTCTTAGGAGTTTTGGGTTGTGATTTCATGTGTGGTCGGAAATGCTTTTTGCTTGCTAGTTTATTGTCCTAATGGCTACTTAGGATACAACTGATTGCTCCTCTTCCCCCTTTACTTTTTCTTTACCCGGTATAGGTATTTTTTTAGTATGTGCCTTTTACTAGTTATTTGGAACTCTCCTTGAGGCAGACAAATATGAGATTTGAGGTGGGGAAAGCATCC
Source organism: Callorhinus ursinus (assembly GCF_003265705.2). Taxonomy (NCBI): domain Eukaryota; kingdom Metazoa; phylum Chordata; class Mammalia; order Carnivora; family Otariidae; genus Callorhinus; species Callorhinus ursinus. Next base: position 9,689,326 of record NW_027397071.1, on the reverse strand, counting down.
CATGAGACTTGGGTTTATTCAGTTTTTTTAAAGATTTTATTTATTTTTTTTAGTAATCTCTGCACCCAAAGTGGGGCTTGAACTCACAACTCCAAGATCAGGAATCACACGCTCTACTGATAGAGCCAGACAGGCACCAAGTTCGTTCGTTTGTTCTTTCTTTTTTTCTTCCCTTTCTTCCCTTCCCTTCCCTTTTTCCTTTCTTTTTTCCTCTCCTCTTTTCCTTTCCTTCCTTGAGACCTGGGTTTATTTTTAAACTATCTGACAAGTAAGGGTGGGTAGACTAAAGCAAAATTATCAGAGTTCTCATAGCCCTTTTCTGTCCTCTTTACAGCTCACGTTTTAGGTTTAAAAACTGTTAGCCACTTACAAAGCTTTTTGACTCATGAGTTTTTTGTTGTTGTTGTTTAAAGATTTTATTTATTTGTCAGAGAGAGAGAGAGCACGAGCAGGGGGAGCGGCAGGCAGAGGGAGAAGCAGGCTCCCCACTGAGCAGGGAGCCTGAAGCAGGACTCGATCCCAGGATCCTGGGATCATGACCTGAGCTGAAGGCAGAGATTTAACCAACTGAGCCACCCAGGCATCCCTTGACTCATGAGTTTTGATCAAATCTCTTTGTAACTTTCTTTTCCTCTTACTGTTTCCCCCGCCCCCCTGCCTTAGAGGATTATTATTCTTTGGGGAATCTAGAAACTGAATTTTTCCCTGAGGGATTTATTTCCCTCACTAGGCTTCCAGACTTCTTAAATAACTCCGTCTCCTCTTCTTCCTGTTCTTCTGTCTGAGCTGAAGGGGGAAGAAGAAAACACTTTTTCCTTAAACTCGATTAATATTTTACTCCCTCTGACGTGTTTAGACTTTACCTCTTACATGGTAGTTTTTTCATTTCTATTTTTATTGTAGACTTCCTTTAACAGAATGGGAATGTGTTACATATGCCTATCTCATAGACCAGTTTTTCTGTCAAAAAATCATGATTGGGGCGCTTGGGTGACTCAGTCAGTTAAGCATCTGCCTTCGGCTCAGGTCATGATCCTAGGATCCTGGGATCGGCCCGTGTTGGGCTCCCTGCTTGGCGGGGAGCCTATTTCTCCCTCTTCCTCTGCCTGCTCTCCCCTTCTCTCTCTCTCTGTCAAATAAATAAATAAAATCTTTAAAAAAAAATCATGAGTAAGCAGGGTGGAGATTTGTAGGCCAGTCAGAAGAGGTCTTTTTAGGAGATGGTGGTATGTGGTAGGGGGACTGAAATCATTCTTCAGCTCGGCTCTGCACTTCTAACTACAGTGGAGTGAGTAGGGGGAGTGACTTCATTGTAAATTCTCTCAGACTGCCCTGCCTGGAAAGGTCTCTAATACTTGTCTTAAAATAGTGAAACATATAATGTGCTTGTGTTTTATTTAGAGAGACTCTTGTGTCAAGTCTTTAAGAAATGGAGGATCATTTGTCTCTCTTTCTTAACTGCTTTCTTCAGGATGATGCCCGGCAATTATTTGTTTTGGCGGGCAGTGCTGAAGAAGGAGTCATGACTCCAGAACTAGCAGGAGTGATTAAACGGTTATGGCGAGACGGTGGCGTGCAAGCTTGCTTCAGCAGATCCAGGGAGTATCAGCTCAATGATTCTGCTTCATAGTAAGTAATTTTTCCATAACAGAAAATAATTTGGTGACCCTAAGAAAGTTTAGGGTCTGTCTTTAAAACATTTGAGTAACAGACGCTCTTAGAAGTCTATAGCATCCCTTGTGAAGATGGTTTCAGTTTAGGGTTATATAGCCCTTGGTCATTTTGTATGACTTGGAGAAAAACGTTGCCTCTTGGAATGTAAATGAGAGAATTGGCACCATGAAAAGTAGCTCCATGGTAGTTTATAATAAGGAAGTTAAAGAGGAGAGAAATCTTTTGCAGCTGGATCCTGGATTTCTTCCAGTTCCCTCTGCTAAGGACTTTGCATTAAGTGCCAGCTAGTGAGGGAAATTAGAATTGTGCTACCCCTTTTTATGCACCCAACTCTGTGGCCGGGCTGCACTGTGGATTTCTCTGGTACCAGTCACCACTGATAAATCTTTTGCCAGATTACAATAGTAGACTTTGTATAGAAAGAGAATGTTGAGTCTTGGAAGGAAGTCAAAGCATCTGTTTGTCAAGGAAATTCTCTTAAGAGTTACATAGTTTGAGAGAATTTGTAATTAATACTTGAGCAAGGCTATTATGCTACCCTATTTTCCTTCTTTTACAACATGTTTATTTATAAAGACCTATATTCAGAATGTACTTTTTAATGTGCCTTTTGGGGACTTGGAGAGTTCTTGGTAACTCTATCTCTGTACTAATTGGGGACACTTTTAAGCATTAAGGTATTTTCTCCAATATTCTATTTTCCTATCCTTCATTCTTGTTTAAGTTATGATAGGAAGGAGTTAAATTATATTTGAAAAACTTATTCTTGAAATGAAAACTTTACTAGAGGCATTTCAGGATTCTTCCCATTTTTAAATATTTTTTAGTTGCTTATGTTGGTAGTTTCAATAATTCTCCCGGTAGTCATGAAAGCTATATTACTATTTTTTCTGTCATACATTCATTAAGCTCTGAATCCTTTAACTACACCAGAGAACATGTGATTTATAGAGGTTTTTTTTTCCATAATATTTGATCTAGGCTTGACTGATTCCTTAACATTAATGGTAGTACTTTCATAAAAGCTTGTTAATGATTCACTGATAATAGTGCCACCTGTTCTTCAGTTTTCTAGCCAAAAAATCTTTAGGAATCCTGACATTACCAAAAATTTAATTTAGCTTAAAAAAAATTAATTTAGCTTTGAAGCAGTCTTTTAATTATTTCACTGAATAAATTACATTTCTTTGGAAGTATTTACAATTTGTTTTTGACTTAGATTAAAAAAAACGGCAACTTTTCTGTTTCATGAGTGAAAGCAAGAAATACTCATTCTTATTGAACATAGTTCTTATTTTAATTTTAGTAATTCAAACACCATTCTCGAATGTCCTATCAAATGTAGGAACATACAAATGACCCATTAACTTTAAATGTCTGAGGGCTTTTGGTTTGGTTTTGTACTGTGCAACACACAGTTGATTCAGTATTTAGCATTAAGTTTCAGCAATTTTTTTCTTTCTCCAAGATTTTTTTTTTTCAAGATTTTTAAAGTAATCTTTACATCCAACATGGGGCTTGAACTCACAGCCCCAAGATTAAGAGTCACATGGTCTGCTGACTAAGCCAGCCAGGTGCCCCAGAAATCTTTTTATAATAAGAGTAACATTTCCATATTTGTTTGCTTTTAATTGGCCTTCACAGCTTAATTTAGGTAGAATTAAAACCACTTTTGTGTAATGTATATAGAGCCTACTTCAGTTGTCCTATTCTAGGTTCACACTTGTTTTCATCATTTCTGTGACACTGAAGCTCTGATTTTGTTCTGCCACTTTATATGACAGGTTCAGAATCTTTTGGGAAGGAACTAGTTTAGTCTGTTCATTTGCTATGTACATGGTTAGCTTCACCAGGTAAAAATAAATGTGTGTTTTATTTAGTTACCTAAATGATTTGGATAGAATATCCCAAACCAACTACATTCCAACTCAGCAAGATGTCCTGCGGACAAGAGTGAAGACCACAGGCATTGTGGAAACGCATTTCACCTTCAAAGACCTATACTTCAAGTAAGGCATTAACCTTTTTGTTAGATGTGTGAAAGACAAATATCTTTCCTTTAGTTCGTATCTCTTAATCAGGGCAGAATTTCTCTAGGCAATAATCTTTGGTTTAAAAACCTGCCATCATATTCATCAGTTGGTATTTGAATGTTTTAACTGAATGGGGGCCCAGGCCTTTCTTCTTTCTCCAAATAGCATCAAATACTTTTGTCCATTTGGAGGAATTTAAATTCAAAATTAAATTATAAATAGCAATAAAAGTAATCATATGGTTATCATTTTATTTTATTTTTAATTTTATTCTTTTCAGCTGCTTTTTTGTTGGAATCGTCAAAACAGGTATTGAATGTTTGTTGTTTAGAAGGGTAACAACAATACTAAGGATAGATACTTGGTGATGTGGCTTTGTTCTGCCATTTTGATAATAAAATAGAAATGCTTTACTCACCCGTGTTGATCCTTACCGAAGTGCATTTAGGTTTAATGGAATGGAGCTAATATCGTCATGGTTCTTGGACTGATTTGTGCACAGTATCATGTAAACTAAGTTCTTGCTGTAGTATAGAATGGAAATTGATACGGCGATAAAAGTATTTTGGCTAAGTATGATATAAAAAGTGGTTATAGAGAGAGAAAATTCTAGTACATGAATACAGAGGACTTTCTCATTAGCATTAGTCATTCTGAAATAGGCTTTGGCTTGTCTTTGCGTTAATGGTCTTTTGTAAATATTAGAACTGTCTTTTTGGTTCCCACTTCCTGCTTTTGTGACCTTTGAGATTAGGGGTAAACTTTTCCCCTTCAATATATATTTGTTCCAGCTGCCTCATTACGCTCATATGTGGTCTGTGATACTCAGCACTGTCGCACACAAATGTAACTTCTAGCTCAGAGCTTCTCCATGTTCTTTTCTCTGAGAACAGTTGCTTCATAGGATTTGGGAAATCCATACAGAGTTTAGGTATTAACTAGATACCACTTGAGGTCTTGAAATCTTAATAAACCGAAACAGGTCAGAAACATGGTGTAGGAAAATAGCAGTTCAGCTGAATATTTGTAGAATAGAAGAGCTGCTTATCTCTAGCACTGATGAATTTATTTAACTGGAGTAGCAAAGGCCATATGGATTTCTGTCACCCGTGCAACCACAAGAATGAGATGTCTTTTTGTGTACTATAAGATTAGTAATCCATTTATAATTAAATGCGGTCAACTTTATTTAGTGTGGGAAACATTCTTGTTGATATTGTCATAGATTGATCTTTAGTTGGGTAAATCCTATTGGTCTTCTTATGTCAGGATCGATAGCCAGATCTAGTTAAAGTGTTGTACCCACTTTATTGTTGGTATGTAGATATTTTGTTATGAAGTACTATCACTTCTTCCTTTTCCTCTTCTCTCTAGGCAAAACCACTATCCATTTATTCAAACATTTATTGAGCATCTAATACATGCAAGGCATTGTGTAATTGCTTACTTGCCTCTCAGTTATGAGGTAATGTTTATAAAATGTTGATCTGTTAGTGAATTATATTGTAAATGTTAATATGTGCTAAAAGCCCACCTTGGGGACGTCACAGTATTCTATTAGTTTTATGGACTTTGTAGAAGAAAACGGAGGGGTAAACTGAAATTATTGGTGTACCAGCGTGTGTTTCCCCTTGAAAGACGTCTATAGTGATATATATCATGTTCGCTTTCCTAAAGCCTGAGATATGACCCTGTATTAAAGCCAGCTTGTGACTGCATCATTCCAGGTGACATGACCAAAGGCTGAATAAGGACCTGCTAGATCAACCAAAAGAAAAGGCTGGGTCATAAAGAGATAATATGACTATTCTCTTTCAAACATACATTGAGAAATTACTCAGTATGTCTTATTTCTCTCAATCCCCAGGGGAAAATTCTTTGGAAGAAATAGACCTCGAGTTACTTTAGATCTGACATGCTAAATCAGCTTGGCAAAGTTGACCTTTTAAAATTTTGTCCTCGTCATCAGACATCTATCTTCACTCATTTGTATGCATACCTCCTCAGACACTTGTACCAGCTAAAAGACAAAGCACTGCCGGTGTTCCTCTTACTGTAGGAGGTAGATGAGGACACTGTTGACAGAAGTACAGCAGTTGAGCCAGGATATCAAGTAAGCCCCCCAGAAGGGAGTGGTGAACTAAAACTAATCTGGAGTGGAACATAAAGTTTGTGAACAGCTAAGGCTTTGTTGTTATTAATTAGGTTCAAATAATACGTAGAGTTGGGAAATACTGGTTACGTTTTGTTTTTAGATACTGGGTTCTTAGAGTCCTACCCTGAAATATAATTTACTTTTTCCTCATAATTAATCTCTAAAATATTTTTTCCTTAAACTAAGGGAAACATATCTCAACCATACCTCAATTAAAAAAAAAGAAAGTTAAAAAGTAAGGAAAACAAGCTTTTTGGAAGCAGAATGTAAGTTGGAGATTTCTATTTTTTCCATTGTTCTCTTTAACTAAAGAGGTAAAGCATTTTGAGGGGTAGAGTGGCTAAGAGCCTGGGTGCTGGAGTTAGAGTGCCTGGGTTTAGAACCCCAGTCCCCATTTGTTAGTAGTGTGCCTTTAGGTACTTAACATACCTGTGCCTCAGTTTCTTCATCTGTGCACTGGAGATAATAGTACTTAACAGGATTGTTGTGAGGGTCAGATGAGTTTAGTGTACTGAAGGTGTTTAGGATCATGTCTGGCACCATGGTAAACAATAAGTATTAGTCAGTATTCTTGTTGTTACCTTATGTTATATTATTCAGCTCTTCGTTTTTCCTGTCTTTCTTCCCCCCTCCTTCCTTTAATCCATTTCAGTGCTTATTCTGCTGACTTTTGGCACGCCTGATACAAGCTTTGATAGAGAGGAAGCGGAACTAGTTATCTAAAATGAGAATTTTGATTATTCCCAGATTTTTTCTCATGTTCTCTTTTACTTTTAACCATGGAGTATTAGTTTGACTACATTTTATCTGCTCCTTGTTTGTCTTTTCTGTTGTAAATGGGGTTTTGAGTACACAGTAGTGGGAGGTTCCCTAACCATTTCAGTTTAGGGAGAGCTGTATTTGTGACCTTGCTGAATTTGTGCATTCTTTCCCTTTACTCAGGATGTTTGATGTAGGTGGCCAAAGATCAGAACGAAAAAAGTGGATTCACTGTTTTGAGGGAGTGACAGCAATTATCTTCTGTGTGGCCCTCAGTGATTATGACCTTGTTCTGGCTGAGGATGAGGAGATGGTATGTTGGATCTTCTGGTAAAAAGCCTGTTTAATGCAGCTGGGAAGTGGAAAATAACTTTTAGGAAGATTTTGTGTATCCATTGGCTCATTGAACCAAATCTTGATTCCTTAATTTTTTCCCCTGTGAGATTAGACTTTTAAAATATTGATCTGTGCCCTACTAATTCTTAAGAGATAGGACAGTGCATTGAGTATGTGGGCAGGATTAAGTCCTCTTGTTAGCCAGTCTTCTTCCCACCTCCCAACCTCCAAGAATTATGAAAATGAGGACTGACTTAGCTTTTGTGCTATCAGTGTCTAGCTTATTTCCACGCGTGCCATTCAGTGCTTCTAAAACTTGTTGGTCTGTTTTTTTCATTAACAGTTCATCCACTTTTACTTTTTACTATTGACACCCCTTTTTTCCCCCTCAGAACCGAATGCATGAAAGCATGAAACTGTTTGACAGCATTTGTAACAACAAATGGTTTACAGACACTTCAATCATTCTCTTCCTCAACAAGAAAGACCTTTTTGAGGAAAAAATAAAGAGGAGTCCATTAACTATCTGTTATCCAGAATACACGGGTAAGGAATCATGAACGATTTTGTTTGAGGTACACATCGGAGATCAACACTTCGGTGACATTCCTACACCTGCCTTTTATTTTGAACGATGCGTGTATATCCTTATGGAGAGTGTTCACTGGTAGTGGTATTAACATTAAGCATGTGATTAAGACCCCTTAAGCCTAAAGTGCTATCCCAGACATAATCGAGTTTACTGTGTTTATTTTGTATTTCTATCCTCATTTTTTGAGGAAAAGAGAGAAAGATAAAATCAAAATTTGGTGTATGTATGTTCAAAAAAATACAAGGATAAGGTGCAGTCACTGCACTTAAGACACAGTGGTTGTAGAGAGAGGGACACACACATAAAGAATTTCATTATAGTAGGAAATGTTCACTAACAGAAGAAGGGGATACTGCTGTGGGTTCAGTGTCCTCTTTTTTCTAGAGGAAATGACACTTGGAGTGATAATGAGAGGACGAATTAGAAATCACCAGGCAAAAAGAGGATTAAAAGCATTTTGGGAGGAAGGAATAGCATATATGAAAATGACATGAGGATGCCTGGGTGGCTCAGTCAGTTGAGTGTCCAACTCTTGATTTCAGCTCAGTTCTTGATCTCAGGGTCATGAGTTCAGGCCCCGCATTTATTTAAAAAAAAAAAAAAGATTGTAAAAAAAAAAAAATGACATATTAGGTTTTGGAACCTAGAAGGAATTTGGTATTGCCAGAGCTTAACGTGGTGGGAAGGAGTCATTGGAGTGATGGGCAGGGATGTTCATGGAGGGCCTTGTATCTGATGCTGAGATAGTGGGGAGCTATTGAAGGATTTTGATTGGGGTACATGATGTAGTAGAAACTGTACTTTAGAAAGATAGACAGTAGGGGCGCCTGGGTGGCCTGGGTGGCTCAGTCATTAAGCGTCTGTCTTCGGCTCAGGTCATGATCCCAGGGTCCTGGGATCGAGGCCCGCATCGGGCTCTGTGTTCTGCGGGAAGCCTGCTTCTCCCTCTCCCACTCCCCCTGTTTGTGTTCCCTCTCTCGCTGTGTCTCTCTCTGTCAATAAATAAAATCTTAAAAAACAAAACAAAACATGAATGTACTTAGAACTAGGAAATAGAAAGCTGTCAAGGACCCTAGAAGCACTTCTTTCCCTGTCTCTTTTCTCTCCTGTGTGTATCTTTTTTATTCTCTCTGCTTAACAACTTTCTGTGCTACTCAGTTTATGTGATACAAGATGGCCCTGCCACAGTATCTCTCCTGCATTTAAAAGACCAGGTTAGGGGCACCTGGCTGGCTTAGTCAGTAGAGCATGTGACTCTTGATCTCTGTTGTAAGTTTGAGCCCCACAATGGGTATAGAGATTACTTAGAAATAAACTCTTAAAAAAATCAGGCGTCTGGGTGGCTCACTTGGTTAAGCGTCTGCCTTCGGCTCAGGTCATGATCCCAGGGTGTCCTGGATCGAGCCACACATTGGGCTCCATGCTCAGCGGGAAGCCTGCTTCTTCCTCTCCCACTCCCTCTGTTTGTGTTCTGTCTTTCGCTCTCTCTCTCTGTCAAATAAAAACTTTAAAAAAAAAAATCTTAAAAAATAAAATAAAGACCAGGCTACACTGATACTGGTTGGCTCCAGGTTCTAATTACTAGGAGAGAGATTCTGGCCAAGGTTAAGGCAGGCAAAAATCCTTAGCCTAGTTGGTCAGTCAGTCAGTGAAGGTCAGGGACACAAACATGAATGCCAGGGCTGCACCACTATAACCTTTAGATCAGAGTTGGGTATTTTCAGGGAAGGAGAACTCCTGTTAGCTTGGCAGACACTGGCAAGCTTTCTGTAATAAGGTGAAAGAGTATAGGTAGGGTAAGGGGGTGGGAAGAGTACTACCAGAGTTCTGCCTTGATTGGCTGCTGGCGCTGCGATCTGAAGTGCTATCTAGAAATGTTGGTTTCAGAGAAAGACAATTATCATAGGATCTCACTGATATGAGGAATTTGAGAAACAAGACAGGCTCATAGGGGAAGGGAGGGAAAAATGAAGCAAGACAAAACCAGAGAGGGAGACAAACCATAAGAGACTCTTAATCTCAGGAGTCTCTGAGATTAAGAGTCATCATCTCTCGTGCTGGTCTGCCCACCCTAGTAGGGCCTCTCCGGCCGGCCTGGTCTCTTACTCCCATTCCTCCTGCCTTCAGCCCTACCTGGCCCAGCCCGTACCCCTGTGGGGTGGGGATGCCTGTGGGCCTTGGGTCATGTTCTGCTCCTTTGTGGGACCTGACATTTTTCACCTCTTTGCTATTAAAGTAATAAACCAAAAAAAAGGACCTGAAGCCTCTTGGATGTGGCCTGAGATGCAGGGAGAGGTGCCTGGGACTCGGGCAGGCCTCTCACTGTGACCACTGACCCCAGCTCACTTCCCTTCCATCAGGCTCGGCATGGGAGTTCAGGGGCCGCAGGCACTGCAGCTCCCCCGGGGCAGGAGACTCCAGGGTTGCTGGAGTGGAGGGGGGTGGGAGGGATGGGGTGGCTGGTGATGGACATTGGGGAGGGTATGTGCTATGGTGAGTGCTGTGAATTGTGTAAGACCGATGAATCACAGACCTGTACCCCTGAAACAAATAATACACTATATGTTAATTAAAAGAAAGAAAGAAAGAAATGTTGATTTTTGAAGCATCTGTGAAACATCCAGATGGAGGTATCTAAAAGGAAGATACATATGTGGCCTTGGAGCTTTGTGAGAGATTGGGGGTTAGATGTATTGATTTGAGATCATGTATAAATACAATATGGAAATGGATGAGATGATGTGGGGTGATGTTATAGAATGAGGACAGAAAAGACCATGGATAGAATGAGAGAGAGAATACCAGACTCTATTGGCAGGAGAGAAAGAAAGGTTTATATTGGATACGAAAAGAATAACCAGGAGAGCCAAAGTATCAAAAAACTAAGAAATTTGGAAGTGTGAGGGGTGGTCAGTGATGTTGTGTGCAGACAAAGTAAGCTACACATTGAAAAATGGCCTCTGGAGTTAGCAGTCCAGGAGATCATGAGTGTTATTGAGAGCATTGTCAGTGAGAGCAGAGCCAGGGCAGTGAGTTACTGAGTGGGAAGTAGAGAAATCAAGACAGGTGTAGCCTACTCTTGAGCAGCTTGGATTACAGGGAAGAGATTTAAGAATATTCACTGGCTTAGTGGTAAGATTTTATAGCAAAAGAGAAGTTGTAAAAAGTGGATATAATTGATGGAGCAAGATTTGTAAGCAGATGGAATTGCATACAATGGAATATTATTCAGCCATAAAAAGGAACGAAGTACTGACACGTGCTCCTACTGTATGAACCTCATAAATATCATGCCAAGTGAAAGAAGCCAAACACAAAAGGTCACGTGTGTGTGATTGCTTTTATATTATATACCCAAAATAGGCAAATCCATAGAGACAGAGAGCAGGCTGGTCGGTGGTTACCAACCAGGAGAGGTGGCGGGAGGGGGGTGGTCAGAATGGGGGGAATGAGGAATGATTACTTAATGGGAATGGGGTGTTCTTCTGGGTTGGTGAAAAATTTTGAAACTAGAGAGAAGTGGTGTTTGCATAACATTGTGAATGTACTAAATGCCACTGTATTATACACATTAAAATGTCTTATTGTATGTTATATAAATTTCACCTCAACTTAAACTCCTCTTCTTAGAGGAGTTAAATTTTGAAACTGGAAGGAAGACTTCTCTAAGACCAAAGGTACAAATATGTGGTACAAAAGGTGGTAGGCTCAGGAGTTGAGATGTAGTAAGCACCCTGGTCTTTGTTTTCCAGGGAAGTTGGAAATGTGGCCAGGATTGGGAATGGTGAGTTCATAGAAAGTAGCCAGGTTTTAAAGTGGAGAGAAAGCTTACTTAGGTAAAAGGATTGACAGTGTTCTCACTGGGAATCTTCCACATAGCAAAGAGCTCTCAATGTCGTATCTTTTTTGGGGGGGTGGGGGACGACCTTCCAAGCCATTGACTTCATTCTTCTTTTAAGAAGTCTCACATCTGGGGCGCCTGGGTGGCTCAGTCCTTAAGCATCTGCCTTTGGCTCAGGTCATGATCCCCGGGTCCTGGAATCAAGCCCCGCATTGGGCTTTGTGTTTGGCAGGAAGCCTGCTTCTCCCTCTCCCACTCCCCCTGCTTGTGTTCCCTCTCTCGCTGTGTCTCTCTGTGTCAAATAAATAAAATCTTAAAAAAGTCTCACAGTCTTCATTGCACAAGTGTCAGTATTTGTTCCTACCAGGCACAATTCTCTTCTCAGTGCTCTCTCTCCTTGAATTTACAGAAGTTCTGCCGATCTCAAAAAACCTATTTCAAGCACCTACCAAGCTCTCTTCCTTGATTTCTCTTAGTAGTCTGTTTAAATCACATTCCTTTCTTTCTTAAGCTTTTCTTTGTTTAGTCTCTTTTTAAACAATTGGTATTTGTTGTCATGCTTAATGTCACTTAATTTACAGATGTTACTTGGTGAAAACAGCCTCTAGTTTACAGGAAAAGTCTTGAGTTTTCTTTGTTGAGGTTTCCTGGTTCTGTAGTCAATTTCTAGGGCTATTCTGAAGGCTCACAGGTAGAGGAGAAGGTGTAGGAAGCTTGTGGTTTAGAGTGTTAATTACAAATGTTGAAAATAAGGTTTACTTTTGAGACACCCCACTTTTAAAAAATAATAGCTTTGGGGCACATGGGTGGCTCAGTCGGTTAATCGGCTGCCTTCGGCTCAGGTTATGATCCCAGGGTCCTGGGATTGAGCCCCATGTCAGGGTACCTGCTCTGTGGTTAGTCTGCTTCTCCCTCTTCTTCTGCCTGCTGTTCTGCCTACTTGTGCTTGCTCTCTCTCTGTCAAATAAATAAATAAAATCTTTAAAAAAAAATAGCTTTATTGAGATGTAATTTATATGTCACAAAAACACATTTATTTTTATAAAAACACATTTTAAAGTGTGTAATTCAGGCCCCTTTCCCTTTTACATGTACTTGTTTACCTTTTAATTATAAGGCTCTGAAGTAAGCCCCCTTAAAATTGATACGCTTTTGAAAAGAAGCATGATAAACTCTTGAATTGTTTATTTCAAGATCACTCCAAGGAGCACAGACTCTGACCTTTTAAACAGTTGTGTTCTAGCAATGCATCTTCCTACTTCTCTAGTTTCCTTTTACACATTCTAGGTTTTTCAGCTGAAAAACCAAAATGAAAGGAGAAAAAGAAAAAGTTTTGTTTCCCTAGACCTTTTTCTGTGATGATTTTGTTTTATTTAGAGTCTGCTCTCAAGAAAAATCTAATGATTATAGAAAAACTTAATGATTATAGAAATAAGTCTGTCTTATATTCCTTTGGGTTATATTCCCTGTCTTCATAAGTAAATGGTGATGGCCTGACTTAGTTGAATTCAGGCAGCTTTTATGATTCGAACTGAGAATATTGGGTGTCTGCTTCAGGTTCCAATACATATGAAGAAGCAGCTGCTTATATTCAGTGCCAGTTTGAAGATCTGAACAGAAGAAAAGATACCAAGGAGATCTATACCCACTTCACCTGTGCCACAGACACCAAGAATGTGCAGTTTGTTTTTGATGCTGTTACAGATGTCATCATTAAAAACAACTTAAAGGAATGTGGACTTTACTGAAGAGGGTTGGATGTTAATAAAAGGTAAAAACTTCAGACAATTTAGTTCTAGTGCTGTAGTGATATCTCTTGACTTTGTAAACTTTTCTAATTAAGAATGTTCTTCTTTTCTAGTTATTACAGTGTGGAGTGTTGAGACCAGACTTCTTTTGCTGTCTCATTGGGCAGCCCCAAGCATGAACGGGACCAGGGAATGGCAGCAGCATGCAGAATCTTAGCACTCTTTAGCACAATCTTCTGTATTAGGGAACTCTTAATTGACACGAGATGCTAAAGTCAGACATTGGAATTGGAACAGCTGTAAAGTATGATTCGATCATCAAGACATCACTTGGATTTCATAATCTCAAACGTTTAGGGCCGATGTGAAGTTGAGGTGCTGCATTCCAGAACTTTAATATGTAGCTTACTTTTTTCCTTCTTAACAAACCACCAGTAGTTCATTTTTAAACTTTTTTTTTCGTCAAGAGAATAACATGACTAAATTTTATTTCTTTGTTTGCAAAAGAATCTTTATTAAAACACAGTCTTAACTATGCACATGATGTGGCCAGATCATCTTGAAAATTTTCCTCTTAGTAGGAACTCTTTGTTTTTAACTTTTGGTATGGTCAGAACATAATACTTCCATAATTACTCAATTCTTTATGGTTATTGGGGCTATGATTATAGCTTTTTTGGATGAAATTTATGTTACTCTCCTGTCCAAAGTACCATTATGGTTTCTAAATGGTAATGACATTGGAGAGTTCTGTGATAAGATTCTAGCTCTCTAACTTTTGTTTAAGCTTACGGTTTAGGTTAATCTGGTTTGTGCTGATTACCAAATTACTAGGTAAATGCTGATGTAGTATGTAAAGTTAGCTTCTTGGATACAGACACACCCAGGGCAGCTGTCGATTAGAAATGCAAATTGCTAAATTCCAAACAGAAACAGTGACTTTGCTGCTACAGATCTTCTAAATTGACCCCTTTGGTTCTTGCTTGTTTGTCTCAGTCATAGGGAGTTCTGTAAAAGATGCCCCTTGTTTTCCATCTCCATGGCCTTTTCTGTTGGGAAACATCTAAAGTGTATTAACAATGCATGCTTTTACTTTGTAAATGTGGTGCCAAATCCCTGTTTGCCATTGTTTTTATTGTAGCAATGTTAATTGTAGTAATCCTTAGTCAGTACCTTCTTTTGCCGAAACTATTGCATTTTGGGACTTTTTCCACTATGTTGTGTGTACAGATTTTAATCTGTTATAGTTGGCAGCAGTATTAAAATGGTGAGTAAAGAGTCCAGGTTTGTTCCTGTTTGTAACTAGACCTTTCTGGAAATATTTTGTTCTGTTTCTTTTTGTCCCTGCTGAATGTGCTTTGGCCTTTGTCTGAGAATGGGTTCAGGTAGAGGGTTCCCTGAAGGGCTAGTCTTTTGGTGTAATGGTATTGTTGAATCTTGGCCTGACTGAGGGTCTTATGTCCTATCTGTGTAAGTGACATGCAGTCATAATTCATTTTCCAGGTTTACATTTTGGTTTTGTGGAGAGCTTTATTCACCTCAGCCTGCAGTCCTTTTGTATAATGTACAGCAAATGTCCTTAAATACTGAATGGGCCTTTGGGGGAAGGCAGATGAAGAGAATGCATTTTGAGCATTCCAAATCAGCAGTTTGAGCAGTGCCTTTTGGGGTCCAGTCTTTTTGGATTGGATTCTGTGTCATCTTTTGATGTAACCTTTTACTAGTTTAAAACAAAACAAAAAGGTTGGTGGTCATCAAAGCTGGTTCAGAAAGCAAGCCACAGCAGTTCAGTGCCTTTATTGGAATTTTTTTTTTCTTATTCTTTTTGGAAAAGTATAACTATGCAGATGGTATAACTGTTATTGTCTAAACAGTTGTTTTTTTTTTAGGGTTGGGAAAACTGGATCTAAAAGAAAATGATCAGCTTCAATTGGTGATTAACTCAATGCCCACATAAGTTGATAGTTCTTGTTCCTTTTGAATATATCTTTTCCTTACTGTATTCTGTGATATAGGATCATCTGGAAATGAGAACTGGTGGAATATTGTTTTAACTGTAGTCTTTCTATAGTCGGGGCTAATGGGATGGTATTGTTGATAATCCAAAATAACAAATAATCTAAGTAAGTTAATTATACTTGGAAATGCACTTTGTATTTTCATTTGAATACGTCTGTCTGTTAGGTTCATTTTTTAGCTTTTCTGTTAATGAAAAATAGTAGTTCTCCACTTTTCTGCCTTTATACCATATACCTTTGTTCTATATTTACATGAAGATCTCACCCCCTACCCCACCATTCCATGTAACTTATTTAAATGCACATTCCTTGAGGACACAGGGACACAATTCAAGTCAGAGGTTTTCAAGTATGCCTTAAGTCAAAATCACCAGGATCCATCTCAGCAATTAACTCTTGGCCGGTGGGCTAGTGATCTGTAATTTTATAAAAGGTGATTCTGATCATCAGCTTTGCGAATCCCTGTTGTATTTTGAAATAAAAGATCTTTTTTCATAGCAGAGCCAGAGTGTGGGGGTGAAACATCATGTGTATTAGCCTGGAGAAAAAGGATTGATATTTGTAATCAAAGAAACTAAAAGTTGCCTTGTATCTTTTCTGCAGAGAATGCTGGAGGTTTGTGATGGACCACATTTCAGTATTCATGTGGCCAGGCCTTGGACCATCTAAGAAACCAGCACATATAAGAAAATTAACTTTAATGAATAAAGAACAGTAAATAGACCCTAGTAGGAAGGACTACAACAATAGCTTTATTTTGATGACAGTCACATCTTCACCTGATTAAAACCTTGGGCTGTAAAAAAATGCCATTCATTAGGCTCTATGTAAAGAGGAGGTATTCTTGATGGCCATTCTTCCCCAATCATATAATTCAGACTTGCGAAAGATTTCACCTCCTGGCATGAAAATTCCAAGAAGTTTTACAGTTATTCAAAGTGGATCTTGGGATGACATTTCATCTAGGATGGTTTGAATTCTAAATCTCTATCTCTAGTTCAGTGTATCATTTTATTATTTCCAGTGATGAATTGTTATTTTTTTTAAAAGGTGCTGCATTCTAAGAATAGATGGACCAAATTTTAAAAACTATCTTCTTGCTTTGTTTCTTATTCTCTTACGTGTTCTATTGTGTTTTATTACATGCACATTAGAGTATTTAAAAATAACTGCTGGTTCTTCTAATTCATTTGCCCACCTTATATTCTTATATTTTGGCCACTGTTCTCTGATTTGTAGCTGTAACTTTCTTTGGACATTGCTTACCTAGCCTGACTAGTTACTTCATGTATGTGTACATTTGTTTAGCCTTCTGGAGCGTCCTGTTGCAGAACTGGTTGCTGTATTGGCAGTTACATAAAAGGTAAAGTTAGTCTTTCCCTCCATTTAAAAACCTACCTTTGGTTGATCTTTTTTCCCCTTCCAGATGTTCAAAAAACCACAGTCCTCTACGTATTTAAACATACCTAAAACAGCACTAATTTTCTTCACTCTTACTGCTTGTGAAATCCTTCATATCTTATACTGGCTTTAAAAACAAAGTTATTTCAGTTTCCCAGTACCACCAGGTCATTTTTGTGTTCTTCAGGCTTCATAGTACAAGTCAGAGATCTGACCTAGACCAGCCACAGCTCTCCACATAGTTTTATGGCTGTCTAACCACAAGAGCACACCAGGCTGCTTCGAGGCCTGAAATTGAAAGTTGGTCTTGCTGTCAACCCTCCGGAAGTAAAAGATTTAGGTGAGGTGAGGCACTGGGGAACAAACTTTCTGGATGGTCAGGATCTTTGTTCCTTTACCTTTGTTTAGTTTTTAACTCCCCCCCGCCCCCATTTTCTCATAACTTGTATGAGTTACTTCTGCTAGGACTCCAGAACAAGTCAGGACAGGACAGTTTTTTTTCTGATACTATGTCAGGCTTACATACCTGGCTTGACTCAAGTCTTCTTAGGAATGAAAGATAATACAGAAGGTTATAATAGCAGTAGATACCTGAGGTGCATGATTAACATGCAGATTCCCTGGCTAAACTCTACTAAATTGAGATGTTGGAGACAGGTCCTGAGAACATGTATTTTTAAATAAACTCCTGTGTGGTTCTCATGAAGCTAACATGGGCCAACATTTGTGGACAACTGAATAGGACCTTATGTTAAAGATCAACAGAAATGGGGTCCCTGGGTGGCTCAGTCACTTAAGCATCAGACTCTCGGTTTCAGCTCAGGTTATGGCCTCAGGGTTGAGAGATCAAGCCCGGCTCAGAGTCTGCTTGAGATTTTCTCTCCCTTCCTTTCCTCCTTCCCTCCTTCCCTCTCTCCCTCCCTCTCTCCCCCCCAAAAACAAACAAATAAATCTTTTTTTAAAAAGATCAACATAAATAGTAGACATAGAACCTTAAAAGTCACTAGTAAACGATTGAGGTATTTTTTATTTGCCAATAAATAAGCACCTTTTGTACATGACTTAGAGTGTCTTTCACCAAAAAAATTAGTAAGAGAACTGTTTAGTCAAAGAACATTCCTACACTTTTGATACAGAGTATTTAGTTTTTATACAAAATTAAGACAAAACAAGAAACTTGGAGTTTCCAGACATTTGTTTCATTTGTGTTACTGCATTTATTCAGTGAAAATTGAAAGAAACATCAAAGATAAAATCCCATGATAGAGGTCTAGCTATATATATGTAATAACATGAATATGCATTTACCGTTGGTGGATAAAGAGCAAAGCTAGCTAGCTCTAAATTATAGACTGGAAAGTCTTTTTGAGACAAGGCTGGGGAAGGGGTAGAGAAGGGGAATGATTGAGGAGTCAAATAGAAAAGTCTTTGTATGCTTGCTGCTAATGTTTCCCTGAAATCTAGTGGGAATCAACAAGGTAGCAGAAATAATCCAGTATTAGTAAATACGCTGCTGGGATACACCATCTCAATGTATTAGCATCCAGATGTAAGATAACTTTGACAGGTGGAATATTAAATTCTGTAAAGTGTGGTTTATCTTTCTCCTATCCTCTACTACCGCCCCCCACTCCTGCCCCCATATTCCTTATCATCCAAACATTTTTACCTAGAGGCTTATTTAAATGTAAGTTTCCCAGCAGTCCTAACAAATCACAAGAAATTAACTGTTCTTTTTAACTCTTCATTTTTGCTCACGGAGGATAAAGATCCTGAGACCTCTCAGAATCTTATTGAGAGAGCTGTTTGTCACACCCAGTTCTGGTTTTTTCCCGCCTCCAACCACCTATGAAATCTTTCTCTTAAATCCTCATCTGTTACCTAAAGGTAGACTAAGTTATTCCTTCCAGCTATGATGTACTATGGTTGTGATCCAATTGAAATAACATATTTAAAAGTGCTTTGTAAATACTCTTTACAATA
This sequence comes from Callorhinus ursinus, assembly GCF_003265705.2. Lineage (NCBI taxonomy): Eukaryota > Metazoa > Chordata > Mammalia > Carnivora > Otariidae > Callorhinus > Callorhinus ursinus. Next base: position 9,670,786 of record NW_027397071.1, on the reverse strand, counting down.
CTCCAGATGATACTGTACTGCAAAACAAGTCATCTTTTAAGACCATACCAACGGATGTATTCATTGTAGCCGGCTGTCTTCTCAGCATCACTGTGCCATACTCATTTTGAACGCCTGAGATGAAGTTCAACTATAAATGGCTCTGCAATTTGTCAAGCCGGGTGAAAAGAAGGGTCTTTGCTTTGTTTTGTGTTTAAATCCAGTTCTTTATTTCTGTTAATACTAGTGCTTGCTTTTTCGTGGCCAAAAGGCAGAAACTCTGCACTGTGTCTTTTGGACCTCACAGGAATGTCTTCATGCTTTTACCTAGCAGGAACACCAGAGGCTGAGGCACACTTGCAGTCCCTGGGCCGACACTGAAGTCCATCTGGAATCTGTGCTCCGGGGGCTGTGCCGGGTAGAGAGGGCAGTGGGAGGTAAGAGCTCTTCACCCTTCACCACCTTCTCCACCCAGCATGGCCAGCACACTTTGGTCTACGGCACATCTCCAATGATAGAGTGGGTTTTGAATGCTGTTATTTCTTACCTTGGGGATGGGGCTACCCGGATTTGGACTATATGGGGTATATGTAAGTGAACTTTTTATCACAGTAGGAACTGTTACAAGTAAATGTGTCTCTTACATTGCTTTTAAGACTGAGTTTTTGTGCTGCTTTTACCCACAGAACATAAAAGCACATTTCCAATTACATTGTATTTTTTTCCACTATTTTTTTATTGTGGTAAGCCATACGTAACATAAACTTTACCATCTTACTCATTTTTAAGTACATAGTTCAGTGGTCTGAAGTACATTCACAGTGTGGCACAGCTATCACCACCATCCATCTCCAGAACTTTTTTCACCTTCCCAGACTGCAGCTCTGTACCCATTAAACACTAACTCCCCATTCCCCCTCCTCCCAGCCCCGGTAACCATCACTCTACTTTGTCTTTATAAATTTGACTACCATGATACTTGATATAAGTGAAAAATCATACAATATTTGTCCTTTTGTGTTAATCATAACTGTATTTTTGTAGAAAAAGAAAAGCAGCTGTCATCAGATTCTCAAGAAGTAAAACCTAATTCACATTTGGCTTATTGTCAACAGTGTCCAGTGCACTGTAAGGAAGTTGCATTCAGATCTCTGCCCTCTAAGGGTATGAACAGAAAATTAATTATACCTTCAACAAACAAAGCTATTTATATTTTTGTTTTATGCTAAATTCACAGTCAAATTTGAGGCTGATTTGTATTCAGTTTGGAGAGGATACTGTTAAATATCTATGATTTAGGATGGCATAATTTAAAAATAACCAAAATTTGGTTGGGAATGGGAAGAGCTTAGGGAAATGAGAAAATTGACTTTGACTTTATAGTATATGGTGGGCTTTCAGCAGCATGATAGAACACTGGCTTGGGATTCAGAAGACCTGTTTTGGAGTTCTAGTTCTCCGACATCCTAGCAGTTTGATCTTGATGAAGACATTCCACGTCTCTGGGCCTCAGTTTCTTATCTATAAGTTGCTAGTGAACAGTCCAGTGCCTGGACTATTTTAAAATTCCTTCTAGTTTTATCATTTTAAGAATTAAGATCGCAGTTCATGAAAATAGGGTTGAACTGGTTCTGACCTACCTCGTTACAAAAAAGAATTTCTGATGATGCATAAGATTTAGCACTATGGTGTAAATTTAAAATAAAGCAAAAACAAAAGATAAAGATAGCAGAGTGAGTAGAATACCAGAAGGTAAGACCCACTGGCTCTGTTTTCATGCTAGGACTAGAGGGCTGGTTCTATATGAACATCTATAACCAAGAAGGCTGGGGTGGGCTATTATAGTTTGGCCTATAACCAAGTCCTGCCTGGAGTCAAAGATCAAGGAAAAGATAATAATAGAAGCAAACAATCTGGTACAATTTGTGGGGAGGTTGGGCTGCCCTAATTGAAGATCGAATAAGTGAGATACATTAGATTTGGGACCTGAATAGACAAGATCTTAGCCAAAGTGAGGATTCTTAACCTGGGGCTTCAGGGCTCCAAAGATAGAACTGTATTCCTAGTATGTTGGTTTCCCTTGTAATTCTCTGAATTTTATTTTATGCATTTTTAAATATTCTGAGAAGAGGTCCAGAGGTTTCATCAAACTGTTGGAGGGATCCGTGATACCAAAAAAAAAAGAATCATAATCCCTGTATATTGAGTTAAAACAAATAGGTTAGTGATAGTTGGAATATGCCATTTAGAATGTAGTCCCTGAACAGCTCTTGCATGCATGAAGTCTTGCCCAGGTTTTTCCTTTGGTGAAGTTTTTTAATCAGCAATAGAGTACTTTCCCTTATTTTTCTGGTAATTGTCTCAAGTTGATTTCTTTTCATGGAATCAGACTATTAAATGAATCCAATTTTAACAGCTGCAAATTTATTCTTCAATGTATTTCAAGCTCATATGGCTCTCTAGTATCAATATTGCTAGTAGCAGCCTAAGTGTGAATATGTGTTTCTGGCAAGGAGCAGATTTTCATTTTAATTGACACTTTCTTTTATATACTAAATCTTGGATGCCAAGAGCTTTCCTCACTGGTAGTTGTAAATGCTAAATCTGTACTTGACTTCACCACCTCCTGTCAAGATAAATGCAAGCTTCGTTTCCCCTCAGAGGAGTTCAAAGAAATAATTTACTTGTTGTCCTGTATGGGGAGATACTGTTTTCAGCCAGGCATCACATGGATTCAACTGCAGAGATTTTCAGTGCCTAAAGCAAGATCAGCTGCCTTTTTTTGCTCTGAAACGTAGCAGTTGAAATGGGAATTTTAGCCTTGCTTACCTACTCTAAATTCTGTGATTGAGGGACGCCTGGCTGGCTCAGTCGATAGAGTGTGCAGCTCTTGATCTCAGGGCTGTGAGTTCGAGCCCCACGTTGGGTGTAGAGATTGCTTAAATAAATACACTTACAAAAAAAAAAATTCTGTGATCAAGAAGTGGTAGCAATAAAATCATTAATACTCTAAGTGGGAGTGTGTTGAATTCTTCCAAGTTTATTCAGAAAGTGTCTTGTATACCTGAGCAGCACCTGGGAGGCTCAGTCGGTTAAGCGTCTGACTCTTGATCTCAGCTCAGGTTTCGATCTCAGGGTTGTGAGTTCAAGCCCCACATTGGGCTCCACGCTGGGCATGGAGCCTACTTTAAAAAAAGTGTCTTTTATACCTGAGACAGTTACTTACAGAGAGATGGCAGTTGGGCAGCTTGCAGAGGGATAGTCTGTTTAATAAAGATGATCGGTTTTGGACATGTACCTTAGAAACTTACATCTCCAATCCAGTGATTCAGATCTCTGAGCTAAGGTACAGAGAGTCTGTTTGTAAAAAATGGTGGTAGGTTTATTGAGGTCTTGTTTTTAATTGTTTATTTTGCAGAACGTAGGGAAGGTTTGCTGCTTTCCTTGGATAGTTCGTCTAAATATTTTGTCTTGAATTTCCTAAGTGGCTGCTTTTATATAGGATTTCTTTCTGTGACTCTAACCACACAGCTTTTATGCTCCTTCCCTTCAGTTTATGTTTGTGATCATTAGAATAACCCTGTGAAGTAGTAGGGAAGTTATCTTTACTTTATAGATGAGTGACTCAAGGCTCAGAGGATGAAATACTTACACCTTGTAGTAAGTTAAAGAACCAGTGCTGGCACCTAGGTCTTCTGACTCCTGGCCTTATGCTCTTTAAACTGCACTAGCTATCCCACTTTGAAAAGAACATACGGGAGACAGTTGCAATCATGTATAAGTCCATCTCTAAAGAGAATGAATTCACTCTTCATGCCATGGTATATTGATCTATGCTTTTCTGCTTGAAATTAGCCGGATTCCAAGCCTGGTTATGGGATGTGTACATGAAGAGTGATGAGAATTAAAAGAGCCCACAGTCCTTGAGATTTTCTTTGATGATAATATCTGTAACTGCATCAAATACAAATTTGACATTCTGTGTGTCTGTAGCACAGGTCATGTGACTGTAGATTTCTTTGACATCTTTTCGCATGTTGAGGTCAAGGAATTGACTCTTGATGTAATTCCCTGCATCTTCATAAGAGTTGTTTCCTGGTTTCCCAGAAAAAATAGTGAAGAAGTGGCATAAGTGAACCCTTCTTAGCTGCTCACTTACTTTTTACGTGACCAATTTGATCCTCAAAATGTGTTGGACAGCTGCAGTTGGGGGCCTGTTTTTAGAGGGAGGGTCCTCTCCTTTATTGTACTCCAGTGTTTATCACTTTAGTTGAACAAGGAAAGTGAGGAGAGGGATCTCTGTGTCTCCACCCTTGATTTCTGGTAGGTATAATTTGAACATTCTGTGGCTCTCCTGCATCTAACATCTGTTCTGTTCCAGGGACATCTGAATTTAAACCTATGACTGAATACCCAAGTTTCTCAGATTAGACATCCAAGTATCAGTTGGACATCACAAAGCTCATAAGAGTAACTGAGTATTAAAGGGGTAAGGGATCATCAAACCCAGCAAAGCAAAGGCGTTACACTTAGTACTCCTTAAAGACAGGTTCCTTCATGTCTCCTTGGTATAGGAAATGAGGCAATCACCAGTCATTACCAAGAAATCATTACCATTGTCTCCAGCCCTTGACACTTACCATCATACTCTGGAAAACAAATGCTGAGATGGACTTTCTTGATTTTTTCCTCAAAGAGGTCCTTCTTGTTGAGAAAGAGGACAATGGAAGTAGCCGCAAAGAACTTGTGGTTACATATGCTGTTGAAGAGGTGCAATGACTCATGCATACGATTCTAGGAGGAGGAAACACCATCAGAGATTTCAGATTGAGCTGATGGGGTATTGTCTACTTCCTGTTCTTGTTCCCCTTGGAGAGACTAGTGCTCCGAATGTAAGAGGAACAGCATATCTCCACTTGGTGTGGTGGGATAGAGCCCAAGAGATACAGCTGCCCTTCTAATCTTCGTTCTGCCATAGCTGTGTGACTTGGGGCAGATTACTGAGGTTTTCTGAGTTTCCTTTTCCCTATCTCATAGGGTCATTATGGAAGTTCGATGGGATCATGTATGTAGGGTCCCTGAGAGTGGCTGGCGTATAGGTGTACAATAAATGTTATGCCGATCTTGGGCTGCCAGGGCACTGCGAGGGACTTCGATGCCTGTAAGTGCTGCTGATACACGGTTGAAACTAAGCCTGAGTTATCATGTGCCCCTTTGTGTCTCCAGGATGATGGTTTTTTTTTTTTTTCCCCAGGATGATTTTGCTAGGCTTCTGTTACAGAGTCCTGGATCTCAGTTTGGGAGGGAACATAATAGGGATTATTGCCTTGGTGTCAAATGGTGAGGGCTAGAGAATTTCTCAGTGCCACACCACAAGCACTTCTGCTTTATTTCCTCCTCTGATTGCCACTTTGAGTGAGAAGTGGTGCTATGTATCTGCGGAATCTAGATGTCACCAATTCCCCAGACCAGCCTGTTTTCAGGGAGTGGGCCTTTAGGATTTGAAGTATGCTGTTAGCTCACTTGGGCTGAATCTTTTCATCTAATGAAGAAAGAAAACAAATCTACTTTTTGTGGCCCTTTGTCATTGCTAATACTCCTGCAGAACCCCTTAAAACCTCATAGACTTCAGGGTTAAAGATGGAAGAGATCTTGAAAATGAATTTGCATAGAAGATACAGAGCTCTCATGTGAACTTAAACTACTAAGGAGAAGGGAGAAGAACTGGAGCAAGGGATGGGAATGTAGGAGCTTTGTCTGATATCAGTAAGCTTTGGGCCTCCATTAGCATTTTCCATGCGGTGATATCCTGTGTCTCAAACTCCAAAGGTAACTGGCTGGGCCAACCCTGGGCCTGCAGAGCTCCTGTTAAACTCTGCAGGCTCAAGAGATTCACCCTCAGGTAGTCTTCCACCTGCCAATTTCAGTGGCATTTGAGAAAGCTCGTTTGCCAGTCTCTCCTTAGTCCTGTTGACGGTACATATTTAGGCTTCCAAGTGAGGTTAGTAGTCCAACCCCTCTATCATGTTGCACAAAGATACACATCATACATTGTTTTTCTGCTCTATCATTTTTACCTCCTATCCTTTATTTCCATAGGCAGCCTGGGAAAGTCCAAAGTGTAACTCCTGTGCTTTACAAACCCAATTGTGATCCCTTGTCTCTTTAATACTCAATTCCTCTTGTGAGCTATGTGATGTCCAAGTGCTTCTTGGATTTCTGATCTGAGACCAAGCTCACTCCCAGTAAATCTGGAGCTCTAAAGTGCTAACCTGGAGCTTGTAAAAGAGGAGATTTTTCTAGAATTAGTTGCCAGAGACATTGATTTGGCTGTTAGAGGACTGCTAGGCTGTCTTGAAATCACCCAAATTGAAGAATTGGTGACACAGCTTAGAGGAAGGGTCACAGGGCAACTATCAAAGCTCTTGGTGCAAAGGCCACTTACCACTTCGTCATCCTCCACTAGCACCATGTCATAGGCACTGAGGGCCGCACAGAAAATGATGCAGGTGACTCCCTCAAAGCAGTGGATCCACTTCTTTCTCTCCGATCTTTGCCCTCCCACATCAAACATCCTGAGGGGAAAAAACAGCACATGCACTTGGTGTTTACCCCAGAGAGGTGGCTACTTTGGGCCCAGTTGGCAGGGAGATGGGTAAGGGGGAGAAGTAGGGTAGTCATTCAGATGGGACTTTAGTGAAGCATGCCCTTGCCCTTTTTTGGTATCTGAGGTGTACTCAGGGAACCATGTGTGTATCTGTGGTGCCCCAGGGAACTGTATACTCACCTGAAGTTCAAGTCCTTGACTGAAAACTTGGTCTCAATGATGCCTGTGGTTTTGACTCTGGATCGAAGCACATCTTGCTCATTAGGGAGGTAGTCAGGGGCTGTAATCCGGTCTAATTGGTTCAGGTAGCTAGAGAAAAAAGCTTGGAATTGACATTAAACTTTCCATAGCCAAGGCCAAGAAAGGTAAAGGGTCTTACCCAAAGTTCTACAACTAACTTAGAACCAGGACTAGAATCCATATTGTTAAACCTAGGGTTCTTTCCTCCAAACCCTCATGTGCCCCTACAAAAGGGAGTGTGGGATGGGTTGAGAGGCATGCCCAGTTGAGGTAGGGGTTCCGTGCCGTTTAAATCAAGTCAGATAACTTTTCTTTAAGGTTTGCCTGACTGCAAGGTTTTCTAGACCCTTCAGTGAGATTTGGTGGTTTAAATGGGTGCCAAAAGTTCCATCAAGATGCAGGAGTAGACTATAAGAGACTAAAGAGACATTCAGAGATGTGAATCGGTGCATTGCATGGGACCTTATTTATATTCTGAATCAAGTTGGGGAGCAAACATTTGAGATAACTGGGGAAACTTAAATGAGCACTGGCTTGGAAATTTGATGACATTAAGGAATTAGTAAATATTTAGGTGTGACAATTAGATTATTCCTTTTTTTAAAAAAAACCTTTTTCTTTTTCTTTTTTTTTTTTTTTGAGCTGTAATGATAGACTATGTGGAACTCCCTTTAAAATAATCCAGTAGGAGATGGAGGTACAATGAAACAAGAGTGGCCGTGAGTTAACAGTTGAAGCGAGGTATTATTCTGCTTTTGTATATGTTTGACAGTTATTATAAAAAAATTTAAAAAGGAGGAAGGCAGATATGAAGTGAGATGACAGAAGAAGGGAAGGAAAATTAACAAGTGCTTACTGTCTACCGGGCATTTGCACATTGAAATTCTCATTTAACCTCATACACCTTCCAAGTTTCATATCCCATTTTACAGATGAAGGAAAAACTGAGAAGAGTTAAATGACTGGGTCCAAGGTCAAGAGACCTTGTGGTATACTGTAAAAAAGCCTTCAACTTTGTGGTCAAATAGATCTGGATTCAAATCCAGCCTTTGCCATTTATCTATATGACTTTGGGTAAGTTAATTAACTTCTCTGAACCTCAGTTTTTCATCTATAAATGGGACTAATACAAAGTACTCTGTACCCAAAGGCTTACTGTGCAGATCAAATGTGACGGTATACGTCATGCACCCGGCAGTGCCTGGGCCTTGGTGAGTCAGTGCTCGCGGAGGGTAAATGAGAACTATGTTACAGAACTAGGTGGCAGAACAGGGATTAAATCCAGCTGTGTCTGACTGCAAAGTTTATGCCCATCCATGATAGATTGCATGCCATTAGAGGTATAATTGATGTGTACCTTATCATTTTGGAACCAGCTTTGAAAGTTGGTTCTTTTTAATCCCTGACCAACTTCCTTTGGTTTGCCCTGGAAGTTTCTGTGTCCCATGCCTGGCACTCCGACATAAGATGCTATTTATGGGTGAAGGAGGTGTTCACTTCAGGTTAGTGGCCTAAGTAGAGCCTAGGTGACATTAATGTTACCCGCTAGAAAATTCCACCCTAGAAAGGCCATCGTGAATAAAGTTCCACCTGGGAGAGCATGTGGGAGAACTGCAGGTGTGTCTTTATGTTCATGGTTCTGAAAGGAGAGGCTATGTGTATGAATTGATGAAGAGGACAGCGGTCTGAGGGCTACTAAACAGAGCATCTTTGTTTTGAATTTGGGGGGTCTTCAGCTCTCTAGGCTGCAGTGAGCAGGTGTAAAGCAAGAGAGAGTGGTGACCACTACGGCAGCACTGTATCTAAGGGCATCACATCCAAAGCATAGTATTATGAGCACTGCTCAAGCCTGAATGAAACAAGTATCCATGCTGAATTCAGTCCTTGGGACTCTAGCTTTCAGTGCTTGAAATTTTAGGCTAGGTGTGATTTCTCCTGGAAATCCTGGTTGCTTACGCCTCATCCCATCCCTTCCCCAGTCAGAGTCTTACTAAGATGCCGAATCATTGAGCTGGTACTCTGCAGCTCGGTCGAAGCAGGCTTGCACCCCACCATCCTTCCACAACTTCCTGATGACCTCCACCAGCTCGGGAGGCATGGTGCCTTCCTCAGTGGAGTCAGCCAAGTTGTTGAGCTGTCGCCCAGTATCCTGTAAGGCAGAGACCTGGCTGAGAACTGCACAGGAGTAATGGCTTTCCAGGAGGCTCCTGGGAATACTGCTGGAAGGAAACCATTTTGCATTGCTACTAAAGCCCAAGATGGAGACAGCGTCCAGTGAAGATGCTAAGAAAACACCAGTTAATTTTGAGTGTGCTTCGGAGGGTGGCAATTTATCCACTTCCTGGGGTGCCTAGGGGAAAACAGGTTCTAGGGGGCATCCTCTGTGGTGGTTCTATCTTCCAGCCTTCATCCAAGAGGGTACTGCCACAAAATGTGGGTCGTCTGCCACAGGGAAGTTGGAAGTTTAAAGACCAGACTGACCATGAAGTTGACAACACGGAAGACAGTAAACCATCACCTTTGTTCTTTCAGTGATTCAAATCTTGGAAAAGGCCAATACTGGAATGGGGTTTAGCTTATAAAAGGTCCATGGTCAGGGCAAAGACCCCAAGGAGAACAATTTAAATGGTAAAATAAGACAAAAAGGCAGAGGAAGCTGGGAGCAGATTTTTGTAATTTATTTTAAAGGTAGGGATTGCATACTTCTCCAGGACTGAAGTAAAAAAACTGGAAGCTCAGTAGGTGGGATTATAGTTACACGAAACTCTTGACTCGTGTTTCTTCATAGCTTGTTGGCTGCTGTTTCTTTCCGTTAGCCTTTCCTCCCACCCATAACCACATACTGTTAACCACTTACCACACAGCTTGGTTCGGCATAGTCAATACCTAGTGTGGACATGGCCCGGATGATAGCCAGGATGGACTGCAGCACATTCCCATAGATGATGGACTTATACTCCAGGCATTCCTCTGGTGTATAGCCATCCTGATGGATGATCCTGCGAGGAGTAGACATCCAGTCCTCAGTTGGACCTGAGTAACCAGACCTAAGGGATTGGGAATCTGGAAGGATTTAAAGAACTCAGTCTCTATGCCTGTTGCTCTCCCAAAGTGGAGAGTAAGGGGGAAAAGGGCATGCAAATGAGGGGCATTGGGTGGGAATCAGGTTCTTTATATCCTTTACATCTGGGTTCCTTGGGCACAAGGAGCCCTTCATCCTCCATGCCTCTATTGACTCTGCTGACTTCTTCACCCTACCTCAGTCCTCTGGGGTTTTATTCCTACTCACTTCATCTGTTTGACGATAGTGCTCTTTCCTGACTCTCCAGCACCTGCAGGGAGAAATGCTTATGCTTCAGATTTCCACCAGTTTTCCCCAACCCTCCGGTAGATGGCCTGTGAGAAGTCCAAGGTAGGACTTGCTTGGGAGCCTTGTTGGGGGGAACACATAGGGATGATTGCTGCCCTCAATTTCTGCCAGCCATTCAGTCTGGATTTAGAGCAGAATTTTTCATCCTCTGCACTGCTGACGTTTTGGGCTGGAGGATTCTTTTTTTGTGGGGGGGCTGTCTGTCAATGGTAAGGTGTTTAGCAGCATTCCTGGCCTCTACCCACTGGAGGCCAATGGCACTCTTCTCTTGCACTGTGACAACTAAAAATGTCTCTAGACATTTCCCAGTGTCCGGGGGAGGTGGAGGGAGTGGTGGCAAAATCTCATTGAGCACCACTGATAGATTCAGGGGAATTCCTTTAATACATTTCTCCTCTGCCTGTTTTTACTCAGGAGAGTGCTCTAGGGGCAGGATTGCAGAGAGCTGGATAACTTCACTGAAATACTGTTTTTTCATCATCTTGCTTTTTCCTTTATTGGCTAAAATGTCCTACTATCCTCTCATTGGCACTCAGTTCCCCCTCCATATCCCCTTCAACCCTCTCCCCCAGTCTGCATGGCCCTTATATATTAACCCCCCTCCCACTTAAAGCTGGGCCTGTTCCCTCTAAGCTGCTTATCCTGAATGTGGAAGAAAGCCTCTTAGGCTTAAAAGAGCTCTCAGTGGCCTTGCCATCTCTTTCCCCCTTCTGTAGCTTCTTGGGCTCCTTGCTTCCTGCAGTATGCTCACAGATCAGCTGGGGAAGAGGAGGTGCTATGGCCTGGGGCTGCAGTTCCCAGGCTTTGCCTGGGCTTCAAAACAACTCAGCCAGCCAACGTGCTGCTGCATGGACGCCGCCTACCTCAACTAGCTTACCTCCGTACTTTTGGAGGTTTTTCCCCTCAGCCAGGTGTCCCAAACTCTTCATTGTCTTGGTCCTGTTTCCAGCTGTGACCAATTTCTCTGACTGACCAACAGAAGTGCTTTTCTTTTTTCAGCACAGACCTGTGATCTGCTTAGGAGCTCATCAAGGTGATAAACCTCCCATCTGGCAGGGGCTGTCAAGGCAGCTACTGAACAGAAAGCCAGGAAAGGACTGCCATAGATAAAGACTCTATTCCTCCTCCCTCAGGGCTCCCTAGTTCTAAAATGTGTACAAATTGTGTACTGGAAGCAAGGAGAAGGAACCGGTTTACTTGGCAAGCACCAGTGGGTCTGTCCCCAGGACTACATGGCACTGATTATATGGTAGGACTTTGGAGTCCACTGTCCTCTCCCGAGTCCTTGACTCAGAGCTCTCTGACTGCAGATTGGGTAACTGTCTGCAAGCCTGGGGTTCACCCTGTTTGCCAAGCTGTGAGGTATTAGGTTTGGTTAGATTGGGAGATGGATGGCTCCGTCCCGGCCCTTGCACAATCCTGGTTCAAGGAAGAGCAGAACAATTCTAGGGTAGCTTTGGCATTCTGCATCTCCTTGGGGTGGCTGCGCTCAGCCCTAGAGCCCTGATCCCCTAGCCTGAGACCGGCTGGGGAGAAGAAAAATGACCTGCCGTCCCTCCTTCCCGTGGGGTGGGCTAGAACCCACCTACCATCCAGGATTAGCAGGAAGGAGCAGTACCTTCTCTGGCTCATCTTCCCATCTTGCTCACCCAGCAATAGCAGCTTGACTGTCTTGGCTTCCTTGTCAGCATCCTCCTGCAGCTTCTTTTCTAGCTCCTTGGACCTCTTGGCCAGTTCTTTGTCCTCAGCACTGGCTCCACTCCCCATCTTTCTGCTGTCTCCTCCTCAGCTGCTTCTTCCGGCCCTTAAGCTTCTTCTCTAGAGTTTCCTATGTGAGATGGAAAATAAGGAAAAAGTAAATTGGGATTGAGGATCCGTTTCGTTGTAGTCCTCCTCAAAAGCTGGTCTATAGGGGGCTCGGTGAGGGAGCAAGTTCTAGATTCTTGTACCCTGCCTGTCTTGGCTGAGACTCCCTACCCAGCTGGAGATCTACTTAGTCTAGGGATTGTAGCCTTTATATCCAGCAATGTGATGGGTCAAAGCCAATTAAGAGCTCAATATGACAAAGGGCAAAGACTTCTGTTTCTGTAACTAGGAAAATGCTCTGCGGGATTCTGACACAGGAGGATAGGATGCAGGTACTGAAGCTCTCTGGAATGAGATCATGGCTGCCCCCATCCTTTTGAGGGGCTGATCCCCTAAAAGTCTCTTCCTTCCCTGGATTCACTTGCATCTTAGTGCTAGAGATTAGAGGCATAAATGCAGGAAGCTCTGCCCATCCTGAGGCTCCAGATTATACAGTTTTGGTTTTAAGGGCTTCAAGGCATCAAAGCACCCTCTCCATCATAGCAGGCTGCTCCTGGCAAGGAGTTTTTGTTTAGGGTGGTGCCCTTCCTGGAAAGATTAGAAATGTTTTCTCCAGCTCCTCCAGTGGCTGCTGCACCGGGAAGCTCTCAGCGTCATTCCTTTATGTTGGCTCATCTCGTCATGTGTGTGCTTCTGTTAATAGCACTTATCACTTCATATTGTACTTCACGTTACACGTGGTTTCCCCCAGGCTGAATTCCTTCCCCTGGAGCTCAGGGACCAAATGTGATTCGTCTTTGAATCCTTCAGACCTTGTGGTTTATCAGTGGACCCTCAGTAAAGGTTTGGTGACTAAATGAAGGAAGGAGAAAGGGTATGTGTAGACAGAAGGGGGCTGCTTCCCCTCAACCCACTAAAGCCACCTGAGGCCCAACTTCACTTGGTGAGTGAACTTCTGCTGGTATTTAGAGTGGGGGTCTGCTGTTTCATATAGCAAACTGCTTCCTTGGGAAATTATTGGACTCTAGCCTCCAGCTTTGCAAAGGTTGGGACGGCCCTCCCTCTGGCCTTCATCCCTGCTGCCCCTTCCTGGGGAGAAATGCTGGAGTGCAGTCCAGTAGTTGCCTCTCAGACCTATCAAAGACTCTCTCCATTGGTCATATTTCCTTATGCCAGTTATTTCAGTTCAATTAAATGAGTTGCTGGTGGAGCCTCCCCAAGAGGAGATACTTCAGCATTTTGCGACCCAAAATGTGGCACAAGGCCTAGCACCGTTCACCTGGGAGCTTCTTAGAAATGTAGGATCTCAGGCCCTAACCTAGACCTTCTGATCCAGAACCTACGTTGTAACAGAATTGCAGATGACTCTAAGGATGTTAGAATTTGGGAAGTGCTGCCCTAGAAAGTATTAGGGAACTGTTTTTTCCTCAGACCTGCCTAATTATGAGGATCACCTGAGATGCTGGTTTCTGTGTGTCATCAAATCTTAAGATATCACCAGGGCGCCTGGGTGGCTCAGTTGTTAAGCGTCTGCCTTCGGGCTCAGGTCATGAGCCCTGCATTGGGCTCCCTGCTCAGCAGGAAGCCTGCTTCCCCCTCTCCTACTCCCCCTGCTTGTGTTCCCTCTCTCGCTGTCTCTCAAATAAATAAATAAAATCTTAAAAAAAAAATCTTAGATACCACCGATTGGAAGATCACTCAGATTTCAAAGATGTTAACATATCCTGTATGTTTTTTGTTTTGTTTTTTTATATCCTCTATGTTTTTAAAGGGGTGTGTTTTACAATCATTACGTTCCGGTAATGGTGCTAACTCCAGAACCTGAGAAACTATTTTAAGCTAATACAGGTGATTATCATCCTGTGGCAAGTTTGAAAATACCTGATCTAATTGGTCTGGAATACAGTCCAAGCATGAAGATTTCCAAATTTCCCCAGGTGATTCTAATGTGCAGCCAAGGACCTGAGGATTTAACTTGAGTTCTAAGGGTTTAACATGCTCTTTCCTTGTAGTGTGGAAATGTGCTGCAGTCCACTGGGCCGGAGAAGGTGGGAGGTAGCACCTGGGTCTCCTACCTACTAGGTGCCCTGAGCCACTGCTGAACATCTTCCTCCTTCCGCCTTTCAGCTGCATATTTGAGTGTCTGGCTGAGAAGCTTTGGGCCTGGAGCCCAGACTCTCAGGGCTGATGGAGAAATAGGTAGCCGCCAAGGTGCCTTCCATAGTGATCATGTTTTCCCAGTCAAAACTTGGCAAATGCTTCTTGACTTAAGAGAACAGGAGAGTGTCTTTGAAATTGTGACTGTCTTGGAATCTTGGCTATAAAGTTTCAGTAATTATACCTCCCTAGCGCTGCCCTAGCCTATTCACAATATTGGTAACCTACACCCAGGCCAGAGCTGTACCGAAACCTTCTCTGTTCAGAGCAGGGGACTACCAGGAACTGTGCTAGACAAGTTATGGGGCTCCTATCAATTCATTCTCACACTAATTTCAAGGTAAGTGCTCTGTCCCCAGTTTATAGACCAGATAACTGAGGCTTGAGGGTTAAGTAACTTGTTTAAGGTCATGTAAGCTTAATAAACATAAATCAGGGGATCTTTCTACTACCCCCACATAAGCAGCCAGTGAAAGAAAACTTGGACAAAAAAGGCAAATGCATGAGCTTGCTAACAGTAGCGCTTGTATTGTGAAAGGAACCACGAACTTGTTTCACGCACGGGGAAAATGTTCGAGCGTTCCTTTTTCAGCTACCACCTCTGCAAACTTCTGTGCTGCTTCTACTTGTTTCCTAGTTTGCTGGGTTCCCATTCCCACTACTAAGCTGAGTAAGGAAGCTCCTGACCCTCGCCTGGCCTCTAATTATGCTGACCCATTCTGGCGCCAATGACCTTCTGCCTCCCGTCGTCAGCTCCTGTGCCTTTCCTGTGGCTGTTCTACTTTATTACCACATTTGAATTCAGTGTCCTGGTGGAGCAGGTAAAGCACGTAGGTGCAATTCCCATTTAGAAGCACAGAAAGATGATCCTTACCTTAATAAACTAGTATCAGAATCAGCAGAGCTCAGGAGTCCTAGTTCACAGCCTGATAACCAAATCATTTTGAGTGAAAAAAGACTCACCCTTTCCCAACAAGTTTGGTCCTGTTTCCTGAGCTAAGGGGAGATCTCAAGATCTGTCTTACCCTCAGTGGCGGGGACTGTGGGTAAAGCCTTGTCCCGGCTGGAGTTAGGGGCACATAATGAGGAATTGCCTTCAGGACCTTCCAGTCCAAAGGAAGAGGAGGGGTAAATTCACAGAGAAACAGTTTAATTAAAGGAACACTGCTGGAGAATTCAGGGCTGTTTAAAACCTAACCTCCACCCCTGGTAGGAAAAACAATTCTAAGCATATTTAACTGAAAAATTCTGTAGAAGAAAGGAGGGAGCGACTAAATGAACAGACTTTGATCAGAGAAGCAGAACAACAATAGAAAGGGGAGTAAGTCTT
This sequence comes from Callorhinus ursinus, assembly GCF_003265705.2. Taxonomy (NCBI): domain Eukaryota; kingdom Metazoa; phylum Chordata; class Mammalia; order Carnivora; family Otariidae; genus Callorhinus; species Callorhinus ursinus. The sequence continues at coordinate 9,655,297 of NW_027397071.1, read as the reverse complement.
TTGGGGAGAGGAAAGCATGAGAGAAGGTGTGGAGGCCTGAGGTGCAAACTGCTCAGGGAAGACTGGGAAATGGGATATTTCCAGCCAGTTGAGGACGGCAAAGTGGGGGCATTGGGGCTAGCCAGCGAGGGCCTTGAGTGACAGGGCAGGGCGTGGCTAAAACCATTTGAAGACCTAAGTACAGCTGGGTGCTGTAAACAGTGTTGGGGCAGTGGGGTCAGGGGTGACAGGGCTGGCTGGACAAGCTGAGAAACAAGAGCTGTGAGCAGCTTGGTTCGAGAAGGATCTAAGCATAGGTGATGCTTTGGGAAACTGTTCTGGCCAAGGATCTGTGTGAAGCTGCAGGCGTTCCCTCCCAAGTCCAGTGTTGGCAGAGAGTGGTCTGGTCTCGGGGGGAGGCTGACCTCACAGTGGGCTACGGGCCAGAGGCTAAGAGAAGCGTTCTTCAGAGAATTAAGGAGCACACTTGAGTGGGGGCCTAGGGTTCAGGGAGGGCCATTTAAGGAGCCATCTGGTGAATAGGGTAGGAGGGGAGGAAGCTGTGTTTAGAGTTAGGGAAGATCCCAGAGGCTCAAAGACAACATTAAGAAGCTGGAGGCCAAGGGGGATGACTCACTCCTTCATTTCCCAAACTCTATTCTATATAGACAGTGAACCCCGCTGAGATTTTTGCTGGTGTTGTGTAGGTGGGGAGATCTATGCTTAGCTGCAATCAGTACGCACTTCCTAGCAGGGATGGCGTACCAAATGGTCTGGAAATAGGGGAGGGTTACCAGGTGAAGGGTGTGTTGCTGATGGGACTAGGGAGGAGCATGAAGGGACTAGTGAACCGGTTTGCCTGGGTAAGGTGGAGGGCAGGGATTGCCACCTATGGGCTGATTAGGTAGGTAATAGGTAGGTCTGAATCAAGGGGGAAGTCCTAATGAGACCTAGCCCAATGCAAGATACCACCCCTTAAAACTATGTCAAAATTTGCATTTTGTCAGAATATAGATGACATTCTACATGGTTACCTGCTGGTTGATTTTTAATTTCAAGATTTATTTTGTTACTCGTTGAGAGCCCAACGGCTTCAGAATTCCTAAAGATCCCAAGAGCAATTTAGTCTGGGGTTAAGACCCAGGAGAGTCTGTTGGGGGTGGGGTGTGGAGGCTATTACAGATTTGTTGTTTTCTATTCCCTTGATTATAAAAGTAATGGCTATGCATTGTAGACAATTTTTTAAATGCAGATGAGTATAAAGAAGGAAATATAATTTCCAATTCTTCTGCCCACGGATAACCATTTGTAAACTTTTTGGTGTGTTTGTTTTCTTTGTATATATGTCAAATATTTAGGGCCATACTGTATGTAGATTTTACATTCATTTTTTTTTAAACCAGACTTTACACTGTAAACATTTCCACCTCATTAAGAAGTTCTCCAAGAACAATTTTTATTTTATTTTTTTTTAAAGGTTTTATTTATTTATTTGAGAGAGAGAATGAGAGAGAGAGAGCACATGAGAGGGGGGAAGGTCAGAGGGAGAAGCAGACTCCCTGCTGAGCAGGGAGCCCGATGCGGGACTCGATCCCGGGACTCCAGGATCATGACCTGAGCCGAAGGCAGTCGCCCAACCAACTGAGCCACCCAGGCGCCCCAAGAACAATTTTTAATGGTTGTATTTCATTGCATGCATCTGACAAAATTTAAACATCCCCCTATTGTTGGACCTTAATGTTTCAGCCTTTCTATGTGATAAACATTGCAGTGGTGAACAAATTCGTGCATATTTTTCTAGCAGTTCTTTCCAGCAGAACAATTTCCTGAAAGCGGAATTACAGGGTCAAGTAATAACTTTTTAAAGACACTTGATTATGTATTACCAAATGGCCTTCAGACAGATTATGTCGCTGTTGGTGTCCACCAGTAGTATATGTGTGTGTCCCATCTCATTACCCCCTTGCCTGCACTAGGATTTTTTTTTCCCTTAATCTTGGCTAATTTGGTGGGTAAACATGGCATTTCCCTTGTTTTACCATGTCAATGGAGGCCATGTTTTTTTGAGTTTGCCCACGGTGAGGAGCAGCAGGAAGAGATCGATAGAGGTGACACCAGATACACAGGGATAATAGGGTTCAGGGTCCAGAATCCAGCTTGGGGAGAGGTGGGGGAGGCAGGGTTTGGGAAGGAATCTGGCTATGGGGGTGGTGAGAACTAGGAGGAGCTGGACAAACAGCATTAGTACAACTGGGTGTGGGGCACAAAGGGCTCCCACAAGGTGGAGAAATAGGAAAAAGATTAATTGCTGCTAATACACTTATGTATGTTCAGTTCTTAGGCACCCCACCTCCCAGGTTCCCTTTAGGTAGGATTCTCTGTCACTTGGCAGTGGGGGTGCCGGTTGGGTGGGGTGTCTGCAGTCCCCCTAAAGAGCCCAACTCCACTCCTTATAGGCTGTGAGGAGAATCATTACCGTGTGAGGTTGTCAACAGGGAACCAAGGCCAAGGACATAGGAAGGATAAGACAGACACTGAGTAGTAACTACATGCCAGGCAGTGTTTTACATTAGTCTACACTTGACTTATATTAACTCAATTATCTTAACCACCATACAAAGCAGGGTCTCTTAACGAAATAGAGCACTGAGTCCAGTAACTTTCCCAACAACGTCAATCACTAAGTAGATGGAGGAGTATGGAATTGAACCCACGCATTCTGGCTATAGGGCCTAAGCTTTTAACCAATAAATATAGAAGTAAATGCGGGAAGGGGAGCCAGAATTGCAGGGCACACCCTGTTTATCTACGCCTGCCAGAAGAAAACGGACGACCCAGAGTGAGAATGCCGAGGTAGGACTTCTAAAAGTGAATTAATCTTGAGACACTACTAGTTATCTTTTATTGGCCATGGACTTAGTGCCAGCACCGTGAAAAGGTGCTTAAGATTTAATGCTCACAGTAACTCTCTTGAGTGCGATTACACCACCCATTTCATGGATGAGGAAGCTGACGCACAGAACTTGCCCAAGACCCGGCCGGCCAACTGCGGAGTGGCGGCTGCCCACGTGGCGCGGGGAAGCGGAACACGGCGGGGGCGGGGCCTGCCCGGCGGGGGCGGGGCCTCGGATCTGGCGGGGCCTTGGGCGGCCGAGAAGCTCGGTGGAGCTGGCGAGGCTTTGATGGGGTCGCACCTGTTGCGTGACTGCCCCACAGTCCGGCTACGGTAGTCCGATCCCGAACACCCAGAGAGTGTGGAGAGAAGATCAGACGAGTTCCGGGTCCTGCTCTCTGGGAAGCACGTGGCCTGCTCGCCTCTTGGGCAGAGAGCTGGGGGTCGGGACTCGGGGTCTTCGAGGCCAGTGCAGCAGCCGAGGTCTGCCGGGGTCCACCTCCCGCCTCCGGGCAATTTTGAAAGACTGCCTTACTTCTTCCATCGCAGTGCCAGGGCAGGGGTCCTCGGAGCGACTGGGCCAGGGTCGGGGTCCCGGCCCTCCTCCCCTCCTTTGCGACCCCCGCTTCCTGGCTGGGCAGACCCTGGCGGGCAGCCTCCCTGATACCCCTGCGGGCTCGGGCAGCATGGCCTCAGGTGAGTGTATGTGCGCGCCTGTTGGGGGTGGGGGGGGTCTCTGGGACAGAGAAGTGCATGGGCAGGGTGACAAAAGGGTGGGGGTCTCAGCACAGCCTGCAGACCTAGGGAAGGTGGCCGTCTCCTCCTGGGGCGGGCCTGGGAGAGCAGAGCCTGAGTGCGAAAAGACAGAAAAGTCAGAAGTTGCTGGGGGCTCTTTCCTAGCCCCCCAGAGAAGCCCCTGCCTCCTGCCTTCCCAGAAGGTAGCTTCTGCCGGCCAGTGGAATTTTCCCAAGACAGGCTCCTCCCTACTGGGCCGGGATTCTCAGTTCTACCCCCATCCTCCCAGAGCTGGACTACCCCTGGGGCTGGGAGCCTGACAGAGAAGAGAAAAGGGGACTGTGCCCCATAGGGTCTGGGTTTTCACGCAGTACGCCTGCTCTGAGACAATGTGTTCTGAGCTTGGGGGACCTCGCGCTGGATTCCTGTTTATTATTATTTTTTCCCCCATGCTGGCTGGACCAGCTAGCCCGGACTTTGACTCCTGTGCCCCAGAGCCTTGGCAAGGGGCAAGGGCTCCTGAAGGGGTCAGTGGAGTGCTGGGAGCTGGCCCTTCCCCATCTTGTCTGCTCACCTCCCCCTCCACCCCCCACCCCCGCCCCCCGCCCCCCAGTCCCAGCTAGCAGCAGTCGCGTCACTCCAGGGTCTGAGGAGGGAAGGGAGGGGATAAGAGGCGGGGATGGAGGCCCCCCTGCCCGAGGTTGCCTAGACAACATCAGAAATCGTGGCCAGGGCCTCTTCCGCCTGCGGGGCTTCTGCTTCCTGCATCAGTCACTCCCGCTGGGGGCGGGGCGGAGGAAGGGGTTGGATGTGGCAGAGCGAGGCCCAGCTGGTGCGGCTCAGACTCCCCCCGCCATCTCCGCCGCTCGAGCCATGGCATCCAACCCATCTGGCCCCAGCAACCCCAAGGCCAAATATCCCTTTAAGAAGCGGGTCAGCTTGCAGGCCTCCTCTGCAGTACCAGGTGAGTGTGTGCTTCCTGGCCTCAGGCGCTGGCTCTGCCCCACCACCGCTGGCCCAGGCCACTGCACCTCCTCTGGGGTGATGCCCCTCCTTGTCCTCGGTCCCAGGGACAGCTGGCTTGGGAGGTGGGGTGGAAGGTGACAGGTTCTGTGTTGGGGGTGCTGCCCTCTGTAACGAGGAGTGGGAGCAGGTGTGGGTGCAGCAAGAGGTGTGTTTGCACACGTGTCAGCGTGCGGATGTGCTAAGACTGTGTGCATGCGGAGCGTGTGTGTGAATGGAGAGGGAGATGTGTGGGACTGGCTGGTTTGTGGGCTGGCCACACTTGCTGGCGGCTGTGTCTTTACCGGGCAGGCTCAGGCGTCCTCCTGTGCTTAGTTCTTATTTCTAGGACCCCAGATCTCGAATCCCTTTCCTGGGGGGCGGGGTGGGGTCTGACGTTAGGGCACACTCGTTGCCACCAGGCATCCCAGGGGCTGGGGCCTCAATGGTGGCCATCATTTGCTGTTTGTCCATTCCTGGTTTTTCTTGTGGGCTTCCTTGGAAGTGTGGGGTGTCCTTGGGCCAGGCCTGTTTTTGGGGCTCGGGCTGGGGCTGCTGCCTACTTGTGTGCGCCTGCACCCTTTGGTTTGCCTCCCACTCTGGTAGGCATCTCTGCACCATTTGGAGCAGGCAGCATGGTGTGGCTGTGTTCCTGAGGGCTAGGCTGCCTGAGTCTGCTTGCTGAGGGATATCTACCTGCTGTCTGCTGCCCCAGGCCTTGTGGCTAAGGAAGGACCCCCGCCCCCCATTTTGGTGATCGGGTCAAGCCAGTGTCTTCTCCCCCTTCCCTCAGCAGCTATCTGTACCTGTAGCCTGACCATTCCATGTCCAGTATTTTCTTATGCCATTGAAAATACTGCCCAGAGGTCAGTGCTGGCCTGAGGGTCTGTGTTTTCTGTGCTCAGGTCTGGGCCCTCCAGAGAGTGTGTCCCCTGGGGCTAGATCTGTACATCTTTGGGTTGTCACTCGGTGGGAGCATCTGAGACTTAGGGGTCGAAGTCTTGGGCACGTCTCTGCCTCTCGACTGAGGCAGTCCTGGCAGTGAGTGAGGGGGCGCCTGGTCAGAGGGTAGATGAGGTTGGTTGGTGGGAGCAGGCCCCTCTGGCTTTTGGTGGACTACTCGTGTGTGTGGTGCAGTGCACAGACTCTGGGGAAGGGACCAGCAGGCAGGAAGCTTGGGTCTTCTAGGCCTGGCCTCAGGGAGTGTGGAGGCTACTGCCTGTCACCTCTAATGAAGCCCCGGAACCCCGGGCAGGGGCCTGCAGGCCTGGAGGAATGGCTCTGGCTGCTGGAGCCTGTCCTGGTCACCACAGTGCTTCTGTGGAGGTCCTGGGCCACCCTGCTAAGGCGGGAGGTTGAGATTAGGACCTTCAGTTCAGCTCCTGCTGACCTGATAGAGACCAGCCCTGGAGGTCTGTGGGCGGCCTCCCCTGCCGGGGTCTGGAAGGCAGGAGTTGTGTAAGACCGGGGCTCTTGGGCAGGAAAGGACAGCGGGCTCCATCTTACACCCTGGGTGTGGAGCAGGTGCCCATCTTTCTTTTCTCTTCCTGCTCTGCCCTCTTGCGAGTATGAGATAGTGTCAACCCCCATCTCTACCCCTGTCAAATTCCGGTCTCTTTGCTACCCTTCACTGCTTGGTTGTGCCGGCCTGCCCTGGGCCCGAGAACCTCCCACCCTCTCTAGAAGGTTGGACTGTGCGTGGTAAGTGCTTGGAGTGTCCCGGGAGTTCATAATCATAGAGAATGGTGTTTAACACAACAGTTGCAGAGCTCTGTCTCTATGAGCCGTACGGCAGTGGGTGGGTAGACAGGGCAGGACCCGCTTATCACCCCATTATAGACAGGACTTGAAGCCTGTGGGAGGCAGAGACATGCTAGTAAGTGGGAATAGAGTCAGACTCAAGTCCTCCAAATTCTAGTCCCTTATCTCCCACACTTCTCCTCCTGGACGGTTTGTTCCCAACGATAGGCTTCAAGAGGAGGCTGGAGGTCTGGGGAGCCATGAATCAGGCCCCATGGGCAGCAGAGAAGCTCAGTACCTGGTCCCTACCGGGACTGAGTCACTTCCCTCACTGCCAGCCAACTTCTGTCCCTGGAAGAGGCTTTGTCTGTCCCCAGGGACCCAGGGGACAGTGGTGAGCAAAACAAGGCCACAGGGCAGGGGAAGCTGGCCTGGGGCTGTTGTGTACAGAGGGGAGGGCTGCTCAGGCTGCTTGTCCCCTCTTCTCCCCCCACCCCTTTGGCCACCCTGGCCCTACCCACTCACTATTCCCCAGAGTAGTGCGTTTTAAGGAGGCCCGGCCCCTCCCAGCCAGACTGCCCTGCCCGGGTCAGCCTACCCTGCTCCACCCCCTTGGGGGCTCCACTTTAGGTTGGGCGCTGGTACGGTAGAGGTTAAAACTGTTCCCTTCTGAGGTTTCTCTGATCTCCCAACTCTGATGCTCCTTCCCTTGATTTCTGGTTCCCCTGGGCCTCCCTAGCCCCCTGCTTGCTGTCATCCTAGGGTCTCCCCTGCATGCAGCTGCACTTGGTACAGCCCGTGCCGGCCCCTGAGCTGTCCTGGGGGACTGGCTACAGCCCCACTCAGCAAACCGGCGGGCGAGGGGCACAGGGCTGCTGGCTGGAGCTGCCTGAACTCTAGGTAGGATCCAGGCCGGCACCAGGGAGAGCGGGGGCTGGGTCCTGGATCTAGGGCAGGCACCTCCTCTTCCCTTTGTCCAGCCTTGGGACCCAACTCTGGGGGATTGTGAAGTGAGCCCACAGACTTTAAGGCACGCTACCTGGGCAGAGCCTCCAATCCATCCCTAAGACCCGGCGCCGAGGGGAAAGGAGCGTGCTGGAAGGGAGCACCATTCAGAGCAGGCTGGGAGAGCCCAGTTTGGTGTGGAGAGCTTCCTGGTGGGGAGGGTGGGGCTGGTAGCCCAGGGAGGGTCTCACTTGGCTGGGAGCTCAGGCAGCCCCTCTAGACTAGCAGCTTCGAGGCCTTTAGTGCCAGCCTCCTGGTGGTGCGGCTGAGGAGTTCTGCCCTCCATGTGGAGAGGCCCTGGCTTCTGTTAATCCCTTCCCCAGGCCCTCCCTGGGGCCTCCGGCCCAGATCCTGGGGCCTCCGAGTGGCGCAGACTGTTTGTGGCAGTCCCCTTTGGAGGGGCAGCCAGCAGTGGGAGGGGCAGCCGGGGGCCGGGCCACATCTTGGCCGCCCTGGGGTCCGGGGGAGAGGGCACGCCACTGGGGAGGAGGTAGGGTTCCTGCTGCCAACTAGGCCCTCCACTTCCCCTCCTCCTCTTCCCTTGGGGTCTGGTCCCCAGGTCAGAGCTGAGTGGCAGATGTGACTCGCTCGTGCTGTGTAGGTCTGGGATGTCGGGTGCAGGCCCTGGGGTTCCGAGAGGAGGCTTGCTGGGTCCAGAAGCAGGTCTGATCCGGGCTGGCCTGCCTGCCCTGGAAGCTGTGGGCCTGGCCACCAGGTCCTTAATGAGCACCCGGGAGGTGTGTGTGTGTGTGTGTGTGTGTGTGTGTGTGTGTGTATGTGTGTGTACATGTGTGCCTGCCTGTAGGAGGTCTCCTGCTCCCTGAGGCAGCGGGTCACTCTAGAGGCAGCCTCGGGAGCCCCCCACTCCTGAGCCTGGAATGGCTGAGGGGCACCGTGCTAGACTGTGAGGGTGAGGTCCTTTGGGAGCCACATGCAGGCCTGATCCTCAGCCTCTGAGGAGGGACTGCCCACTTTCCAGGACCCTGGCCTCTCTTTGGGACAGGCCTGGGGTGTGCAGGGGCCCAGGGCTTCTAGTGCACACAGGCCCTGCCCTCCACCCTTTGACCCTGGCATCGCTGTCTCCACAGAGGCTCGGGGTGGGCTGGGGGCCCCTCCGCTGCAGTCTGCCCGATCCCTGCCAGGCCCTGCCCCCTGCCTCAAGCACTTCCCACTCGACCTACGCACGTCCATGGATGGCAAATGCAAGGAGATCGCCGAGGTATCGCCTGGCACCGCACCCTGTGTCCCTCCACTGCTGTCCCCGTGCCCTGTCTCTGCTCCCCACACCCCTCCATCTCAGCCGTCCCCTTACTCCACGCTTGGCTGTGCCCCAATCCCTAGCCTCTCCCAGGTACCTGCAGCTCCCCATCCTGAGACTCTGCAAGGGAGGGCCGGGCACACTGACACTGCCTTCCCTCCCACCAGGAGCTGTTCAGCCGCTCCCTGGCTGAGAGCGAGCTCCGCAGCGCTCCATACGAGTTCCCTGAGGAGAGCCCCATCGAGCAGCTGGAGGAGCGGAGGCAGCGCCTGGAGAGGCAGATCAGCCAAGATGTCAAGTAAGGCCCCAGGCCCAGAGTCCAGCAGGCAGCCATGGGTGGAGGGGGCACGGCCAGGCTGCTGTGGGGTCGGGGCTAGGGGACACGGGGGTGGTCTGCCCAGTGTCCCTCTCTCTCTACTGGGACACTCTCAGAGTCCTGTCCCTGTCCCTCTCCCATCCTGTGCTCCCTTGGACCGGCTGGGGAGGGAGCGTAGACCAGTGATATGAAGTGCAGGCTTTGGAGGCAGGCTCTTGGGTTCTGGCTCTGTCTTGTACCCACCTGTGTGGCCTAGAATGTGTCGCTCAGCTTCTGGGTGGGCTTTCTCATCTGTAACGTGGGGGCCAGACAGCAGCCACAGGGCAGGGTTCCACGGCCCCACGGGGCCATGAGGAACAACAGGGGCACAGCAGCCGGCACGGGGCAGGGACCTGACCACCAGGGCCATCCCTTGTCATCGGCCTGACCTCTTGCCCCTCTCCCTTCTAGGCTGGAGCCGGACATCCTGCTTCGAGCCAAGCAAGATTTCCTGAAGACAGACAGTGCCTCGGACCTCCAGTGAGGAGGGCAGAGGGGCGCGGTGGGCTGTGGGGCTGTGGGGCCTGTCCTGCTGCTGGCTCCAGCCCCCTCCCTTGTGCTCTCCACTCGTAGGCTGTACAAGGAGCAGGGCGAGGGGCAAGGTGACCGGGGCCTGCGGGAGCGAGACGTGGTGCTAGAGCGGGAATTTCAGCGGGTCACCATCACCGGCGAGGAGAAGTGTGGGGTCAGTGTGGGCAGGGCCTTGGGTCTCTACCCCCCTTGACTCCAGGAGTCCCCGTGGGCTCCCCCTGCTTGGGAGCTGGGTGCGGCCTAGAGAGGGCATTTCTCTTTCCAAAACCTGTGGGGGGGAGGGGCGGGCAAAGGGTCTGTGGCTGGGAGCTAGTTGATGCGCTGTTTCCGGGGTCAAGGCTTCGGGGAAGGGATGCGGGTGAGCCTGGTCTGGGTCTGAGAGCAAGGAGAGTGACCCCATGTCTTGGCTCCAGGTGCCATTTACAGACCTGCTGGATGCAGCCAAGAGCGTGGTGCGGGCACTCTTCATCCGGGAAAAGTACATGGCCCTGTCGCTGCAGAGTTTCTGCCCCACCACCCGCCGGTACCTGCAGCAGCTGGCTGAGAAGCCTCTGGAGACACGGACCTACGAGCAGGGCCCCGACACCCCCGTGTCCGCTGGTGGGACTCCCCATCCCTGCCCTGCTCCAAGAGCCCTGGTGTCCCCGACTCCCTGAGCTTTGGTGCCCGGGAACCTCCACCCTGCCTGCTTTCCCCCACCCAGGCTCATGCCAGCCCCTTGGCCCATGGTGGGTGGAGGCAGGGGCAGGAGCTCTCCCTCTCTGTGGGGCCTCTGGGCTGGGCAGCAGGTGGCCTGGAAGAGCCCTGGCCCTGACTCCACCCTCCCCACCCTGCAGATGCCCCGGTGCACCCCCCTGCGCTGGAGCAGCACCCCTATGAGTACTGTGAGCCAAGCACCATGCCTGGGGACCTGGGCTTGGGTCTGCGCATGGTGCAGGGCGTGGTGCATGTCTACACCCGCAGGGAACCCGATGAGCAGTAAGCGGGTGTGGGGAGTGCTGGGGGGAGAGCTGTGTGGGGGCTGCCCCAGCTTGGGAGGGCCCACGGGGCATGATTTGCTTCCCTCACCTGAGCTCCCCTTATCTGCCAGTTGTCCAGAAGTGGAGCTGCCTTACCCTGACCTGCAGGAATTTGTGGCGGATGTCAATGTGCTGATGGCCCTGATAATCAACGGCCCCATGTGAGTCCCTGCCTGGCCCAGACACTTGGCTTCCTTCCAGCCCAGACTGCCCAGCTGCAGCCCTGCTGCAAACACCTGCCGCCACCTCTCACCCCTTCACGGTCACCAAGACCTAGCCTTTCCCTCCATCTGCCCCCCCCCCCCCCGCAGCCTCAGTCCCGTCCCCTCCCCTCTCTGCTTGTGGCTCAGTGCCCCTGCCTTGTTCTCTCCCTGTCCAGAAAGTCCTTCTGCTACCGCCGCCTACAGTACCTGAGCTCCAAGTTCCAGATGCACGTGCTGCTCAACGAGATGAAGGAGCTGGCCGCCCAGAAGAAGGTGCCACACCGAGATTTCTACAACATCCGGAAGGTGGGCCCTCCCCACATGTCCGGCCCTGCGCCCCTGCCTGGCCTCCCTTGTGGACTGGCCTCCAGGGAACCCAGCGGCCCCCCATTGCACCCCAGGTGGACACACACATCCATGCCTCGTCCTGCATGAACCAGAAGCATCTGCTGCGCTTCATCAAACGCGCGATGAAGCGACATCTGGAGGAGATCGTGCACGTGGAGCAGGGCCGCGAGCAGACGCTGCGGGAGGTCTTTGAGAGCATGAATCTCACTGCTTACGACCTGAGTGTGGACACACTGGACATGCACGCGGTCTGTCCCACTGGCACAGGGGCTGAGGGGCTGGGTCAGTGTGTGGCCCAGGGACAGGGGTGACCTGGGCCTGCCCATCTTCCCCAGGACAGGAACACTTTCCATCGCTTTGACAAGTTCAATGCCAAGTACAACCCCATTGGGGAGTCTGTCCTCCGAGAGATCTTCATCAAGACCGACAATAGGGTTTCTGGAAAGTACTTTGCCCACATTATCAAGGTGAGGAGAAGGGACCGCCCAGGCCCATGGGCAGGGGTAGCAAGAGCCTTGAGCAGCCCAACCCCCGACCGCATGGGAGCCGGGTGTCACGGGTAGGTGGGTGTGACGGTTGCCCCCCTCCGCCCCCACCCCTGCGTGTCTTTCAGGAAGTGATGGCTGACCTGGAGGAGAGCAAATACCAGAACGCAGAGCTGCGGCTCTCCATCTATGGGCGCTCGAGGGATGAGTGGGACAAGCTGGCGTTCTGGGCCGTGAAGCACCGAGTACACTCCCCCAATGTGCGCTGGCTCGTGCAAGTGCCACGCCTCTTGTGAGTGTCCCTCAGAGCGGGAGGGAACGTGGGTGGCAGGGTTCAAGGGGACAGCACCTGCCTCCTGCCTGCCCGGGGTGGCGGGTCCTCCCCCGCCCCAGCCGAGCCCTCTGAGTGGGAGGGCTACCCCCTGGTTCCGCTTGTGGTCTGCCCAGCCTGGCCCACCCAGGGTCATGCAGAAGCGCTCTGGTGCATGCGGGCCGGGCTCTGATGCTTGGTGACCGCACGTCCTCTGTGTGTGCGTGTCTTGCCTGCAGCGACGTGTACCGTACAAAGGGCCAGCTAGCCAACTTCCAGGAGATGCTGGAGAACATCTTCCTGCCACTGTTTGAAGCCACTGTGCACCCTGCCAGCCACCCGGAGCTGCACCTCTTCTTGGAGCACGTGAGGGGCTGCATGGGGCAGGGGAGGGGGAGGGCGGCCTGCCTCAGGGGTCGCTGCAGCTCCGGGCCTGACCCCAGCATTCTGGGCCAGGTGGATGGCTTCGACAGCGTGGATGATGAGTCTAAGCCCGAGAACCACGTCTTCAACCTGGAGAGCCCTCTCCCCAAGGCTTGGGTGGAGGAGGACAACCCACCCTATGCCTACTACCTGTATTACACCTTTGCCAACATGGCCATGCTGAACCACCTGCGCAGGTGCCTGTTCCTCCAGTGTGGTGTCTCTGCTCCCCCTGCCCTGGGGCCACCGGAGCCCCGACCCACCCCTTGCTCCCACTCCTGGACCCAGGGAGTTCTTTCTGGGCTCAGCCCTCACAGCCAAGAATCTGCCCCTGGCACTTTGTCCCAGGTCTAGGCGGTCACCGGGTGGGGGGCTCGGGAGCCCGGGCTGGGGAGCTGACACTGTCTTTCTGCCCCCAGGCAGAGGGGCTTCCACACGTTTGTGCTGAGGCCACACTGTGGGGAAGCAGGGCCCATCCACCACCTGGTGTCGGCCTTCATGCTGGCCGAGAACATTTCTCACGGGCTGCTTCTGCGCAAGGTCAGGGCCTGCACCCCCAGCCTCCCCTCCCGATCGCTCACCTCCCTTTCAACCCTTCGAGCCTCTTCAGCAACTGATCTCTCTCCTCACCAAACCCCCAGTTTGGACCCCTGCACGGCCCAGCCCCCACACTGCGGCCCTTGCTTGGATCTTGGCTGTAAATGACCCTCTGTACGTGAGGCCGAGGCTGGGCTCCCCGCCCCCTCCACTGTGGCCTGCAACCCCAGAGCCAGGTGTCCTCCCCAGCCTTGAGGCCGCCTGACAGGCCCCTCCCCGCTGCCCACGCAGGCCCCAGTCCTGCAGTACCTGTATTACCTGGCCCAGATTGGCATCGCCATGTCTCCGCTCAGCAACAACAGCCTGTTCCTCAGCTACCACCGGAACCCGCTCCCCGAGTACCTGTCCCGTGGGCTCATGGTCTCGCTGTCCACTGATGATCCCCTGCAGTTCCACTTCACCAAGGTCAGAACCCGGCCGCAGGTGGTCCTGGGACAGGACCCTGGGGCTCGGCGCTGGTGCTGCCCCCTGCTGGTGGAGTGCAGCACATCCTGGGGCAAATCCTGCCATCCTGCCGAGAAGGGGGAGGGGTGCAGGGGGGTGGCGCAAGGACAGGGGCACGGGGACTGGGTGGCAGGCCCGCGTGCTCCCGTCTGAGGGCACCTGGCCTGTGCAGGAGCCACTAATGGAGGAGTACAGCATCGCCACGCAGGTGTGGAAGCTCAGCTCCTGCGACATGTGTGAGCTGGCCCGCAACAGCGTGCTCATGAGCGGCTTCTCCCACAAGGTACCACCCCCACCCGCCTGCAGCCTGGTATCCACCCTCTCCTCCTCTGCGTTTGGGGAGGTGCCAGGGGTGCTGGCCCTGGGATGGTTCAGGCCTGGGGAGTGGCCCCTCAAAGCTAGCTGCGGCCCTGTCTGATACCCCTGCCCACTGTAGGTGAAGAGCCACTGGCTGGGACCCAACTATACAAAGGAGGGCCCCGAGGGCAATGATATCCGCCGTACGAACGTGCCGGACATCCGTGTGGGCTACCGCTATGAGACTCTGTGCCAGGAGCTGGCTCTCATCACACAGGCTGTCCAGAGTGAGATGCTGGAGACCATCCCTGAGGAGAGCGGGGTCATGACAAGCCCGGGGCCTCAGTGAGCCCAGCCCACCTTGCCCCCGCAGCTCAGCACCTTGACCACGTTTTATCCTCAGACCCCTCCTGCCCTGTCACGTCTGCATGTGTCCGTTCTTTGTTTTGTCCTGCATGTCTCCAACCTGTATCTGTCCCGGTGCCACCTCCCGGAAAGTGGTGCCCAGAATCTGCTTTGCTCTTGTCTTGGCTCGGATGGTACCTGGTGGCCCAGGTTTGCTGGCTGCCCTGCCCATGGCCCTGTCCCAGGGACCTCTGAAGCCTGGCTGTCCGGTGGGCATCTTAAGTGTCCACAGGGGCTAGGGATGGTTGAAGGGGGCTGGCCCCTCTAGCCTTTGGGGTCCCATCTGGGCAGATGTCGTCTTGTGTGTGCGGCTGAGGAGCAGGCAGGTGGGGCCCGTGTGTATCTGCCGGGGGTCTGTGGCACTCCAACAGTTCCAGTGAGCACAGTTGGGCGGAGAGCTCAGTCATAGCCCTGGCGGCCTGGACTCAGGCCTCGGCGGCGCTGGACCACTGCATCCACCATGTCACTGCCTAGCAGCCTCCTCCGTCCTTTCTCTGGTCCACATGCTCTTCTGGTGTCAGCTTCCTGGGCCTCTGTGGGAGGGGGTAGCTGCCCTGTGTTGTGTCTGGGGCCACTACAGTTGGAGGGTCCTGAATCTGTCACTAGCCCTGCGGATGGCAGCCCCACGATGGTCCCCAGAGTTTTGGCCAGACCTGAATCCACCTGGTCCCCTGTGTTGTGTTTTGGACTGAGGCCTTTGCTGTGAAATGCAGTGTTTCATACAATCCCATCTTTCCTAGTGCATGAGAAATAAAGATTATTTAAGTAATGAGGCAGGTGGGATCTCTGTTCGGAGGGGGAGAGCCATGAGGGTGGTAGTGGAGGGTGGATCCAGAAGCACTGTGGCTAGAGGTGCAGCAGATCCTAAGGGGAGTGACTGGGCTTGGCTGATGTGTGTTTGTGAATGCAGAAATTGACTATGGAAGCTGGGTGAGAGGAGAGGCCCACCAGGGATGCATCTGCTGCCCCAGGCCCTTGTCCAGTCTGCCCCCTCTGAAGTGGGCACTTGGCCCCAGGTCTGGGGCACATTCCTGTCATACCAGTTTGAGGACTAGTATCCCTTGCGTCTCCTACTGCCTCACTTCCAGCCTCTCGGGACAGCTGGGTAAATGTGGGAATCCGCACTTACAAGCAAGCTGACCTGAGGCCAGTGGTTCTCAAACTTGGGACATCAGGGTTTTGAGATTTTGTTTATTTTTGCGCACACGTGTGAGAGAGAGAGAGAGAGAGAGAGAAAGCACAAGCGGGGGGAGTGGGAAAGGGAGAAGCAAGCTTCCCGCTGAGCAGGGAGCCCGATGATGTCGGGCTTGATCCCAGGACCCTGGGGTCATGACCTGAGCTGAAGGCAGACACTTAAGGACTGAGCCCCCCAGGCGCCTAAGTGACTTGGCTCTGGTCCATGTTTCATGCATAATCTCTGGACCACCTCCTTGGACAAAGAGGTTGCTGGAGTGTGCTGCCTGAGTAAAGGACAAAAGTGGAATGTGACCTATGCTGTGCAGGGTCTTGGGTTGGTGACAGAGAAGCCTGCAGCTGCTGAGTAGGGCGATGGATGGGCTGGCGCTTCAGAAACAATTAGCCCTGGGACAGCAGGAGCGTGAGTAATTGAGGGCCTGGTGAGGGACCCGGAGGCTGGCTTCCTCCCCTCCTGTCAGCCTGCTCTGCCCCAGCCCCGCCTCTCCCTGGCAGACCGCACATGGGCACCTCACCACGCACCCCTGGGCGGAAGCCCTCCTGAGGGCCGCTAGCCACCAGGCTCGTGCCTGGCCAAGACCAGGGCTCCATCCTTCTCCAAAAGGCATCACTCACAAATACATTCTAGCCATTTACAGATGCTAAAACCACATGTGAGAGCAGAATGCTGAGCAAGAGATTGTACCACGCTGGCCGGTTTCTGGCTCGGGGAAACAGCCCCAGGAGGAGCAGGTGGGGATTGGAAGGCCGGGGGCTCACGACCCAGGGCTCTCCACCCCTACCCCGAGCCTAGTCTGCCCAAGGAACTCGGCTTTTCCATACAACAGGAATCATTCCATGTTCTCATCCTTTGTAATGTTCTCAGTGTGTGCTGAGGCCCAGCCCTCAGGAGATGACCAATTTAAAGAGTTTCTTAGCAACCTCTCCCTCTTTCAAAAAAACAACTTGCTTCTGGTTTTTTAGTTTCTCAGAAATTTCTCTTTTAAGCATTTACTGAGAGCAAATAATTTGACAATGGTAAGGCCATAATAGTTTTTCTTGTCTGAAAAGAAAATAATTTTCATTTAGAGAAATTTGGAAACTAGAAAAATGGGAAGAAGAAAAAAGCCCACTCACAGTCCACCAGTTTCAACAAGTATTTGCTGATCATCTGCATGTCAGATATGTTTATATGTTTTATTTTATTTTTATTTATATATATATATTTTAGAGAAAGACCGTAGGTAGGGGCAGAAGGAGAGGGAGAAAATCTTAAGCAGGCTCCGCACCTGGTGCGGAGCCTGACGGGCTCGATCCCATGGCCCCGAGATCATGACCTGAACTGAAATCAAGAGCCAGACGCCTAACTGGGCCATCCAGGCACCCCTTTATAGATCTTAAATACATACGTATATATTCCTTTCAGCTCTTTTCTAAGAAGGCATTTTTGAGTTGAGATCATATATGTATCATTTTGTGTTCCTAAGATACTTGAACGTAAGTCCTTCCACATTTCATTAAAATATCCTTTATAAATACAGGCATACCTCAGGGAGATTGCAGGTTGGGTTCCAGACCACCTCAAGGAAGCGAATATCACAATAAAGTGAGTTGAATTAATTTTCGGTTTCCCAGTGTGTAGAAAACTTATGATTACACTCTACTACCGTCTATTAAGTGTGCAATAGCATTCTAAGATCTAGCATATGTATAAAGTATGTAAAAAATAAAATGGCATATATATATAAACACATACCTTAATTAAAAAAAAACTTTATTGCTAAAAAATGCTTACCATCACCTGAACTTCTCAGCAAGTTGTAATCTTTTTGCTGGTGGAGGGTCTTGCCTGGATATTGACGGCTGCTGACTGATCAGGGTGGTAGCTGCTGAAGGCTCGGGTGGCTGTGGCAACTTCTTCAACTAAGACAACAGTGAAGTTTGCCACATCAATTGACTCTTCCTTTCACAAACAGTTTCTCCCATTTTTCTGTAGCAAGCAGTGCTGTTTGATAGCATTTTACCCACAGTTGAACTTCTTTCAAAATTGGGAGTCAGTCCTCTCAAAACCTGCTTTTTTTTTTCCTAAAGATTTTATTTATTTATTGAGAGAGAGAGAGTGCAAGCAGGGGGAGGGGCAGACAGGGAGGGAATCTCAAGCAGACCCCATATGGTGGAGTCCCATGCCCGATGCAGGGCTTGATCTCACGACCCCGAGATCATGACCTGAGCCGAGATCAAAAGTCGCTTAACTGAGCCACCCAGGCGCCCCTCCCCTGCTGCTGCTCTATCAACTAAGTTTTTGTGCTATTCTAAATCCTTTGTTGTCAGTTCAACAATCTTCACATAATCTTCACCAGGCATAGATTCCCTCTCAGGAAACCACTTTCTTTACTCATTCATAAGAAGCAGTTCCTCATCTATTCCTGTTTGATCATGAGATTGCAGCAATCCATTCTCATCTTCAGGCTCCACTTCTCATTCCATCTGTCTTGCTGTCTCCACCGTATCTGCAGTTCCTTCCTCCACTGAAGTCTGGAACCCCCCCGAGTCCTCCGTGAGGGCTGGATTTCAACTTCTTCCAAACTCCTGTTCATGTTGCTACTGTGACCTCTTCCCGTGAATCACAAATAGTCTTAATGGCATCTAGAAGAGTGAATCCTTTCCAGAAGCTTTTCTGTGTACTTTGCTCAGGTCCATCAGAGGAATTACTAGCTACAGCAGCTACAGCCCTACAAGATGCAATTCTTAAATAATACGATTTGGCAATGTGGAAATGACTGCTTGGTCCACGGGCTGCCGAATAGATGCTGTGTCAACAGGCACGAAGACCACATGAATCTCATTGCACATCTCCGTCAGAGCTCCTGGGTGAGCAGGTGCATTGCCAGTGAGCAGTCATATTATGAAAGGAATTTTTTTTTTTTTTCTGAGCAGCAGGTCTCAACAGTGGGCTTAAAATATTCAGTAAACCATGTTGTAAACAGATGTGCTGCAATCCAGGCTTTGTTGTTCCACTGATAGAGCACAGGCACAGTAGATTAGCCTAATTCTCAAGGACCCTAGGGCCTTTGGAATGATAAATGAGCACTGGCTTCCACTTGAAGTCAGCAGCTGCATTAGCCCCTATAGGCTTTGGCTTAAGGGAATGCTGTGGCTGGTTTGATCTTCTATCCAGATCACTAGTTTTCTCCATATTGGCAATAAGGCTGTTTGGCTTTTTTTTTTTTTTTAAGGCTGTTTTGCTTTCTTATTCATGTGCGTACTGTAGCCACACTTCTAATTTCCTCCAGCAACTTTTTCCTTTGCATGCACAACTTGCTAATAGGCGTAAGAAGCCTAGCTTTCAGCCTGTCTTGGCTTTTGACATGCCTCCTTCACTAAGCTTAATCATTTCTAGCTTTTGATTTAAAGTGTGAGACGCGCAACTTTTTTGAACACTTAGAGGCCCTTGTAGGGTTGTTAACTGGCCTAATTCCAATATTGTTGCGTCTCAGGGAGAAGGGAGAGCAATGGGAAAGGCTGGTGGGTGGAGTAGTCAGAACGCACACATTTATTGTTTGTCATCTTCTATGGGCGTGGTTTGTGATGCCCTCAAACAATTACAGTAGTGACATAAAGATCACTGGTCACAGATCACCATGACAAATAATAATGAAAAAATTTAGGGGCGCCTGCGTGGCGCAGTCGGTTAAGCTTCCGACTCTTGGTTTGGGCTCAAGTCATGATCTCGGGGTCGTGAGATGGAGCCCCAAGTTGGGCTCCATGGTGAGCAGAGAGCCTGCTTAAGATTCTCTCCCTCTGGCCCCCGCCGCCCCCGCACCTGCTCACGCATGCGCACACGTGCTCGCTCGCAAAAAAAAAAAGTTTCAAAAATTGTGGGAGGTACCGAAGTGTGACACAGAGATAGAAATGAGCAAAAGCTTTTGGAAAAATGGCACTGATAGACTTGCTTGAGGCAGGGTCGCCACAAACCTTTAGTTTGTAAAAAAAACCAGTGTCTGCGAAGTGCGATAAAGCAAAACACAGTAAAATGAGGTATGCCTGTGTACACATTTTAATTACTGTCCGCTGTCCTGTGGTAAGCTTCGCCATCATTAACCATCACGGCTCTTTGTTAAGAATGACTGGCCTAATGTCATGGCTAACATGATTCCATCATGGCTCTGGAATCAGACCGCCAAGGGTTGCATTTTGACTTCACTGTTATCTGGCTGTGTGACCTTGGGCAAGCTACTTCCCCCTCTGTGCCTCTAGGTCCTCACCCATTTTATGGGAATAATAATAGCACTGTCCTCACAGGGTGATTTTGGATTCATTCAGTCAATCCCATCTCTGGATATAAAGTATTAAGTGCTCAATAAGTAGTAGCTTGGGGGTGGGGCGCCTGGGTGGCACAGTCGGTTAAGCGTCTGCTTTTGGCTCAGGTCATGATCCCAGGGTCCTGGGATTGAGTCCCGCATCGGGCTCCCCGCTCAGCGGGAAGCCTGCTTCTCCCTCTGCCCCTCACCAGTCATTCTCTCTCTCTCTCTCTCTCAAGTAAATAAATAAATAATTTTTAAAAAATAAGTAGTAGCTAGTATTATCTTTACAGGCTTTACGGATATATTCCCCCAGTCTAGATGCCCATGAGTGAAGTGACCAGGCCCAAGATTCTTGGATCAGGTCCAAGGAAAAAAAAAAAAATATATATATATATATATAAACGTATTATACATATATTTTATTCCTTATCAATAGAAATGAATGAAAATATGTAAGCTGAGCTTAAGGTCCTTTCCTAGCCCCCTACCTCCCCGAAGCCTCCTGTGTGGTCCTGCCACTTCCTTCCCTTTTCTTGGCATCACATCATGCCGCTCCTCATACCCTGCTTCGCAGGTGTCTGTGGACATCTGCGTGAAGGAGGCACCTGCCTTCCTCTGCTCCTCTGTAGTAGTTGGGAGCTAGGGTTTCTGCCTCTTGTGTGGAGTCGGTGGTGAATAATGGTGGGCAGCAGAGGGAATTTAAAAAACTGGTCTGTGGGGCGCCGGGGTGGCTCAGTTGGTTCAGCATCCAACTCTTGATTTTGGCTCAGGTCATGATCTCAGGCTTGTGAGATCCAGCTCCGCATCAGGCTCCTCACTCAATGCGGTGTCTGCTTGTCTCCGCCTCTGCCTCTCCCCCCACCAGTGTGCATGCACAGGTGCGCGCGCTCTCTCTCTCAAATAAATAAATAAATCTTAAAAAAACAAACAACTGATCTGCTTTAGGTGCCCCTGGCTGCCTTAGTCGGTAGAGCATGCAACTCTTGATCTCAGGGTCTTGAGTTTGAGCCCCATGATGGGCATATAAAGAACAAAAACAAAAACAAAAACTGGTCTGCTTTAAAAGACCCCCAACAAAATAATAATAATAATAATAATAATAATAATAAATAATAGGCCCAGAGTGCAATACCCACGTCATCCAGTCTGCCCTGCAGGGCTGGCCCTCAATGAAGTCTACACCAGTCACAAAACTTTCACCTTCCCAGTGGCCCTTCCGGAGGGGGGGGTTGAGGGAGGAGGGGTGGGTCCTGGCTGTGCCCCCCACATGGGAAGGGGGTGATAGGGTTTGGTTAGGACGACAGTCAACCTAATTTCCAACCCCTATGTCAGAACATTCGCCCCATCAAAGGATTGCCTCATTTGTAAATTCATTTCTCTGAAACTCCAATGAAGGCTGAAGTATTAAATCACATTTAACCCAACATTTGGTAAATCATTTTGTTTTCAAGATGAGAATAAAGTTGACCAGTTAGGATGCCCCGGACAGTCTGGGGTGGGTATTCCTGCAGCGGGATGTTCAGGGGCGGCCTTCGGGTCTGGAGACCGGAAGACCCCAAGTGCCCTGGCTCTGGGAGCAAACCCACCTACCCAGGGCCCAGGGAGGGCTTTTAAAGGCCTGGGAAATGTCAGAGCCCTAAAAGAAAAGCTTTGGGGGCTGCAAGATATGAAATAGACTGCATCAAAATGGTGAAGATTTGATCAAATGCTTTCAGAAAGTAGCATGTCAACTTTAATACCCCTTAAGTTTGGTATCCATACAAATGTCATTATATTTGAAAACAATCTGTAAGTTGGATTTTTGTCAAGAGTTCCAGGATATGCAGAACGATTGAAGAGAAATCATAGCCAAGAGTGAATTAAATGACTTATTCATAGTCAAGTAATTTCAAAAGCAAATTTATAAAAGCCCTTTTACATTTAAAACAAAGAAATGTTATATCTGATGAGGGATGTGAGTCCATTTTAGTTTGTTGTGATGGGGGGTGGGCGAGAATCAGATGCAGGGTCTGTAAAGGGCTGAAAACGGCCCTGCCCTGCAGGACTGCTGGGGGTCTGGGGATGAGCTCAGCTTCTGCTCTAGCCGGCCCTTGGCCCTCCTGCCTCCCTAAGTAGGTGGTGTAGGTTCAGAGCACCTGCCCCTGCTATATGCATGGTGTCTTCTCTAGGTGGATGTCAGACCGGGTGTAGCTGGAGGTTCGGTCTCCATCTTGCGGATGAGAAACTGCCCTGGATTTGGAAGCTGAATGTTCCATTTATTAGCTGGGCAAGTCCACAATCCTCCCTGACTTCCCATGTTTGGCAGTGATACAAGAAGGGGCGAGAGTACCAACCTGTTTACCACCTTGTGTGTCTATCAGTGGGGTGAACACATACTGGGCTGGCACTGGGCTGAACTCTTCACAATTATAAATGCATCTAGTGCGCCTAAGGACTGTGTGCTGGCTATCATCATGATGCTCCTTCTAGAGAACACTGAGGGCCAAGGAGGTTAAGTAACTTACCCAAGAGGACCCAGCTAGCAAATAGCAAAGCTGATACTTGAACCCAGCACTGTCGAGCTGCAAAGTCCTTGCTCCTTGCACTCTGTGATGGTCCCTGCGGTGGGCCAGTGGGGGCTGGGTCTCTGCAGGACTGGGTGCTCGGGGGAAGGATGGTGTCTGGCTCTGGAGAGCAGGGGCTGGAGGCAGAAAGGCCATGGAGGAGGCCCCTGCAGCCTCCCAGGTGTGAGTGATGAGGACCTGCAGGCTGGCGGCGGGCATGGAGAGCAGCTTTTGCAGGGAGGCAGTTAGGACTAGTGCTTGATCCAAGGGTGGTGGAAGTGCCACTGTGTCGTGGCTGGGGTGGCTGGAAAAAAGGTTGGGAACATGAATGCCCCAGATAGGTGCTCCAGTTGCCACAAGCCACCCCCATCCCCCGTTGCCTTACACCTGACCCAGTCCACGCACTGCCAGGGAGGCCTCGGAGTCTGTGTTCCCTGGGGTAAAATCACCGTTTCAGGGTACAGCCCTCTCACTTGTTACCTGTGAGATCTTGGGTAAATTTTATGAATTCTGAGCTTCAGTTCTCTTACCTATAAAATGGGGGTGGGGCGCCTGGGTGGCTCAGTGGCTTAAGTGTCTGACTTCGGCTCAGGTCATGATCTAGGGGTCCTGGGATGGAGCACCCTGCTCAGCGGGGAGTCTGCTCTCTCCCTCTGGCCCTCCCCCCACTCGTGCACGTGCGCAAATAAATAAAATTTAATAAATAAAAATAAAAAATAAAATCTTTTAAAAAATGGGGACACAAGGGTCTACTGAGTTGATATTCAGTACGGCATTTAAAGCTCTTAACAGATTGACCAGCACACAGAAAACCCTCGGGTCATCCGTGGAACTTATAAGGCCATAGTGGAAGCCATTGGGGAAGGACACAATCATACAGCATGCCTGAGTTCAGCCCAGAGGACTTGGAAAGTCATGGAGTTACCATCGGCAACTCCACCGGGGCGCCAGAGTAGGGTGGGCTAAGTCCTTTTGGAGAAAAACAGCAACAACATCACACCTGTATTGTGTTGGATAATTTTCCACATTTAATTTTTACAATAGTCTTATGAGTTAGACAGGAGTGTGCTTACTCCTACCAGCAGCCTAAAATTATTTTGAAATAAAGTGGGATCCAAACAAATTAAAAAAAAAATGCTAGATATCCATGGTGGATAATGGATATTATCCATTACCCTCACATCACAGAGTCGGGAAAGACATTTGCTTGGAGGGGGGAGGCTGGTGCTGAGGCGGGGTGGGAAGAGGGGAGGAGAAGAGAGGGGACACCCCTTTGCGGTCCTCACTGAGGGTCTTGGGAGGATAAATATATTAGCAGAGGGCAAGAGGGAGTTGGAGATGGGGTTCAAGAGGCTGCTGGGGGCAGGGTGGTCCTGCAGGTCAGACGCTGAACATGTCACAGCACCCAGAGATGACCAGTCCACAGGAACCGACTCCCATGAACTCAGCTCACAGAAAATGTACACCAGACCAGGCGAGCTACTTTCCAGCTTATAATAGGGGAATCAAAGCACCAAGAATAGGGTTTTTTCAAAAGTCAGCGAGCAGGGGCTTAGAACCAGGGTTTTGAACAGCCCCCTTGGCCCTGGGCCCTGGCCTCCTCCTTGGGCCTCCTGGGCCTCCTCCCTGTGCTGCAGGGAGAGGCATGTTGGCTTATAGAGTGCCTTTGTGTATTTAGAACAAGATGCCCCTTCCCTAGGTCAACACAGCCTCATGCTGGGGAGCACAGATCCGTGAGCAGAAAACAGGTTACTTTTTGCTCCCTGATCACCCAGGGGCTCTTATCAGTGCATATCCTGCCTGACAGAGGTGTCAGCCTGGCCCTGAAGTCCCTGGGCACCAGCACCTTGAAGCTGTGTGTGCAGCTGTTTTTCCACTGAGGCCACTGGCTCTTGCACCTGCTCGTGGAGGATGCCCCCCAGCTGGGCCTGGGATTCCCCGCAGCATCCTGCAGAAGCTTATACGTTAGGAGAAGCTACAGTCCCCTCTGCTCCACCCCCAGTCCTGTTCTGTAGCGGAACCAGGCTCGGTGCCCACAGGGTTGTCTGGGGGGCTCAGTGCTTCTGTGGGAGTGCTCGTATCGTGCCAAGGTTCCCCCGGGGGACCCCCTGCCAGGGTGTTGGAGCCCCCGCTGTGAATAATCCAGGCGCATGGCTCGCTCCCTCCCCCTCTGCCACATCCTGTCGCTGTGCACCAGGTAGCTTGCATGGCTGCTTGGGCACCTGGGTCATGCACAAACCCAGGGCGGATGCTCACCCAGATGTCACCTTTGTGTGAGTTAGGAAACAATGGGCCCTCTGGGCAGACAGAACCCTGACAGCTCACGGAACTGCTGGTATCTTTGGATAGGGAAAAGGGCGTCCTCCCCTCCAGGTGGTTGTAGCAGTGCCAGGGCCAGCTCCTTGGTGAGCAGAATATAGGCTGGATTTCAGCCTCTTGCTGAACCTGCTGACTCGTAGCCCTTTGCAGTGTCCAACTTGTCCACAGGGTGGCGGTACTGAGACTCTTGGGAGGCCAGCTTTGGCGTCTGTCTGCAGCTTCTGGCTCTGGGCCTGGGCTGGGGCACCCACTCCAAGTACCCATACTCACTAACTCATGCGGTGGGCACCTGTGGGGCCCCACTCTACCAATCCAGTAGACAGGGTGGCTCACGTGAGATCGATGGCTTAGGCTAAGCCAGGGCTCCCGCAGAAGGACAGTCGCTCGGGGGCCGGCTGATGTGGACATGTTTTCTCCTGGACAAGGCTGGAGATGTACATTCTGGCCCTTTGGTTGTGCTATTCACGATCCCCGCTCCATTTTGCTCCCCATGGGTGCTCAGGGAATAGCCCTGGCAGGGAGTTTGGGGCCCTGAATTGAGCCACCAAGGATAATAACAATGGCTAACATTTATTGAGCAGTTACATATGCAGGTAAGACCTGATTTAATCCTCAAGCAGCCCTGTGAAGTAGGCACTATTGTTACTGCCATTTACAGAGACTGAAACAAAGGCACAGAGAAGTTTAGTAATCTTCCCACGGTCACACAGCTAGTAAGTGGTGGATCCAGGATGTCAACCCAGGAGGTATGGCTCCAGAGGCAACTCTCTACCTGTTGTGCCCCAGCCTTCTTCCTCTGGGTTAGTACGAACCTCTGGGGATGTTTGGGTGGTATTGATAATGGTCTGTTTCTATCTGGGTGCTGGCTATCCAGAGTGTTGAACTTGTGAAAATATATCAAACCACAGACTTCAAACTTCTGTACTCTCTACTCTAGTAAGAAGTTAAAAAGCAAAATCTTGGGGAGAGGTCAGGGTGGGGCTGACCCACAGACCTGACCTGGGAGCCCTGGTGATCCAAATCTGGGCAATCTGGCGCACAGGACCACAGTAGGGCCTGCAGAGGTGGTTTGGGCTCGGCCGTATTAGGATGGGAAACACAAGGAAGGCTCTGACCTGGAAGAGATTTGTCTCAACCTGGAGCTCACCTTGATGCAGGAGATAGAGGAGGTTTGCCAGCCTCTTGCAGAATCAGGTTTGTGTTTGACTTGGGTTGCTGGAGGGGAGGCAGCATGGGCCAGAGGAGAGTGACACACTGGCCTGCATTTGTTTTTCTACCTCCAAACCACAGGCTTTGGGTTTGTCAGTCTTAGCTGCCCTATCCACATATGCCATGCTATTATTTTCTTAATAGTTTGTTTTATTTTTTCTAAAGGATCTTTTTTAAAAAATTGTATTTATTTGAAAGAGAATGAGTGAGTGAGAGTGAGAGAGAGAGAGAGCACAAGCCGGGGGGAGAGGCAGAGGGAGAAGCAGACTCCCCGCTGAGTAGGGAGCCCAATGCGGGGCTCGATCCCAGGACCTGGGGATCATGACCTGAGCCGAAGGCAGACGCTTAACCAACTGAGCCACCCAGGCGCCCCAATAGTTTTCTTTAAATATTAAGTTAATTCACTTTAAAAAAATTAGTCTCAGTACAACTTCACAAACACTCAGATGGCTATAATAATAAAAAAAAAGATACAGAACAAATAACAAGTGTCAGCAAGGATATGGAGAAATTGCAACCCTTATTATCCACTGCCGGTGGGAATGCGAAATGGTGCAGCCACTGTGGGAAATGGTTTGATGGTTTCTTAAGAAGTGAGACATAGAATTACCACCTGACCCTGCAATTCCGCTCCTAAGATATACCCAAAAGAATTGACAACTTTTATTCAAATAAATAGATGAGCATGCGTGTTCATAGCAGCACTGTTTACAATAACCTAAAAGTGAAAAGAGCCCAAATGCCCATCAACAGGTGAATGGATAGACAAAATGAGGTATACCTGTACAACGGAACATTATGCAGCCACAAAAAGGAAGGGAACACTGACACAGACCCCACACCATGGATGAACCTCGAAAGTATTCCACTAAGTGCAGGAAGCCAGACACAAAAGGTCCATTTATATGAAATATCCAGAATATGTAAAATTCAAAGAGACAAAGTGCAGATTGGTGGTTGCCAGGGTCTGAGGAAGGGGGATGATGGGGGACAACTCACTGCTTAATGGGCGTGGGGTTCCTTTTGGGGTGATAAACATATTTTGGAACTAGTTAGAGGTTCTAATTGCCCAGCACTGTGAATGCACTGACTGCCACTGAATTGCTCGCTTTAAATGTGATTGCTGGTTCGATGGGATGTTAATGTGAATTTCACCTCAACAGAAAAAAACAAGCGAGGAGAAACAAGCAGTCTCAGTTTTCTGACTGGTGAAAAGAGGCTAATGGGAGATGGTAGGGAGCGAAAGAGCATGTGCAGAGGGGCTGGCCTTCAGCTAGTCAAAAAGGACAGCCACTGTCCTCCGAGTGCCACTTGCTAAGGCCGCACCAGGGAGGCCGCCTCTCCCTGCCAACCCTGGGGTGCGGGGTGGGGGGCGTCGGTGGTGAGGCTTACGTACCTGGGCAGAGAACCCGAAAACCCCCAAAGAGCGGCAGTTTCGAGGTAGCGCCTAAAGGGCTGTCGCCGTCCTGCGGACCCAGGCGCGCCCCTCCCCGGAGTGGTCCCGCAGGTGGGCGGCGCGGAGAACCGAGCGGCCCCGGAGGTCAGGGCCCGCAGGGCTGAAGCGGGGCCTTTCCCCGCCGGGGAGCTGCACGTTCGGCCACGAGGGGACGCTGCTGGAGCCGTCCTGCCCAGGTATGGGGCGACGACTTCGGCCTTCCAGAGGACTAATTACTTAAACTTGCAATCTCCTGGTAACCTTGCAGCCTACTAAACGTGGGATGTGTCGGGGTTCCCCAGTCTTCTCGCGCCGCTTACCCGAAGCCAGACGATCCCTCAAGGCTTCTTCTCCCATCCTTCTCTAGCCTGCACCCCCTCCAGAGTAAAGGGGTTACTGCACCTTCTGTGGTGAAGGGGGTGCGCTCAGAGGGGAGAGCAGACATTTCTGGGCCCAGCCACTCCCAACTGCTGCACCAATGGCCTTGCCTCCGCCTTCAGGGCCCGGCCAGTGCCAGATGCAGGCCCAGCGTGAGAAGGCTCCAACCCAGCAGCTGGGGGGAGAGAGGGTTGGTCTCCTAGCTGAAGGTTCAGGGACCTGGGGATCGGATGTGTGTCCTGACCCCTCTATGCTATGAAGCCACACCCTTCCTTCTCTCCCAACCCCTTGGGCATGAGCCCGCATGACCTCTGCTTCATGTTTAATGGGGCACTTCTCAGCCAGGCTGGGGTCAGCCTGGAATCGCAGATTGCCCAGGGAGACCCCAGCCCTCTTGGCCCTTCCTCTGGCGCAGTCCCCAACCCCTGATGCTCCACCAGGGACAGAGCTTCTTGAACCACACCACCAGTACCTCCACCATCCCGGCTGCTCAGAGATCCCTGCTTCTACCCTGCTCCAGGTCAGACCTCCCAAATGCACATGAGGCCATCGCCAGGGTCCTGGGTCCCAGCCTAGACCCTGCTTTGTGCTCAAGCCAGATCCAGCTCATTGCCTTGCCCACCCGGCCCCACCCTTCCTCTGCATACTTGCTTTGTATTTCTTTGTATTCAGAATACCACTAATCTTCTCAAGTTATTGAAAAGCCCAGAAGTTTAATACAAGGGGCCTCTTGCAACTCAATGAAGTTTTTGACCCCTGGGGACACTGTTCGGAAGCTTTCCAGCACATTCTTTCTAGTTTGTGGTCTCTCTCTGGCATATCTGTTGCCGTGTTTACACCCCGTGAAGTGTTTATAAGATCTACATTAACACTGGAATATTCTAGCCTTGAGAAGTTGAGTTTCTTGCCGATAATGAATACAAAGGACACAAAGCCATCTAAGAAACATCCACTGTGCTTGACATGTGAGGGCCTCTTAGCATACTTGCCAAGTCTGTCTAGCGTCAGCTCCCACAGGGTTTGGAAACAGTCTTGGATTGTTGTTGGATCCTTCCATCCTGTGGTTTCACCCTGCAGCCTCTTCTAGGCAGTGTGGTGTCCTGGCTAGAGCCAGTCCAAATGTTTGTTCCTCAGTGACTAGCTGTGTGTCCTTGGGCGGGTTACTTCATTTCTCTGGCCCTCAGCTTCCTCGTCTATAAAATGGGGGGAAGAAATATGTAAAGTGCTCTTTCCTAAACAACTTGGTCACGCTTAAAGTGGCTGCCAGGAAGTCATCACTCTTCGAGGCGTCCAGAAGCAGAGGCCTGGGGAAGGGGACAGCCCAGGGTGCTGGGGAGAGGGGTTGCCACCTGGTGCTACGTTCCTGCACCCTTAGGCAAAAAGCAGGAGCAAGACCATTTCCAACCTCTGGCGGTTTGAGGAGCAGAGCCCTCTGTCTGGGCAGAGGCAGTGTTGTTCTCAGAGGTATTAGGTGTAAGGCCCACAGCCAAGTGTGGGATCAAATCTCAGAGAACAACAGAGCTCCCAGGACCTTGGATGAGAATCCACACGCCCAGATATGCTGACAGCCGCTGGGGGTCCCGCAGCTGGAGGGTAGCAGAGCCAGGCATGGGCGGGAGATGGCGCACACTTACTGAACATTTACTGTGTGCAGCCCTGCTTCTAAGTGCTTCTCATGTCTTAGCAGATTTAATCCCCCAAACAACTCCCACTGAATGAAAGCTCCGTAAAGGCTGAACTTCGTCCATTTTGGTCACTGCTGAATTTCACAAGAGTGCCGAGCACAGTAAATAGATGCCTAGTAAAAATCTGGAGAATGAACAAACGCTATGAAGCGCATATGTACTACGGTGATGGTAAAGGGCAGTAAATGCCCTTTAAGGTAAATGCCTTGGATGGTAAAGGGCAAAGGCAGGATTCGAACTCAGGTCACGGCGAGAGGCTGCCTCCAGATTTCTCCCCTCTTCCTCCCGCCTGTTCGCACCGAATGTTGGACGAGTTTCTTTTCCTTCTTGCGATCTGTTGGCTTGGAGTTCTTCCTACCTTGGCTGTCTGTAGACATTTGTAGAACTCAGACAAAATACCTTTGGGGCACTCAGCTCCACCTACTATCGATTTCCCAATTTCACAGAGTATAGCAATAACGGGTCTGGTTTACAAGTACTTCAGACTCTAGTTTTTCAGGACGCCAGGGTGTTGAAGGGAACTCGACTTCCTGGGGCTGAAGCCTTTACACACAGTCGGAAGTCCTTCTGGACTGTTCCGCATGTTTTGTGCAGATGTGAGAAATGGAGGTGATGGTGTCTGAATATGCTCTTCCCAAGGGGTCACACGTTTGAAAAGAAACTTGGACTGAAATAAAGAAGGTCAAGCCGGGAGGCGAGCCGCCATCAGTGTGGCTGGGTCTCTGCCTCAGTTCAGGTCCTCTTCTGCTCTCTGCCCGCCCCCCCATGCCCCCGCCCCTTCTCCTCTCTCCTCCCCCTCCACCTACTTCTCACTACTTCCCCTCCCACCTCACCCCCAGAGACTCATTCCCTCATTCTAGACCCGGAGGGCTCGGGACATGCCTGGCCCGGCCCAGGAGGCCGTCTCCAGTCCGAGGCTCTCCACCCTCGCTGCCCAGCGGCAGCACTGCTGGGGCTGGAGAGAGATGGATGCAAGTGCCCTGCATCACCATCCACCTGAGATGCGAATGCAGCAGGTGTGGGCAGAGTCCAGGACTCTGCAGTAACAGCCTCTACCCCACCTGTGGTTCTGATGCACAGCCTTTGTTGTGCCTCAGGCTGGGTTTCCTTAATTTGGGGCTATGTGAAGAAGAAAGAAAAGGGCGTCTCTAGAATCATAGCGCCGGCACTGTGGAGAGGTCTAACGCACTCAGGAGGCCTACTTGGGATTCTGCCCTCCATCTTCACTGAGATATAACTGACATATAACACTGTGGAATTTCAAGGTGTACAACGTGATGGTTTGATACAGATCTATATTATGAAACGGTTGCCACAATAAGGTGAATTAACACCTCCATTGTCTGACATAGTTACCATTTTTTCTGTGTGTGCTGAGAACATTTTTTTTATTTGAGAGAAATAAGAGAGAGAGAGAGAGAAGGCTCATGACCTGAGCCAAAATCAAGAGTCAGACACTTACCTGACTGAGGCACCTAGGTGTCCCCTGGTGACATTTAAGATCCACTCTCTAAGCAATTTTTTTCAAAATGTTTATTTATTTATTCAAGTAGGTTCCGCACCCAGTGTGGACTCACAACCCTGAGATCAAGACCTGAGCCAAGATCAAGAGTCAGATGCTCCACTGACTGAGCCATCCAGGTGCCCCAACAAAGAGGTTATTTTTAACCGTCATAGGCAAATCCCTGATTTGGAAAATTGGAAAGTGGAAAAATTCAGAAGTGGGAAAAGTTGCATAGGGATGAATTTTGTGCTGTCAGAATGGCTGATGTGTAACACCAAATATTTTTAAATGGAGTTTAGTAAAGATGCTTCATGATATTACTCATAATAGCAGAGATACACCAGCAACAATATTAAACCAACATCAGTGGGGTACTACAGAAGTATTGCCAAGGATATTTTTAAGACATGTCACGCTGCTGACAATGTCTTAAAATGTCCTGTCAAGGTAGAATGTGGACAAGAACCAAAGTCTCGAGAGCCCTTCACACTTGCAGATGGACTTTATGCAGTTGCCTCTTGCAATGGATTATAAATGTTTGGATTATTTTCTGTTTTCTTCTCAGAGAAGATTAAAGATTTTCCTTGCCAGGGAGCTACGGTTCTAACTGTAGCAAAAAAAAAAAAAAAAATTTTTTTTTGCTTGATTTTTATCTCCCACCCTGGGAAATTTCCACTTGTCTCTCTAATAATGACAGACACTCATTTTACTGGTACTGTAATTAAGGAACTCTATAAAGTTTGTCTTTTACCCCCAAATTTTTGCCAATCTTGTTATCCATAGAAGGGAAAATAGAACTAGTGGAATCCTAAAAGCTGAAATTAATGAAGCTTCCTTAAACTCCCACAGCCTAACATATTACCATTAGCTTTAATGTGTATAAGATCAACCCCTTCTGGGACTCAAAGGTTATATTCTTATAAATTAATAAGAGGTTGGTCCATGTGTTTGAAAATCCCGCCCCCCAATCTTAGATTCTATCCTATTACAAGATATGATTGAAATATGATTACATTCTACAAGGGACTCATACAATAACTCTAGCTTTATCATAAACAAGTCTGAGCTGCCTTTCCAAACCACTCACCTATGATCAACAACAGGAGATTGTGTGTTCTAGAAAAGACGCCTGAAGTAAACTGCCCTTGAGCTTCGATGAAAAGGATCTTACATATCCTGTTAACTGACCCAACATTAGACTTGTAAAGTATTGATCCTTAGGTTAATATTTACTAGCTCAAAAGATATACAACACTTCCTCCTGAGGATTGGACATCCATTCTATTGGAAATCTTAAACTGAAATTCTTAGGAATTTTCTAGAAGATGCTACTTCAGAAGTGAACAGCTTCTGCTCAAGACTTTGGTTTGAGATTAATTCTGATTCAATTTATGTCAATTCAAAAACGACTCACATCAGTCTTATTAAAAAGAGGATAACTTAATTACATTGCTTCCATGAAAAGGAAATCAGCACTTTACCTTTTGGCGTGGAGACCTATTACCGGGACTAATAGTCATTTTTTTTCCTGTTAATTGCCTATTTTACATTTGGCCAATGTCTCCTGCTTTTTTTTTTTTTTTAAAGATTTTATTTATTTATTCATGAGAGACAGAGGAGGAGAGAGAGAGAGAGGGAGAAGCAGAGGGAGAAGCAGGCTCCCAAGGAGCAGGGAGCCCGATGCGGGACTCGATCCCAGGACCCTGGGATCGTGACCTGAGCTGAAGGCAGACGCTTAACCATCTGAGCCACCCAGGCGCCCAATGTCTCCTGCTCTTAAATGTTACTGCACAGCCACTGTCACATTGATAGTTCAACATCTCATCCTATCATTGAGGGAGATGAAGATGAGCTCTGGTTTAACTATAAACTATGCTCCATGCACACTCTTCTGACCTCAGGAAAATGTCAGCATCGGGAGAAATCTGGATTTCATGAATTAATGTCTTGGGGTCTGACTTTGTCACTGGCCCAAAGGTGGGGTAGGGGACTGAGAAAGAAAGAAAGTAGCCCCTGATGTTTCAGAAGAGTGTGCATGGAGTGTAGACCTCAGTTGCAAGCTGCTCAGATCCGGCAGGACCCCGTTCTCCTCTTGTTTGTTTGTTTATTTATTTTTAAATTAAAGTATAGTCGGGGGGGTCGGTCTGGGTGGCTCAGTCGTTAAGCGTCTGCCTTCGACTCAGGTCATGATCCCAGGGTCCTGGGATCGAGCCCCGCATCGGGCTCCCTGCTCGGCGGGAAGCCTGCTTCCCCCTCTCCCACTCCCCCTGCTTGTGTTCCCTCTCTCGCTGTCTCTCTCTCTCTCTGTTAAATAAATAAATAAAATCTAAAAAAAAAAAAAAAGAATCAATAGAACTTAGAAAAAATTATAGTCAACATACAAGATTACACTAGTCTCAGGCATACAACATAGAGATCTGACATTTGATACACATCAGGAAATGCTCACCTTGAGAAACATAGGTACCAACTGTCACCATGTGTTATTACAATGTTACTGACCCTATTCCCTATGCTGTACTTTTCATTCCCATGACATATTTATTTGATAACTGGAATTTGTATCTCTTCATTCTGTTCCCTTACTGGACAAGTCATCCCACAGAATAACAACCTCTCAGTTACTCTGAGACCATGATAAAACAAAACAAGACCACTTTATGATTTTACCTAATCACAAAAAAAGGGCACTGTGACAAAATACCCAAGCACAGAATTCTCCCTAACTTTCTGACAGCATCCAATCTAGAGTGAGCCCCACCCCAGACCCACCCCCTGCTTCCTGGGGCCCTCCCCCACATCACCCAAGCAAAACCGGCATCCTCTGATGAGGTGTTTCTCACACTTTCTTCCTGAGACACTCTGGTTCTCTGTGTGGCTTCAAGGACCAATAAACCCAACTTCCTACTCCTCCGTGTTCCTGGTGGTCTTTCGTTGGAGGGCAGTGACAGTGTCCATCATGGTCATTTAAAATTCTCGGCCCAGATATTAAAGCAATGCTGTGCCTGACGGTGAATGTTGTTCAGATTGTTGCTTTCTCTTAAAATAATTGTACTTCTCAGATGCCCATGACTGTCTCTCTCCTACTCTGATCTCTCTCTCTCTTTTTTCCCCCAAGAGTCTTATAAAAAGATACACAAAATTGTAGAAAGTGAGTTAATCAGAGGAAAAAATGAAATAAAAAGACAAGAAACAGCACTGAGTCAGAGGCCAGATTCACACAGAGTGAACATCATGAGAGCCTGTATTCTTTCCAGATGACAGAATTTGGCTGTGACTTGCCTAGAACTCAAGGTGAGAATGAAGTACAATTTGTTAGGCAATTCTGGGCCTATAAAAAATAAAAATAAGAAAACGAACCAGTGGCTCGGGGAAAGCCACCTTCTTCCAGGAATGACCCCTTAGAAGAATGTTTCCTACAAGATCCCATTAAATGTAATGAATACCACACATATTATCCACAAGGGAAAACCCGATGACAGGTTTCAAGGGACTATCTTTTGCAACATCCTTCTAAGGAAGTGTTTTAGGATCCACAATAAGGACTGGCCCGCTTCCTGGGCCAGGCTGTAGACATCACAGGGCTCCCTGCCACAAAATGCTCTGCCCCCCACCCCCCTTCACTGCCCTCTCTGCCCTGCTGACCCGCCCTCTCCTGAAGGAGCCCTACTTCTGGTGCGTGGATGATCCCGGGCTGGCTCCATCCATCCGCGCGTGCGGGGTTTTGAAGAAGGCCCCGTTACCTGTTTCCGGGCCTCTCTGGAACCCCGTGGGGTGCTGGCTGAGGCAGAGGACCTAGTGCCTTCCTGCAGGTGACAGCCAGTCAAGATTCCCTCCCTTCTTCCTGGCCCCAGAGCTACAGCTTTCTCCAGCTTCTCTGATGGGAACCCAGGAAAAGCAAGGGGGACTTAAAACACTCGAGGGTCTTTCTTTGTCAAAGATCTATAACAAATAATCTGGGAGGGGACGCACAGGTACTGGAGTACCTTTTGTAAGAGCAATCAGCGGTAGCCCGGGGCTCTTCATCCCTTCTGCTGGCTCGGTTTGGAGAGATATCAGAGAGGCTCAAGGCTCAAGTCCCATGAAAGGGATTTTCCCCAGGGTCTCCCAACATAGCCAGCAGGTGTCAAAATGCCGAAGCTCTGCTCTGTTAAAGTCATCTTCTGAGGGGTTGTGTTATTTTATCACAATTTTTTTTTTTAAATGTGGTCTAAAGACGCTCTTTCTGAAAGGCTGTTTTAACCAAAGGTTACAACTTCGTGTATCTAAAGGAATGAAGAGACTGCAGAAATAAATAATATCAGGCATATTATTCCTTGCATCTGAGCGTTTGCTGAGCGTTTGCATGGAGTGTCGAGTTTAGATTCGCATCTTCTGACAGAATCCTGGAGCGTGGCTAGGAGGCAGCATCTGCTGCATCAGCCTGGCACACAAGGGACTCATCTGGTGAGCTTTTGAAACTACAGAGGCCACCGTGCACTTAGGGCTCTGATGTCATTAGTCTGTGACAGGCTTCGGGCATCGGTATGGTTAAAAGTTCTCTAGATGATTCTAACATGCAGAAAAGGTGGAAAGTTACTGCTTTGAAGTCACCAGAACTGGGGAAAGGCTGATGATTTTTTTTTTTTTTTTTTTTAATAAAAGTTAAGCAACCCACCCAGGGTACATGCCTAAAGAGCCAGTCAGGGATTGTCTGTGTCTCTCTGCTATAGTTTCCATCTTCTTGTTCGTAGTCTAATCCATTTAAACAGCAGCTTTCTGTCTTTGTTTATGGTGTAATCAGGTATGACTCTTTAGGGCTTGTAGATCTGTCACTTGATCTGAATAGCCACCTTGTGAAATACGGTAGGTAGTAGAATCCTTATTTTCCGGGGGGGAAGGAAGTCTCCTTTATTCAGTGTGAAGGGACTGAGCAAGTAGCCACCAGGTATGGGCAAGGGATGGGGCAGAGACCCCCCCCCCCGATGGTACATGTGACACAGTCCTGCTGTCACTACCTTGGATCGGTGTCCCTGAGACCACGGTGACCCTGTGGTTCATGAAAGGAACCAGGGTTGTCCTGTGGCTGCACTGGAGTGTTCTTCTAGACCTTCCATACACTTTGCATAACAAAATATTAATGTGCAACAAGTCTGCTCTGAGAAACAGACTGTGACAAAAAGCCGTCTCAGAGGACAAAAGCATACTGACTTTTCCATCAATCGCAAGATGAGATGAGCGATTATTTTATGGACAAATAAGAAATGTAAAAGACCCTACCGTGTAACTACAATGCACTGTGGATTCTAAGACATCCTGATTCTGAAGTCACTTGATTTGATGATGTTAGTGTTAGAAAGTGGGGGGACAGTACATCTTAGGGTCGATGTGCTATGTCCTCTTTTTATGCTCCATAAAGAATCCATATTTTCCCAGGGCCCAATAGCCCAGAGTTAAACTCCAAGTACCTGAATTTTATGAGCCTTGTTCCTCCTCATCTCTGTTATTCCCGAAGTCTCCACAACAACCCAGGGCTCCCTCCCAGCACCAACATACCAGGCGGCTCCTTGTTGATCTCCTCATGCTCTAGACCAACACCGTCTAGTGGAAATATGCTGGCCATATGTCTAATTTTAAGTGTTCTAGTAGCCACATTAAAAAGTACAAAGAGAAAAAAAGTAACTTTAGTAATATATTTTATTTAACCCAATATATCCAAAATAGCATAATTTCTACATGTAAATCAATTTAAAAATTATTAGTAAAATATTTTACAAGCTTCCCCCTCCCCCACCCTTAAGTCTTTGAAATGCGGTGTCTATTTTATACTTAGAGCATATATCAATTTGGACCTACATTTTCACTGGAAATATTTGACCTGTATCTAGATTGCAAAACATTTACAGTTGAAAAGATGGATTCACATACCCAGCGTGTCCCAAACACACCTAAAAGCTTTTCAATAACCAAATTGAGTATCAGTTTTAAAAATTAAACTCATTAGGGCACCTGGGTGGCTCAGTTGGTTAAGCGACTGCCTTCCGCTCAGGTCATGATCCTGGAGTCCCGGGATCGAGTCCTGCATCGGGCTCCCTGCTCAGCAGGGAGTCTGCTTCTCCCTCTGACCCTCTGACCCTCTGACCCTCTTCCCTCTCGTGCTATCTCTCATTCTCTCTCTCTCAAATAAATAAATAAAATCTTAAAAAAAATTAAACTCAGTAAAATGAAATGACGAGTTGAGTTTGTCAGTTGCACCAGCCCTCTCTCAAGCTCTGTTGCCCACACATGGCTGGTGGATACCACCTGGCACAGCACACGTTCTAAAGCACAGGTTTCTTGAGGGTTGGGATTTTACCTTTGCATTCTCAGAGTCAAACACAGAGCCCAGCACACAGAGGTACTGAAATGTTTGTTGAATGAATGGCTAGTAGAATTGGGACTTTGAACAAAGGGATAATCAAGAGCATAGCAACATGTTTACAGAACATGGGGGACCTGGATCAGTACAGCCCAACTTCTCTGGCATAGACCTCCCTCACCTAAATCCTTTTAAGATTACAGAGAACCCTCCCTTCTTCTGTTTTCACATATCCACGAAGACTTGCAATACCCTTTATACAAAGGGAAATGAGCCACAGGCCGAGTTCTGTCCCCCTTACCTAGTTTGAAGTAGTCTCCTGCCTTCAAAGAAGAAAATTGGCAGGTAGGACATTGTTGTCACAGATCACAGATCACAGAAGAACCTGATTGGCCACCTGAGCCTCCCTGACCTACAGAAAAGCACACATGGGTGGGAAGCCAGGGTCAGGCTGGAATGCATGGACTAGACAGCTGAGGGTCTGCTGGGGACCAGCCTGTCTGTGGTCCTGTGGGGCGGCCTCCACCCTCCTGCTGACCATCCCCTCTGGCTGCCCTCTGTGCCAGTCAGAGAATCCCCCTTCCCCCTTCAGTCACATTCTGTGTGTGACACCACCACACTCCCTGTCACGTCACTGTCCTGGCCACCTGGGGACATTTAGCTGACTGGTAGGACTGCACCCTGCCCTTTGCTGGGACTGGTTCTGGATTTAGAGTCACAGTTCCAGTCCTAACGGTCATTGATTGATTTCCACTTGAGCTAAGGGGTCTCAGCCACGTGACTGAAGGGCTGGGGACTCCACAGGCCCTGAAGGAAACACTGAGGCCACAGTTCCTTTTCTCTGGCCCTTGTCCTGGGTGGTAGTCCCCACCCACGGATAATGTGTTCTCCAAGGGTCGTCCTGGGAGGAATTTTCAAAGTGGCCTGAGTCCTGGGTTTCCCGGGACAGGCCCTGCTTTAAACTCCCGATTGGAGGGACACCGCTGTTTGGCTTTAACTTGGCAGCCAGAGGCTCCCCGCGTCCCTGGGATCTGGACAGCGCAGGGGCGAGGCGGAGTGATGCACAGGGAGAAGAGGAGGGAGAAGGGTATGCGCTTTCTGTGATTCAGGCTCGTCTCCGAGCGCCCCGCCAGCTCCCAGACTTGGAGACAGACCCTGCACGGGGAGGGGAGCCGTGGGCTGGCGGGGAGCCGTGGGCTGGCGGGGAGCCAGGGGCTCCCGAGGCCAGGAGGCCTTCCCCCAGGACGCTCCTTCTGCACCCCCCGCACCCCCCCGGCTGCGGGACATACCGCGTCTTTGGGCGCTTCGCTTCAGCTCCCAGCCTCGGGTAGTGGAAGCTGGCCGGGGCGGGGCACAGGCGGGGCCTAGAGGCGCAATCAGGCCCCGCCCCGGCCCCGCCCACACCCGGATGAACTTGGAGCCCAGTTCTGCCTAGGCCTTACCCTAAAACCGCGAAATGCTCACTGACCATGGCCATGATCTTGGGTTACTGGGATATCCGCGGGGTGAGCGAGGGGGCCGCCAGGCTGGATGGGAAGGAGACGAACAGGGGCAGGAAATGCGCAGTAGACACCAATACTACCAGAATGTTCCTGCTCAGGGCTGGGTGCAGTTCAACCCTTTCCAGCAGTCTGTCCTTCTCAGGTGGACGTGTTTCTGAGTGTGTTGCGGGAGGGGGCGGGGAGCAGGGGATTGCGGAGGGTTGCGGAGTGGGTGCCAATGCACGTGTCTGGGGGCACTGGGGTCTGTGAGGTTACCTGGTGCAGAGAAAGCCACCAACTCAGGACTTCCATCTCTGACCTCTGCCTTGGGCATCTCTCCCAGCTGGCTCACGCCATCCGCCTGCTCCTGGAGTACACAGACTCACACTATGAGGAAAAGAAGTACGCGATGGGGGACGATAAGGGCATCCCGGTCACTTTCCGACTTTTGGTACCGAGCTACCCTTGCCCTGGCCACGTGCTTCTCCCTCTGCCCCACCAGCTGGAGCAGGGCCTGCCCTTCCCTAACTCCTTCCAGGTGCAGCTGGCCTTACTCGGCAGGACATGAGGGGGGGTGCTGGACCCCCTGTTTCAGTAACTGGGATGGGTTCCCCTTAGGGCTTGGGTAAACCTTTTGTAAGCTTACTCATACAGGTTCCAGAGTCTTATAAGTGTTCTTTGCCCCCAAACCTGGGATGTGAGACTTAGTGTTCCAGATTCCAGATCCACCTTTTGGGGAGCTTTGCCACTGATCCTTGGTGGGTTCCCCACCCTGCCCCCGCCCCAGGCCCAATGAGAGTGGGCTCTGGGGAGGTGTGTTTCCCTCCATCTTCTCCACCACAGCTCCCGACTATGACAGAAGCCAGGGGCTGAATGAAAAATTCAAGCTGGGCCTGGACTTCCCCAATGTAGGTGCAAGGGGTGGGGGTGATGTGGGGGCAAGTGAGAGGGGTGGGTACTCCACCTGCTTTCCCAGCTCAGAGGTTACAGGATTTGCTGCCTTCTGCTCAGCCTCTCAGCTTCCTGGTTCTTGTCACTGCCTGTCCCCCATGCTCTATGTTCCAGCTCATTCATCCATTTTACAGTGGATTGCTTTAGTGCCTACCATGAGCCAGGCACTGGGAGTGCCCTTCTTCAAGGGTGAGGGTGCTGGAGGGGGGGCCCTGTGGCCTACCCACCTGCCCCTGTTGCCCTTACAGCTGCCCTACTTAATTGATGGGGCTCACAAGATCACTCAGGGCAACGCCATCCTTCGCTACATTGCTCACAATGAGTGGGGCTGGGGGCGGGATGCAGGGGAACAGTGGCGTGCCCCCTGTGCTTGCCTGGGGTGGGATGCTGAGGGTGAGTCTCCGCTGTGTGGGCTGTAGGTGGGAAGACAGAAGAGAAGAAGTGTCGCATGAACATTTTGGAGAATGAGGTTATGGACACCGCCTATACTTTGCCAGGATGTGCTACAGCCCTGATTTTGTGAGTCACCTCCCTGGGGGCTGGGATGGACAGGGTTTGACGGCGGACTGGACTCTTGTGTGCCATCTACACGGGGCCTTGTTTGTCATTTGAACCCCAAGGAGCAACTGATTCTCCAAGCCACTCCCTATACTTTCACCAGAGTGGCCGTTATAATTCAATACATCAGATGAACACTCAGTTCCTTCTAACCTTAGGGTAGAGTCCAGTCCCCAGGGTGGAAATTCAGTTCCTGGACAGTGTGCTTACCTTGTTTGCTCAGCACAGTCGTCCTGACACCCTGAGGCCTGAGCACTCTGTCCGGCAGGCAGCACAGGGACAGACACGGGGCCTTGTACCTCCTTCTCCTTCCTCTCTGTCTCTCAAATTCTACATCTTTCCAGGACAGCTCAAGTGCCTCTCCTATCTGTCCCTGACCAGGAAGAACTTAGGACTTCTTTCCCCAGGCCCTTTCAGTTGTGTGCTTCTTTGCTTCTGCCTGACATCTGCGCCCAGAGCTCTGCCGGGTTCTCGCAGCCCTCCTGGGTCTGAGCTCTGGGAGGGTGCTTGGAGATGAGTGGTGACAGATTCAGGGACAGCGAGGTGGTGTTCTCTGCCTTCCCACAGCCTCTCACGGATGGGAGGTGGGACCCAGTAGAAGTCTGCTGAACACAGCTTGGATAAATCATCGCCTGGGCAATGACCCCCCCTCCAGTGGGGGGACGTGGCTGCTCACCCCTTGGCAGCTGGGGGTCATGCACTGCCCGGGGGAGACCTGCCTCTCTGCCCAGGGAGTCTGAGCCTGAGGGTGGTGATGGCTGTTCTGTGCCTCAGGAGAAACTGAAGCCTGGGTACCTGGAGGGACTCCCTGCTCCCTGCTCCTCTGCTCACAGTTTCTGGGGAAGAGGCCTTGGTTTGCAGGGGAGAAGGTAAGGGGAAGGCTTTGGGGGGTGGGAAGCTGTCATTTTCCCCAGGTTCAGAGTTACCTGCTCACTCCTCCTTTGCCTTTCTTTAGCTCACCTACGTGGATTTCCTGGCTTATGCCATTCTTGATACACTGCGTATATTCGAGCCCAAGTGCCTGGATGCATTCCCAGCCCTGGAAGAGTTCAGGGCCCGCTTCGAGGTGATTTCTTTATCCTCCTTACTGTTTATATCTCTTTTGTCCTTCCTCCTTTTGCTGGATGCTTTCCTAGTCCTGTATGCAGAATAAAGAATAAGTAGCATTTATTGAGGTTTTGCTATATCACGATTTGTGCTCAGGATCTTAACATATTTGTGTCAAATCAAATCTGGACAACATTCCTACATGGTAGAAGAATTATCAGCTTATTTTTGCTGGTAAGGAAACTGAGTCTGAAGGGATAAGTCATTCGCTGAAGTTCACCGAGCCAGTACTGTCTGTTCTGGGATCTGACTCAGCCTCTGGCTTCTGTAGGCAGCAGGCCATGGTTCTCTCTTTCCTGGGCCAGAAGGAAGCTCATTTGCTTTACTTGTCTGGGTTATGCAGCTCAGGACCCTGTGGATGCGGCCGCAGTTCGGGAGCGTGTGTGGTGCTGGCGTTGCGTTAGGAGAGCCGAGCCATGGTAGCGATGAGACTACATAAGAAGGGCAGAGACGGCATTTCCTGGGGATGCCCAGGCAGCTTTGCAGCAATCCGATCCCCGCCTGGGCCCGCCCTGAGATCCCCAGGAATGTCCTGGGTCC
This sequence comes from Callorhinus ursinus, assembly GCF_003265705.2. NCBI lineage: Eukaryota > Metazoa > Chordata > Mammalia > Carnivora > Otariidae > Callorhinus > Callorhinus ursinus. Next base: position 9,613,744 of record NW_027397071.1, on the reverse strand, counting down.
TGGGCTGTGAGTGCATGGGTGAGGGCGCCTGTGGAAGGAGTCTGTCCTGAGTGTCCTGTGGTGGGCACCTTCCTTACCTCCCTGTCTCCCTGCCCTTCTTCTTTCCCATTACCCGAGATTCTGTGTCAGAGCTGGGGCAGTCCATTTATTTTCAGTCCTATTGGCCGATCGGATCTTCTCCCGGGTGTGAGGCACTGTGTCAGGCACAGTGGGGATGCCAGGGTGACGCGGCCCTGGAGCCACCGTCCTGGGGCTCAGAGCGCTTGGAGAACTAGAGGAACACCCAGCCGTGTGGTGTGTGTGGGGCCAGGTGGGTGCAGGAGGAGCACAGCCTGGACCTCCCCTGGTGTCCCTGGTCACCCTTAGTCCCTCACTGGAGGCCAGCGGACTGTGCTTTGTGAGCGATATGGGGCTTTGAGGCATTTGTCCAACAGGATTTTCAGGCGGCAGTCTGTTTCTCTTTCCCATTCTGCATCAAGAGATGTGCTTTTTGAGCCGGTTCTTATCAGCCCTGGTTGTGGGTCTGGGTGATTGGCCTTGGAGATTATGCCAGAGCTCCGGGGACTGGCTGGCAGGAGGGACAGAGGGTGGCTGTGGGCTGCAGTGTGTGGCCCGCTGGGTATAGGCAGTCCCAGGAACTTGGAACCCTTTAGAACTCACTGGGCCCTCTGGGTCTTGGGAAGATGGTACTCAGATACCCCTGAGTGCCCTATGCCCTCTTGGCTGCAGCAGGCCTGGGGAGGAGGTAGTAGGTGCCCATGACACTGGGGACAGGTACCAGGCCAAGCAGTTGGACTTTCAGTAATTAGAGTCTGGCCTGGCCTGGCCTTCATGCTCCCAGCCTCTCTCACTTCATGCAGCTTTTGCTGAGTCACTGGGTGAGGTCTGGCCTCTCCTGCAAGCTGCATGGCCACAATCTGAGCCTCCGTGTTCTGCTGGGGTTCCCTATGTGGCAAACTCTGAGAAGCCAGGTTGCTCCCTCTGCCAAAGGGGGATGTTTGTAAGACAGGGAGGGACAGGGCCTCCTGGAGGAGGGGGGAGAAGGGGCGGAGGAGGGAGGCCAGCCGGAAGAACACAGCCCTGGCAAGAGAACCAGCTGCCCTCCAGCCCTTCCCACCTGCTAGCCCTGGGAGCCCGAGGTGGCCGCTGAAGCCCTTTGGGCCTTTGGTTCCCTTCTGCTGGGTGGTGAGAGTAGGACCCATCTTGTAGGGTGGTTGGTGGGGTTTCTACACCTGTATCATCATCTCTGGGGGATCTAAAGCACCGGTACAGGTAGAGTCTCCATATCTTAGTCAGATGTCCCATTAGTTACAGGAAGCTGGATGACTTTCCAGAGCAGGGACCACAGGGAGACTGTGCTGTGTCTCAACACTGGCCTCACAAGGAAGCGACCCGAACTTGGTGCACCTCAGTGGGGCTGCATGAATCCCAGTGAGGCCGCACACCCTGATGTTGGACTCTCTCTTTCCACCCTCAGAGCCTGAAGAAGATCTCTGCCTACATGAAGTCCAGCTGCTTCCTCCCAGCCCCTCTGTTTCTAAAGATTGCCGTGTGGGGCGGCAAGTAGGGCCTACGTGGGAGGGGGTGCCGGTGAGGAGCCAGAGTTGTGCTTGCTGTGTCTCCCCCAACAGCTGTCTTGCTTCTTTGTCCTTTGTTATATTCCTTTGTCCCCTCGAAATACCTATGGGCCCCCTTTTTTCCCTCCCAAACCTGTCTTCAACCGGGCCCTTTGTTGTCAGCTCTCTACTTCAGCAAACTTCCTCCCCCACCAGTGTTATCCCTCCTGCACTAAAGCCAACCAGACCATTCTTCCCTGGGTGGTTGCTCCACCTGCAGGAGCCGGACTGGACTCCTGGCCTGGGGAGCCCTGCCGTGAGCTCCCCCGGGCTGCCCCGAAGCCCCGTAAGACCTGGAGTGCAGGCCCGGCTCCCCCAGGGTAGTCCCTGCCCAGCCCTGCCTGATCTGCAGTAAAGCCTTACTCACCCTGACCTGGCCTGTGTTCTTCCCTTCTGGCCTTTGGATTCAAGACTGAGCATATCTGGGGACATGGGAGTTCCCTTTTCTGGTGTCTGTTGTACCAGCCCAGTGGATCTGGATGTGTGTGTGGTGCTAGGAAAGGGCATGTGTAGGATTATAAGGATTCTTGCTTGTTTCTATCTACTTCATAGACTTCTGTGCCTCAGCATGGGGTCTCTGCAGAAAGAGGGGGGCCCTTCTGTGCCTAGGTCCCTCCTTAATGCAGCATTCCTGGAGTGCCTCCTGGAAGCTCACAGTAAGTACTGTGTCGTGGTCCGGGGGCTCTCAGGGCTTGGGCAGTCCACCTATAGTGGTCACCCTTCCCTGGGTGCTCTCCCTGCTTTGGGAACCCTTCCTCCATGCCCTTACAACTGTGCAAGGTGAAAGGAAATGTAATCACTTATGTTGAGGGGTTTTCAGAAGCAGCCAGGAGGCTATTAAGGAGATGGACCTTATGCACATCCTCATTAATGAAACCACGAACTTTGACCTGGGCCACATTGCAAATATTCCAAGGACTCTGCCCAAATACCTGAATCTTTCTTTGGAAATTTGTATAGGTAACATTTCAAGGGAGACACCCTGTTGATTTTGACTGGATATTCATATAAACTTTTTAAAGAGATGAGTGGTAGACCTAATCCTTATCTGTAAGTTTTGAATTTATATTGTTTCTTCCCATGTACAAAACCATTTTTCCCTACAAATAGTTTTGGTTTTGTTTTTTTGCGTTGGGGGGGGGCATAAAGGAAAGCAGAATGTTTTATCATGATTTTTGCTTTAGCAACTTTGGGACAAATTAAAAGTCCTAAACTCTCGGGGCGCCTGGGTGGCTCAGTTGGTTAAGCGACTGCCTTCGGCTCAGGTCATGATCCCGGAGTCCCGGGATCGAGTCCCACATCGGGCTCCCTGCTCAGCGGGGAGTCTGCTTCTCCCTCTGACCCTCTTCCCTCTCGTGCTATCTCTCATTCTCTCTCTCTCAAATAAATAAATAAAATCTTTAAAAGTCCTACACTCTGGTGCCCGGAGGCCGGGGGGGG